>NC_139221.1:269776970-270179470 GCF_055691185.1 Crinia signifera
AATTGTCCAAAAACATACTGGTGATTAACTGGCTGCAGAAAAAACAAATACATTTATCACTAAGCTCTAGTGAGCATCAGTTGCAGCTCCAGAGGTGATGATCAGCAGCATTTGTGGTGGTAGTTGGTATTCACCCCTATTTTAATTTTGGACTGTGCTGCAGTCCTTCGTCTGGAGCTGCCACTGGTGTGTACAATATCTGTGCCTGAAATTATAGATTGTGATCTTCACTGGGTCAGGCTTATGGTGAGCAATTCCCGGATCGGTGGGATCCCGGCATTTGGCTCTAAAATCATTGGGATTTGAATTGTGGGATTGGAGCTTCTAATTCCGTTATTCTGGGTTTATCCTGCGCATGCCGGAAAGTGTTGAACACCCAATCAGATGCTGCCTGGCTTTTTGGACCCCAGTTGTGCGGCTCTTCGACAGTGCACAGCGTGACGTGATGTCAGACGTGATGTGACGCTGCACAGCCCGTCTGCTGCTCTGCACCCACCATCTGACGCTCCGCTCCCACCAGCTGCACCATCTCCTACTCGAGGCACCACCTCCTTCCCACCGCAATGCCCAGGATTGAGCATTTTTGAATGCTGAGATTGAAAAAGCGCCCAGAGATTGGCATCCATAGTCAGGCGATATACATAACTGTAAATAAATATAGTAAATGAAGGTGTTGCATGCAATGCTTCGAAAGTGGAATCACTGTAATGTGATGGAAAATAGTGTTCCACGTACACTTCAATGTCACTATGTTTAGAGTATCTTCACTTTTTAGTGCCACAATTCCTAGGTGCCCCCCTCCAGTCCTGGCACCCTAGGCTGCAGTCTAATCAAACTATTGGTAAATCAGGCACTGTACAATAGTATTTCAAAGAATTAACATTACTGCCATCAAAGTGCCGTGCAGAGATTTATCCCAATAATCATATATGCATTTGTTACAATTTTATTTTTAAGACAAGGTCAGCATTTGCCATTCAGGGACACAACACAACAGTAATAAGCAGAGATCATATTTGATTATCTTGTTGCATTTGAGCATTTCCTGCAAAGAAACATATTAGCACAGTATTTATAGCATTGATAGACTGAGAATATTTTAGCACTCTGCTACCATATATTTCAGCGTTGGAGTAGTGTGTATTTATTTATTTTGCTCAGATAGGAGAGGGAATTAACCTAGACAGATGCATGAGCATGCATTAATCAAAATTATTAACCACTACTATATAAGCAAACAATATTTAATATGGTATAATTAGACTGGGTTGATGTAGTGTTAGATGTCTGTCCGGTATTTAGCTGCATCCCATTTTGATTTGCAGTGAAGGGCTCCTCCAAGTGGCTATTTTAGGAAACACAGCAGTGAGTTATATACTTTAAATTAGAGATGTGCAGACTCGGATTCCAGAGATCCGAGCCCCCACGAACGTCATCATTCCGAGCCCGGTTCCGAGCAGCGCACGAAGATTCCAGCCTGACTCGGGTCCGTCCGCGTGGTCAGAACGTCATCTCCCGGCGCCATATTTCGCGAGGCTTTAAATAGCTGCTGCTGCGCCCGCTATCTTCACTCCAGTCTAGTAGTGGGTTGGGAGAGGGTGTGTTGGTGCTGCTGCTGGGGCTTAAACTTGAGATTGACCTTGAACGCAATATTTTTTATTCGCTGGGGCTGTCTCTCAGTGCTGCTGTGTAGTCTAACTGTGTACTTGTAGTACTACTGTCTCCTCTGTGCGGTCTAACTCTGGTGTGCTGTGCTGTAATTATTTTATTCGCTGGGGCTGTCTCCCTCAGTGCTGCTGTGTACTCTGTTCTCCTCTCTGCTTAGGGTGGGCTCTCCCTAGCAAGGAGGACAGTCTAACTGTGTACCTGTAGTACTACTGTCTCCTCTGTGCTGGGGCCTACCTCTGGTGCTGTGCTGTAATATATATTATATGAATAATTAATTATATTATATATAGTCCACTGGTGCTGCCTGCACTGAATCTGCCAGTATTATTCACTGCCTACCTAGTGTACCTACCTAGTACATACTAGGCTGCTACAGGTATATCTAATTTAATTAAAAAATAATACTTGTGCTGTGTGGGACTGTAAAAAATAATTCCATGCTGCTGGTGCACTGACGTGTGCCACTGCCAAGCAGTACCTAATAATAAAATGAATTATTATAAATTCTGCTGGTGCACTGCATAAAGCTACTGGTGGTGTGTAATATAACTACCTTTTGTGGTGACCACTGGCAGTGCTACTGCCTGCCTGCCTACCTACCTAGTAGTTTATTTTCTCTACCTTCTAGGCTGCTATATTATTAATAATTAATTGAATTATATATAGTCCACTGGTGCTGCCTGCACTGAATACTGTGAATAGAGGTTGCCAGTATTATTTACTCAGTCCACTGTTGCCACTGGCAGTGCTACTGCCTAGTGTACCTACCTAGTAGTACAACTACATACTAGGCTATATCTAATTTAATTAAAAAATAATACTTGTGCTGTGTGTGACTGTAAAAAATAATTCCATGCTGCTGGTGCACTGACGTGTGCCACTGAGTGCCACTGCCAAGCAGTACCTAATAATAAAATTAATTATTATAAATTCTGCTGGTGCACATACTAGTATTGCTGACGTATCTACCTGTCTTGTGCCTAGTACTGTCTTATCTACCTGTCTGGTGCCTAGTACTGCCGTATCTACCTGTCTGGTCTGGGGACCACTGCCTAATACTGCCGTATCTACCGTCTGGTCTGGGGCTCACTGCCTAATACTGCCGTATCTACCTGTCTGGTCTGGGGCCCACTGCCTAATACTGCCGTATCTACCGCTGCAGTGTCACTCTTACACGAGCCACGTGTTTGTGCCGCACACTTGTGTGACTTAGCATAGTTATCCAGCTACCTCGGTGCAACCTTTTGCCCTAAAAACAATATTGTGAGGTGTTCAGAATAGACTTGAAATGAGTGGAAATTAATGTTATTGAGGTTAATATAGCGTAGGAGCAAAAAACAAATTCTGCGATTTAAGCAGTTTTTATGCTTTTTTAACAAAAAAAAACAGAACCCAAAACCCAAGAAATCCAAACACAAAACACTTAGGAGGTGTTTTGGCAAAACCCATTAGAACCCAAAACCTCAAGGTAATCAGAACCCAAAACCCGAAAAGTGGCCGGTGCACATCCCTACTTTAAATACACTTCAGTGAGCCGTTCATATGTGGCCGTGCTATTTACATTTGTTTTTAAAATACACACCTGGAGACAAAGATGGAATAATCTAAGTGAGGTAGGAATCCAGCCTTGAAATTAAAGAAAGGCACATGAACAATTTTCCATCAGTAGATGCTGTACATAGTTTGCAATTATTATTTATGTAAAAGTTTTTGTGAGCTTTCCTCGGGGGGGTTTATTTTCCAATGTGCCCTACATTGCAAAATCCAAATAGCAACAGTAACACATGGGAAACACATTTATAAAACAGGCAGAAAGGAGAGAGCAGAGCAGCCATCAGTTATTGTGGAATCTACAACTGACAAGGGGTACGGGTAAAAACCGGACCAGGACAAGACCCCCGGACCGGACTTCAAAATCTGCAGTCCGGAGCTCGTAGCATCCAGTCCGGGGGGTGTCGTGTCCGGGGGTGTCCTGTCCGGGGGGGCTGCCTGTGACACCTGTCACCAGGGAGTGGAGGTGGGGGAGAATAAAGCCTCCCTGTATGGTCCGGGCACAGGGGCGGATCCAGGATAAAATGACTGACAGACCAGGATCTCTCCAAGCAGCAGCAACAGACAGGACATGGAAGCAGGAGCAGATGGAATCAGGCAGATGACAGCGTCAGAGCGGAAGCTATCACCGACGGGGTCTGGCTGGGCTGACTCATTAAAAAGGGAGTGTGACCAATAAGCAGCTCCGCCTAATTAATCCTGCACGCTGCCCAGCAATGCCAGAGCGGGGAGAGATGTTTCCGGCGCCTGTCCCCGGCATCCTCCGTTGCCGAGCAACCCCAATGGCTTCCGCCCGCTACGCTACGCTGTCGCCCTTTCCCTGCCAGAATGCGCCTCCGGTGCCTGACACCAGGGGTGCTGTGGGGTCAATAGTGAAGGAGATATTAGTGCTATGAGTTCGATGGGTGTGGTGCAGTGAGGTTGACAGTGAATGAGGCAGTGAGTTCTGTTAGTTGGTCAGGGAGATTGTCAGTGAGGGTTGCTAAGGGGTATAGAAGGGCACAGTTTGAGAAGTGGGGGCTGTGAGACAAGGGATCACTGAGTGAGCTGTAAAAGAAAAGTAAGTGCTCTGATGGACAGTGAGTGCTGTGATAGGGTCAGTGAGGAAGTGGATCAGGGATTTCAGTGTTTGCTGTTATAGCAGGGTTGCCTACCTGACCCTCTCCTTCAAGGAGAAAATGCTCTGTTCCTGGACTTCCCTAGTAATGTATGATTGCCATCACCTGTGGGGAGCTAGGTAATTGATAAGAAAGGTGTTTCCCCACAGGTGGTGCAATTATACATTACCAGGGTCCACGAACACAGCATTTTCTCCCTGAAGGAGAGGGTCAGGTAGACAACCCTGTGTTATGGGCTTAAGGAGGCCACACACGCACCGATGCGGGCGGTGCGATGCTGTACGATGGGGTGCGCGCTCCCGCGGCACCTCATCGTACAGTACAAAAAGTATGTGCTGCACATACTTTTTGTACTAGCTTTTTCTAGCACAGCATCGCATCACATGCACATCGTATGCACAAGGCATACGATGCGATGCTATGTGTGCTAGTTAAGCCCACAACGCACGCCGGGATCGGTGTGTGTGTGGGCTGCATTCGTTATATGAAAGGAACTGGCAGTGAGACAGAGCGAACAAGTACATATTAAGAGAGGCAGCAATGGTGGATCAAATGAGGAAGATATGTATGGAGGGCTGGTAGAAAACTTGGCCACTTCATTACATTTGCCACCTAGGCCAAAAATTTGCAGTCAGCACCTACTAATGGGCCGTGACATTGTCCTGCAGCAAAAAAACTGTGAGAGCTGCTCAATCAAATTAATAATGCCCCTCAGGTGCTGAAACGGAGGGGGAGTTAACCCCCAGCACACCAAAGGGCATTAGTAGTAAGGTTTGAAAAACCAACATAATAGAAGGTAACCCAGAGATCTTAGTTGCATATACTGTATTTTGCAATAATATAATGAGCCCCCAGGTCTCGGCAAGAATTCACTGGTACTGGAAGTCAGTGGCGTAACTACCTAATTGTCACCCCCCGCCACATATTTTTAGAAAACTGTCTGAAGTATGGGGGCAGCCATTTTCTAAGAGTCCGTTTTCATTATAGCAGCAGGAGCCGGCGCCAGGAGATACGGGACCGTGACAGGCAGATGCGGCCGGACAGCAGTGGGTAAGTGGTAGCTATAGCCCCGCAGACCCCGGTGCCCACAGGTTCTCTGCGCCTCCCCGCCACCGCGGGGGCTGCGGAGCTATAGCTATGCCACTGCTGGAAGTCCCTATACTGCATGATAACAGCACCCATTCTGGGCCATATAATTGTAAGGCTACTTACATCCCAAGATTACCCTCTCCAGGGGGGACACAATGCTCTGTTTCTGGACTTCCCCCTGAATGTATGATTGACATCACCTGTATTGAACCTGGTTAATTGATAAGAAAGGTGGTTCACCACAGGTGATGGTAATCATAAATTAAGAGGAAAGTCCAGAAACAGAGCATTGTGTCCCTCCTGGAGAGGGTCATTTTGGGAGGTATGGGCTACATCATAATAGCACTTATCAATATAGCTAAGTTGAGAGCCAGGAATTACCTCTAAAGCCTTCTCGTGGCACTACAGGAACCAGCATGCCCTCCAACTGAAGGTCCCATCAATGCCGCTTGCCCATAAAAAAACAGTGTGAGAGCTGCTCAATCAAACGAATAATGCCCCTCAGGGTGGCACTCAGCTTCTGTCATAGAGGAAGAGCCAACAGTGCAGCCACTAGACTCTGAGGGCAGCCTAGCATATCCGGGGATGCTGGGATCCCATGGAGTAATGTCATTGAGATTTAGATTAGGCAATGCCACCTTTGCCTTAGGCCTTGCCCACTTTGTGACCGTGCATCTCTGGCACGTGAGGAAAATCTACAGAACGCACATCGGGTGACACCAGACCCAGGGACGCCTCTGCGTGTGGGTTTGGTGTGCAGGTGAGAAGAGAGTTATATGTAATAAATAGGCATTAAGGGTTAAAAGTGTGAGCAGACAGTAGAGACTGGAGGATGCTTGTTAGTCAAGAGCATTTGGATAGGAGAGGTATCAGTACATGAAATGGAAGTCATAAGAAGTATGACATTTCTGCTAATGATGCTCTACTATGATCAAAATGTTTTGAAGAGGTGTTTGGCGCAAATGTTGTCATGCCACATAAGGACACTGAGGGGAAAATGTGTTGCAGAGAAGAAGATGGTGTTGTTGATAAATAATAGAACCGATAAGTACAGTATGATGAACCATTGAGGAGTTTGTCAGCAGTGAGGTTAATGTACTGGAGAAGAGCTTGCAGGTTATTAGAGGATCACTCTGTATATGGGCAAAACTGAGTTGCACTGTAGGTGGGGAAGATGTACAATGGGGGTTATTCTGATTCACTCGGAAAGGCACAATCACTCACTAATGGACAAAACCATATACACAAAGCAGCCAGTATTTACCCTGCACAGAAACAATAAAACACCCAAATCTAAAGGTGCCCACAGACGCTACAATTGTACTGTGCTATGCGTTTTTGACTGTACAATGGTTCTATACAATTTTTCTTCCAGCTTGCTATGAGATGTGCACTTGGATGCATGTGATGAACCCATGTTTGTAATGTTAAATTTCAGATGTAGTCTAAAAAGTATGTGCAGCACATACTTTTTTAGACATACAATATCGGGCTTATCGCATCGCACAAGCCCATAAACACATACCTCCCAACTGTCACGATTTTAGAGGGACAGTCCCGATTTTCGGGTCCTGTCCCGCTGTCCCACCCGCGGCAGGCATTGTCCCGCTGCGGGGGGTGGCAGTTGGGAGACCCCCAATCTAGTAGAATAGACGCTGTGCGCATGCGCACAGCGTCTATTCTCATATGAAAATGAGGTTGCGGCTAATTAGCATAAGACACACCCTCATTTGCATACGCCCCGCCCCCTATTTCGTACGGGCAGAAGTTGGGAGGTATGTAAACACCATCCAATAATTGTACATAAGATGCAATTTGTGCTTAAAAAGTACAAAACGCATTCGATAATTGATGCGTCTGTGGGCACCTTAATGTTACATCAGCCCCACCTGCAGTGCGTATGGTTTTGTGCATTAGAGAGAGATTGTGCCTTTCCGAGTGAATCAGAAGAGAGATATAGATATGGGTGGGGTGTGTCTAAACTGAAATCTGAATTGCAAAAAAATAATAATAAAATAAAACTGGCTAACATTTGTAGGCTGCATGCAAAAGCTGCCAGTATCTACCATGCACAGAAAAAAGAATCATACAAAGTGACTTGTTTTTTGTTTTTTTTGCTTTACTTCCAAATCAGAATCAGACCCTCAGTTCACATGAGAGAACGTTAGTTGGAGTTATCATTACATTTTTATATTGTTAAGAAACCATTATTTTCTGATTTATTTGAGAAACTAAGCCAGCGCTGGTTACTTTTTTGCTTATTTGGTTTATTTTCTGGGGACTGACTATCCCTAAACCAGCTGCAGTTAGCAAGCGCACCTTACCGCCATATATATTTTTCTCTTCTACGTTAGTTGGAGTGGTTCGTTGATATGAGGAGAATGTGGATTATCATTTTGGAATTTCATTCACTGATGATGATGATGATGATGATGATGACGTGGATGTTAGATGATAAGAAATGAGAGAGAAATGTTGAAGAATTTATTGATATGCTCAAAAGGGCCTCAAAATTCAGACCTGCTCAGTAGGCTGCGCCGCCTGACAAAGACAAGCCCCACATCCCTCTGGCGACTGAATACCTGCAACATGATTTGTACACTTACACATCCGCTCACATGCAGCCGCACAGAGGTTAAAAGCATTCAATGGTCGCTTACTATAAACATGCGTGCGTAAACCCCAGACATCGGGAAAGGGCAAGAATTTTGCCCGCTATGAGCTGGTCTGAATTGGCCCCTATGTGTCTGTGATAAGAAACTGCTTTGCAGCTGCTGTTCCTCACATTCCCAAACATTCAGCATGTTTATTTAGAACTACAGACATCACAATGACCAAAACTGAACACAAGAGGGAGTGAGAGACTGGTTTCTGGAGAAAGTGATGCGTGTTTTACTGGGAGCAACCATTGTGGCAAAGTAGGTAACTTTGTCTGTCTATCTATCTATCTATCTATCTATTTATCTATCTAGCAATCTAGCTAACTATCTATCTATCTATCTAGCAATCTAGCTAACTATCTATCTATCTAGCAATCTAGCTAACTAGCTATCATGTGTTATGCTGTGTACACACAGTACAATCCAGCATGAGATATTGACAATATAGTCAAAATCGCATGCAGATCGTATGCAGATCGCACAGGTTTTTTACCTTGCAATCCCGATGCGCGCTCCCGTGACAGCACAAATCGAAACCCAGATAGACAGGGCAGCAATGACTATATAATGCAGATTGTATGAATTGTATGTAAAAAGTACAGAGATAGCAAAGATAGCAAAGATTGTATAGCACTCGAATCTTAAGTCGAATAGCAAGGTAATCTCAACGTGTGTACACCCCATTAGATTTCTGTAATTGTTTTCATAAATTTCTCTCTTACAAAATATTATATATTACACTGACGGCCCTACATTGTGGAATGCACCTCCCTTTATCTGTCAGAAAAATAATATAATTGTTACATGAGAATAAAGAAACTATATGGAAATCTATTAATGACATGTACATTAACCTAGTGAGTATTAATAAGAATAAAACATAGAACTAGTGGCTGAAGGCACAATTTTCTTATCTATTAATATGTATACGTAGATTAATAAGATTATAAGGCTGTCAGAGAATAATTGCTTTCACTATGTATCATCGCTGTGTTCTTCTACTCCCCATTCTGAGTGTGTCTTTTTTTTTAAAACAGTTTTATTAATTGCAATGCATATCCAATAACAAACATTAGGAGATTTAGGGGGGTATTCAATGTGTGGGTCACGGCAGTCGAGCTTGCTCGACCGCCGTGACCCAGTCCCGTTCTCGGTCAGCTCGACCGAGAACACGCAGGCGGGATTCAGGGATTCGGGGAGCGAAAAGGGGGCGTGGCCGCGAGTTGCGGCCGGGAAGTGGCGAGCTGCAGCCGGCAGTTCGTCACTTCCCGGCTGTTCTCGGGAAAACGAGCCCGACAGCTAGTGATGTCGGGCTCGTTCTGCCGAGATACCCTGCTCAATGCTGTCGTGGGAAGACAGCATTGAATAGGGCCCGGCGGGCATCTCCCCGATGGGAGGTGCTCGCCGGAGATTGCATATCCCCCTTACAATTATGTCAGCACAAACAGTAATAAAGACAAAATCTTACACAATTATGAAACAGTCAAGTAACATCCAAGCATTGTTATTATTGTCCGTCGGTACATATGTAGTATTAGGTCTAGCATTAGGCATTAACAGAATCCTGCACAAGTGTGTTTATTTTCAAAAAGGTGGTACTCCATTTGTTATGGTTTCTAGATCATACCAGGTTGTCGATTGGATGCTATTCCTTAATGCGTCTTTGGTGAATTGAGGAAGAGTTTTTATATAAGGCAACCATGTGTCTACAAATTTGCCAACCAATTTTTCTTTATTCGTTACAGCTTCCGTCCAGTCCATTTGAAATAGATACTGAAGTCTAGGAAATAATAGTGTGAAAGGAATCGGAGTCCTGTCGATCCATTGGGAAAGAATGGTTTTCTTCCCCGCCGCTGCAAATTTATTAAACAAGAGTCCTGTGTGCTTGGACAGGACTAGTTTATCCTTTCTATGATAAATGTTCCAGAACACCCAGTCCTTAGACACCTGGAACTGTAGCCCGAGTTGGTTATTAATAAAAAATTTGTAGTTCTCCCCAAAATTTCCGGACTATAGGGCATTCCCATAGGCAATGTATCATACCCGCATCTGGAGCCTCACACTTAAAGCAATTTGATTTTGGAGAGTTACCCGTCAAAAACCTCAATCTAGGTGTGTAGTATGCCCTATGGAGGATTTTTTGGTGCATCTCCATATAGGTAATGGCCACCAATTGCTTATTCATATTTACATATGGGGATAGCATCTTGTCCACAGTTAAATGGGGGAAGTCACTTAACCACCTGACCAGACCCGTTGAGGATGTTTCTGTATTAAGTGTTTTGCGTAAATGACAATAAAAATATAAGATGTGGTGAAGGACCCTGTGTTGTTTTTAACTGCATAGTCTAATTTATTATTTTTATCACAGTCAGTCAAACCTTGAAGTATTTTACTAAAAAGTATTTAAATTTAAATAATGGGTTGGAATAAAGCCTGGGGGAGTGTCATCTTCTTTGTTTATAATAGAAAATAAATAATGTAAAAAAAAATGGCATGGGGTCCCCCCCACGAGCATAACCAGCCCCAAATAAAGGGGTCCCCCTTCTCCAGGGCACCCCAGGCCTGAGCTGAAGCTCAGGGCTATCCACCGTATCCCTGGGCACTGGCAGTGTGTGCAGGGTTGATAGCTGGTTTAAAACAGTAATATTGTCCTTTACAGTAGGACTACAGGTCCCAGCAAGCCTACCCCACATGCTGGTACTTGGGAGAACCACAGGTACCAGCATGTGGGGCATGAAAGGCCCTCTGGTACCTATAGCCCCCTGTAAAGGAAAGATTACAAGAAAAAACACAAACACGGGTTTTAAAATATTTTATTAAACTGGGTCTTCTTTCTTCACCCAGGGGGCCCCCACCCCCCTTGGGGCTTCTGCGGTGTCTTCACCGGGGGGCTTTTGAAACCCTCCCAGGGCTTTATAAATTTTAGAACAATTGTTTTACTATTATCCTTAATTAGGCCCTAATTCCCCCGTGGGATCTTAAAAACAGGAGTATAACAAATGTATTTTAGTAATGTCATTTTTATGGTTAAAATATGTGCACATTTATTTGGTATACGGTCACTATGTCAACAAGAGAAAGGTCGACAGTCATTAGGTGGACAACTGAAGGTAGACATGCATGAAGGTCGACATGACTGAAGGTCGACACTGGGGTAAGGTCAACAGGGTCATTAGGTCAACACATGCCCAAGGTCGACATGCCCAAGGTGGACAGTTAAAAGGTTGACATGGGTTTTTTCACTTTATATTTGAGCCAACATGTGCCGACAGGCGGTATTTCATGCCCTACCATCCACTAGTGCACGGTGGGAGAAGAAAATAGTGTGGCAAGGGCAGCGAGGCACCATGTCCAAACCATGGCAAGCTCAGCGAGCCATGCGAGTGGATGTGGTGAAACGTTACAGTGTCCATGTCGACTGTGCCGACATTCGGGACAAAAAAGTGAAAAACCCTATGTCGACCTAATGCGTGTGTCGACCTAATGACCCTGTTGACCTAACCTCATGCCGACCTTTCGTCATGTTGACCTTGATGCATGCTGACCTTCAGTGGTCGATCTAAAGACTGTCGACCTTGCTCTTGTTGACCCTACGACACATACCCATTTATTTTCACATTAATTTTTACTTTACGCTCTCAGCCCTCCAGATCGACCTGTATAGCAGATACAGGAAGGGTTTCCCTGGTAAAAAGACGGCTTGAGTTCCAGATGCGGTCCAGGGAGTCGGAGGCTGCTTCCTGGCTAGCCCGTCATCCGCTTCCTCTCACCGGTGTTTCTGGCAGCGGGCATCCTGGGCGACTCGAATGGTGGGGATCAGTCTGAAAGAAGTGTTCACCCTATATAAGGTAGGCATGGTTTTAGGCTGTGTCACCCCATTATTGGGCCATTGTTGAGCTACAAAAAAACAATCCCTTCCATTGGATACCTGAACCAGGGCTGTATTTTGGTGCACCTCCAAAGCACATCTATCCAGCTGGCACCACTCCACAGGGCAACATCCCAGCATGCTGCAGGACTCCCACCAATCGTGAGTGGTTATAGCAAGACTCCCGTTTGAACTACACCTCTGTGCATTTACGAAAACAACATAAAAGTCCCTAATAGGAACAGGATCCTATATGAAGGAAACAAAAAGGGGGATCACTTCTTATAACTGACACAGATGTTCTATGCGACACTTTTTAAACTTTTATTTTTCATTAATTGGTTTTAATATTTGCATATCATGTATAATATTAATAAATGTAATTTATTTTATTCTACACGCTGTGTGATAATTGTGTTATATTTCCTCAAAAGTGCAGTTTATTCCTTTAAAAGAGTTGTAATAAAAATATACTAGTTGCATTGACACATGTAGAATCTTTTTTTATTATTAAATATTGATAACAAGCAGATTAGGGAGAACCAAGTTGGAGAGAAGTTGGCTGGTCGGAGGAAAAAGTTCTCAGGTCGGCCGGTCTAAAAATTTGGTTAGGTGTGCATACCTCCCAACTTTTGTATTATGTAAATCAGGACCTGCCCTGGCCAGTCCAAGAAGGAGGCAGAGCTACACATGCAATGAGCATGGTCTATGTCGGAGGGGACAAGGCCTAGCACAGTGACTCCCATTTTCGTTAATTCGGGGGTGTTCACAGCAGTCTCCGAACAGCTGGTCAGTTCCGGCTCCCTCCCTGTAATCGGGACAGTAGGGAGGTATGGGTGTGTGGGGTTGTGTTTAAGTTGGACAGACAAGTTTGGTGGTTGGTCATTTGTATAGTTGAAAAAAAGTTGGTCTGATATAAGGCCAGCATTAGATTAATGACAGCAGAACATGTCATAACATTTTTTTTATTTTTTTATTTTGTGCTCATAGTTGTCTTTAAAGCTATTTACACTGTCTGTCTGATATAACAAAACCAGCATCACAAGCCTGGAAAGTGCTGGAAGTGTGAGAATGAGGTTTCATGTGGAAATATATATCCATTAAAAGGTGAGGAAAATGCAAGATGGAATATCAGCCCCTCAGCACTTGTAAAACCAGTGTTCAATCTATTTCAGTGAATATTTGAAGATGAACAAGTTGTGACATATTCTCAGGCTATGACCCTGTGAAGTTTTAAAGAACATTTTTGGAATTACATTACCATTTTTGTTTGCAATAGAGTTATATTGTACTGAATGCAGACTTATAAAAAGGGTAGTTTATTACCAGCAGCTTATTATCACAGGCTTTAACCCTTTCACTGTCACGTCACTTACATCCAAACATTACCACTGACAGATAGGTAAATAAGATAGATTGTGAGCTTGCGAGCAGGGCCCTCATACCTTTGACTGTTCTGTAAATACCCAGTTTGTTTTATCATTGTCTCCTATTGTAAAGAGCAACAGAATGTGCTGCTCTATATAAGAAACTGTTAATAAATAATTAACAAATTGGGCAGTACGAGTGGTGTAATGGTTAGCATTACTGTCTCACAGCGCTGAGGTCATGGATTCGATACCCATCATGGCTCTAACTGTGCGGATACAGCAAAAAAAATAAAAACACACTTCAAGATTAGCGCCTGTAGTGTTAATTAAATAACAAGCAGCTGGGAAGATCTCCAGAGACCATCCACCTCTGTCAAATAAACATATACCAAGAGAAAAATTTAGATGAACCCAGCGCTGTAGATACTGTATATTGCTTGTAGGTGATCTAATAAGCTCCACCCTTAAGGCGCCGGACTTATGTAGGGTACACACCAGGACGACCCGCTCACGATGCGGGTCGTCAGTGGCTCGTCCGACCCGCTCACGGTGACGCGGGGGGGCACGAGCCGCTCACGATGTGCCCCCCCGCAGCAAGTAGGATCTCAATAACGACCGACCGACCCGCGGGACTGCGCATCGGATCGGTATCGGTCCACACCAGGACAGAAAAGGACCCAATCAGCACACAATCTACATCCAATTGGTCGGAATTGGATCTAGATTGAGGGGATCGGGCCCTAGTCGTCCTGGTGTGTAACCACCATAACTTATTAATTCACCCACGTGTTCCCGTAGAAGACACTTACTTTAAAATTCTCACCCGCATGCATGTCCGCATGCATGTAGCGGTTTCTTTAAAAGGCCAGACTCCGGTGGGGTTAAAAGCAAATTTAATAAACATCCACGAACAAAGACATAAAACGTCAGAGAGGATGATGGTGTCCCGGACCAAGTCTGTAGAATCGGTACTGTTTGCGCTGCAGACACGACAGGCTAGCAGTCTCACAGAAGGCGGTGATATGAAGGACGCTGGATTCCTCTCTGGCGCTGACCGAGTGAACGGACCAAGCGCTGACCGAGTGAACGGACGTCCTGCCGCATGCTTGATCCGTTCACTCAGACATGCATGCGGGTGAGAATTTTAAAGTAAGTGTCATCTGCCTACAATATGTTATGCTGATATTGCTGATTCTGCAATAAAAGATACCTTTGTGTGAATGAGGGTCAGAATTCTTAAGTAAGTTTCCTCCTTATATGATGTTCAGCTAGAACTTAGAGGATTTAAAGAAACTGCTACGAGAACACGTAGGTGAATTATTAAGTAAGTCCGGCGCCTTAAGGGTGCAGCTTATTAAATCACCTACAAGCAATATATCCACAGCGCTGGGTTCATCTAAATTTTTCTCTAACTGTGTGCTGGAGTTTGTATATTCTCCCCATACTTGCATGGATTTACCCCAGGTACTTCTGGCTTCATCCCACAATCCAAAAATATACTGGTAGGTTAATTGGCTCCCAACAAAATTAACCCTAGCATGTCTGGGTGTATGCGTGTACTAGATTGTAAGCTCCACCGGGGCAGGGACAGATGTGAATGTTTAACTATACTCTGTAAAGCGCTGAGGAATATGTATGCGCTATATAACAAACTGTTAACAAATAAAATAAGTAAGAGGCATACTTGCCTACTTTTGAGAAACTAGTTTCAGGGAGATTATAATTGGTAGTAGAATTTTGCAAAGCGCCCCATTGAGGAGGCGTGTCATGCTTCACCCAAAGGGCGTGTCTAGTTCCATATATGGAGAGATTGTGAACGTGGCACCTAGAAGCGTGGGTGTGCACTGCTACATCTAAGAGGAATCTTTTACTATGACTTATATCCAAATGTAGATGAGCCCCAAAGCAGTTAGTAAGAGATACTATACTTGCTAAAGTGCTGGGAAATGGTGCTGATGATTCAATATAAATGTATCTATCTCTCATTCCTTTTTCCCCCAAACAAATGTAAGAGTGTAATGTGGGCTATGTGAAATGAGGGAGATTGCTAGACTAATGAGGGAGTGAAGGGAGTGCTGTTATTTCAGGGAGTCTCCTACAGAATGCAGGAGGGTAGGCAACTATTGTAAGAGGTAAGTGATGTATTAAACTACCTAATGCTGCCAAGAGTGATATCCCATTGGCTGTGTGCCCAATAACAGGTCATTTAACGCAAGTTACAAAACGGGCTATAATTGGATAGCCTGATAGTACTACTGCATTGGGTTGAAAAGCCACTCTTAAGCCCCGTACACACGGGGGAGATATATTGCTCAGTTTCTCCTTTTCATCAGCGACCAGAGATTGTCGCTGATGAAAAGGAACCTCTGCTGGGGGAGCCGCAGAGGTAATCAGCTGCTCCTGCGACCAGCGATTAGAAAGGGGCTGAAAACGGGAGCGCACACCCCCATCACTGGCAATATGGTCGCCAGCGACCATATTTCCAGCGATTTCATCCTCTATCGCCCCCGTGTGTACACAGCTTCACCTTGCAGTCATTTATCGGCAGAAACTGAATACAGGCAAAAAATTGTGATGTGTATGACCTATAAAGTAATCTCCATTTTGTTTCATTATTATTATTATTATTATTATTATAACTATTACTACTACAGTACATACAATTGAGATCAAACCTGTTTATCTACAATGGATGCGATTGTAATGGATAGGATTGCAATGGTTCCTTAATTGTGTACAGATGGCGACTATACAGATTTGCAGCAGTTGGAATCGAATCCCACTGGTGTGTTTATGTGGAGTCTTACACGCATGCAGGATTGTGCCTGTTAGCTGCTCTCACAGTGTGTTAGTGAATCATGAAGAACCGGTCTAGTGTGGAAGGAGGGGTGAGTATCTCCTCGTATATGTGTCCGGTTCGCATAGAGCATCTGCAGTGCTGTGTAATCTAGCACATAAAGGATTGGAGCTGAAAGGGTTATGGTTGTGACTGACATCTCATTTGCAGCCAATAGAAGAATCTGGGAGGGATACAGAACAGTTCCAGCTGTTACTGCTGTCTGCCACCTCAGTGTAACATGAATGTCTAGTGTAAGGATCTGATGAAATACAAGAAAATGGGGCATGGCAGGCAGAAAACCTTTTTACTTTAGTTCATTTCTATATGGAGCTTTGCTGCATTTCTGTCTCCTTATAGAAAATACCAAGTTATCATGATAAATCCTCAGCTACAACAGATATTGGAAAGAATTGGACATTGATGTGACTTGCAGTTTGCTAAGGTAAGAAATTCTGTTTTACTGTATAGTCTATGCCAAACGTAAATGCAGCCGATGGTAAATTGTCAGTGAATATACAGTGGGAGTTCAGTTGGGGAAGAGAACTACTCTAGGGAAACCCAGACACATGGAGCATTATCGCAAAGGGAGCATTAATTGCTTCCCACTTTGCTGTTAGTTTGTTGAGATATTGGGGGAAATTTACTAAGATGTGAGTTGTATTTCACATGGGATGTTGCTATGGGCAACCAATCAGATACTATCTTTTACCTTCTAGAAGGTGCTAAAATAATGAGAAAAAGTTTCTGGTTGGTTGCCTATAGCAACATCCCATGTGAAATACAACTCACATCTTAGTAAATTTCCCCCATTGTGTCAACGAGGTGCCGATAGTACAAGTGATAGGGTAAGGCTAGGAATAGGGTTAATGCATGTAGTGCACCAGGATAACTAGGGGGCAGAGCAGATGCAGCATGTTGTTGCAATACTCTAGGAGCAGCATGTCCAAACTATGGCCCTCCAGCTGTTGTGAAACTACACATCCCAGCATGCCTTGCCATAGTTTTGGCATTCCCTAATAGCAAAACTTTGGCAAGGCATGATGGGACTTGTAGTTTCACAAAAGCTAGATGGCCATAGTTTGGACATGCCTGCATCTAGGACAATAGACACATGTTATGGGCATGGGTAATGAAGGATGCCAAGTAGTAATGCAGCTCATTTGCCACTTCTCTCTTAGAAACATAGAAATATAGAGGGTCTATGTCTAGGCTCTCAGCAGAATAAAGAGCAAAAATAATCCACAGAACTAATGCCCCTTTCAGACCGCATTTAAAAACCGGTATTTTGCCGATTTTTAACCGTTTTAAAACGGTAATCTGTGCGGTCTGAAAGGTGTAGTACCACTTTACCATTTTACAAAAGCCGTTTTTGTAAAACGGTTAAAATGGAGGGTCCTTCCCATTTCAGACCCGGTATTTTGGCATCAAAATCGGGTCTGAAACGGTATTTAGGACCCAGCCAATGAGCTGGGTCCTAAATTCAGCGCAGTGAATATTTAAGGAGCGCTCATTAAATATTCATAGCAGTGGAGAACCCAGTATAAATAATATGTTTGAAATAGGGTGTTTTAAACTGAAATTGGCCATTAAAAACTCACTGTTGCTGAACTTCTTTTTACATAAGTTGTGACTTTCCCCAGCAACATCTGTAACCATGGAAACAAACCACAGCCTACACAGATTGTTTCCATGGTTTTAAGATGTTGCTAAGGAGAGGCACTGAAAAAGCAAGGTGAGAGCAATAATACAATTATTAAGCTGATGTCTGACTTGCCATCTGATGGAACAAGCTGTATTTCTTAGTAACAGTTCTTATTCTGTATGTATAAGAACTAATATATGTTCTATTTATTTGTAGTAGTAATTATGCAAAGACATTTTAAAGACTGAATTGGGCCATTGTGCAAATTTTTTAAGGCCCCGCACTGGCACGTTCGGTGGAGATAGCATAGATTATGGCACAGTGCCTTGGGAAATGTTACATTAACACCATGTTTACTGTGATTTACATATTACCAAAGAAATATAATAATGGTGAAAGTTTTTGCTACGACTGCAGGATGTGTAGTGTATGTCCCCTAGATTTTCAGGGGGATCTGCAGGGCTAGCTGATCTATTTCATGGTTGCCGACTTTTAGAGTCTCCTCTCCGGGAGAAGCCCGGAGAGGGGACTTTCAGAAGCAGTTTGGGGGTGGGGCTTAAGTGTGGTGTCATTAAGCCCTGCCCCCAGGATGTAAATGAGCAGAATTCACGGATCTCTGTGGAGGGGCGGGGCTAAAATGACGTGCTTGTGACATTTTAGCTCCGCCCCCTCCTCTGAGACCAGCGGATTGCAGCATTTAAATGCCGAGGTCGGGGAAAGACGTCCGCGATCGGGGGGCACAGTGTGGGTCCCCCTAAATCCGGGAGGGGGACCTGATTTTTGGGAGACTCACGGCCATTCTGGGAGGGGGTGTGACCATCTGCACCTGGGTCCACAGCAAAGCAGCGCAGCTGGTAGTGTGCAAGTGCTCCGCTGCATAGTGAAGCACATGCACATTTTGTGGGAGAAACCCGGGGATGGCCCCACCATGCGGAACACCCATGCCCTGTGCTGGGGGCCCTCCCACAGCCTGCCGCCGGGACTTGTCATTTTGCTGAATTTATCAAAGTTACATCTCACGCTGAATCAGGACCTAAATGCAGTATACAGTATATTTCTGTCGTGAGTACCTGCTTTGGCTAAGTGACAGTAGGAGCCATCAGTGACAACCAACAAATACCCATAAAGCTTGGTGGAACAGGATGACAGAGTGAGCCAATCACATCATAATGACTTGGCTGTAATGCAAGTGTGTTCCCTAATGAGAATACAATATACAGATTTAGGGGGGGGGGGGATTCTGCGTTCGCACAGGGAACCAATTTTTAGAGATTGCGCATGCACATAGTCAGTTATGCACATGTGCAGCCACTGTGTGCGAGCGGCCATGGCAAATGGATTATTATTCGCCGGGCGTTTGCACACAACAATGCGGGCGTGGGGTGGAAGTCCAGAGTATTTGCCCATGGGAACGCCCAGCGTTTTCATGGGCATTCTCATGGTAATTCTCCGACGACGCGGGTGCGGTGTCCGGGCAGCTGACTGCCCACTTCCCACACTGGGCGCCCGCAGATCTGAGACACCACAGAGGTGTCTCAGATCTGTGAGTGCTGGAGAAATCATTTCGATGGTCGCCGACCATCGAATGATTTCTCCCCTGCACCCAAGGCTGCAAATGGATGTCTATGCAAAACATTAATTCACAGCAGTGCGGGGGATCATGGCGTGCGATGGGGGGAGCGAAATTCGCAGCCTTGCAAGTCAACCAGAATAACCTCCCTAGTCTTCCATATCCGAAAATGCAATATCCAGAATATTCCCAATTCCAAAAAGTTTGGAGCGCACTTGAGATAGTGACACTATGCTC
Organism: Crinia signifera; assembly: GCF_055691185.1. NCBI lineage: Eukaryota > Metazoa > Chordata > Amphibia > Anura > Myobatrachidae > Crinia > Crinia signifera. Next base: position 269,796,586 of record NC_139221.1, read on the forward strand.
TCTGCTTGTTGAATGTGTACAAACTTTGATTCATGCACAAGATATTACAAATATATCTATTGTGTACAATTACCAGTCTATGGGCATGATTCAGACCTGATTGCGAGCCCAGCGAACAGGTATGCACCCCCCCTCCAGAGTGAAATCCCACCATTTGAAAGCCTGTGAATGGTTTAGCACAGCTTGGGAAAAGAAGCTGGATTGGGCATGCGACTACTAAATCCATTCGTGAGCCGCCGCCCAGCGAATGATTTTGCAGTCTGTGCATAGCCTAGAACTTACTCGGCAGCTTCAAAACAAATCAAGCTGATCGGGCCGGAGCGGACGTCACACAACTTCCCCAGGAAACGGCTGGTTACCATCCCTAAACGCCGGCTTCAGGTCAATCACCTTGTGAATGACCAGCAATTAAAAAAAGCAGCAAAATGTTATTGTAAGATGGCCTCACACATGTGTACTACTGGCCATATGGCGGCGCTATGATCAATAATCTCCCGGCCTGCAAGTTTGCAGACCTGCGGTCAGGTCTGAATCAGGCCCTATGTGTACAAGAAGTATATGAAACATAAATCCATTTTGTGTTTAGACTTTGGTCCCAAGTTATCTCATTATGGTATCTCTAAAATGCTTCTGACCCCAAGCATTTTTGATATGGGAGACTATGTCTAAATATATATCTATATATAGATATAGATCTATATCTATATATAGATAGATACATAGTCCACACACTGGATAAACAATGTATTTGATAGCATTTATCTGTTACAGTATGTGCAGGATCCTGTCATTTATTAACTATCATTGCATTCATGAACAGTAATATTACCACTGTACTGTACATGAAAAGCTCTGTTCTCTTGGTGCAGTTTCTCCCGGTCTTCAGTAACGCTCAGCTGCAGGTAGATAACAATTCGCTATTTAAGTCCGCACCTATGCTTGAATGCTACAGGTCACCTTTCTTTATACCACAGATCGCTACCATTCTCTGTATTGGGGAATCAAGATACTGGCTTGAGGAGTCAGTTCATAGAAACCTATGCAAAGGTTAGGTCTAATTATATTACTAAGCATATCTGTGTAGAGTGGCCATCTTGGGAAGGACAAAAGCATTTCTCCTGCCGCAGGAATGCGGAGACTCGTCAGAGGAAACTAGGGTAAGTCCTGAGGCTACAAAATGGGAAACTTCTATAAACATCTAGATTGTTACATTGTTACAAAATTTACATTTATTTAAAGAAAATTATATTTAAAATACAAATCTATTTCTATTAAATTTGTGTAACTTTCCACATTGTTTGTTATTTTTTCCATTTCTATTCAGTCTCCCTGTCTCTCTCAGTCTGTCGCCCGGTCCAATCCCCTCTTACCTCAACTGGCCACATAATCCAGCTGACCTGTCAATATCCTTATTGGGCCACTTTTTTTTTCTAGGTTGGGGATTTCACACATTGAGATGTCAGGCACTGTCTGATTTACCTCTATTCAAGGCTCCTGCTTTGACAACAGATGCTTGTCAGGGGAAATAGCAGCCGCTGCCTATACAATGCTGCCATTTCCAACAGCATTGAAGTCAGATTCCGACAAACAGATCCGACTTTAAAACATCTATTTTGTCGGAAACAGCTGGAGATTGACAAATTCATGGCAGTTTTTGCCAACACGCCAACTTTCCGACACTCACATTGAATTCCGGCTGTTGAGTTACTGTCGAGCACAGTGCAAACAGCCCGGGATTCCGACAGTCGTGATGTTTACACAGTCGGAATCCGAGATTGAATACCGCATTGAGCAATTGTCCCGATCTCTCCTTTCCTCCATCCACAGTCCCCACCATGATATAGTGCCAACTGCCTAAAGTACATTTATAATTACATAAGAATTGTTATGGAACCTAAATGTAATAGCACATCTCTTGGGTTTACTGCAATTAAATTGGTCACCGATATGGTGTTACTATTTGTCACAAGCACTTCATTGGATGTCATCGGCCCTTAGGGGAAGATTTACTGCAGTACATCTGTATGAAGTTTACAAACTACCACACATTGTATATGATTTCCAGAACCAAATCTCCACATTTACTACCTGATCGCTTGGCTGCTGATTTGTGAAGCCCTGCAATCAGGTATACGCCACCCAGCCAGAGTGAGATCCCGCTCTGTGCAAGGCTGCAAATTGCTTAGCACAGCTTTTGAAAATATTGCAGGCCTGCAAATAGCTGCAAACCCATTCGCAAGACCGCTTGCCATCGAATTATTTTTCCAGTGTGTGCATAGCCACAGACTTACTCAGCAGCTGCGATAGAAACAGGCTGTTGTGGGCTGGAGCTGATGTCACACGCCTTATCCTCAAACACCTGGACACATCTGCATTTTCCCTGACACATCCAGAAAATGGCTAGTCACCATCCGCAAACACTGGCTTCCAGACATTCACCTTGGAACGGCCAGTAATGTTACCGAATGCAGGATAGTACGTGTGAAACATTGAGTAAGCCCCCTTTGATTGCTGAACTGTAAGATTTGAGGGGAACTGTAACAAACATTTTAAAGATGATAAAGAAGAATATACCAACCAATCGCCTCTTCACTTTGATAAATCACCACAGTCCTTAAATGCCGCATTGAGATATGACTTTTGCTGTGCATAGCTGCCTTACCCTCCAAACCCTTAAGCACCAGTCAGTGCCAAGAAAAATTTGCCAGGTCATAATTAAATCATTTTATTCCAGCTATTGCCATAAAGACCGTACCCATTCTAACTATAGATATTATAGTCAGAACAAATTGATGTTTTGGTGTCTTGCAGAACTACTTGTATATTAATTATTCAGTTAAAAATCTTACTGTTAAAAAGTTACTTTATTTCCATCTCAAACTGTATGACAACAGTAAGGATTGGCTTTAAAATTGAAATTCTAGAAAATGGAACAAGAGAAATTTAAACATTTATATAACAGTCTATGTAGTAAGCCTTTGTGAGAGATAAACTACCAGCCAACCAAGTCCTGATATTTTTAATCCCATGAAAGTTAGGAGCTGATCGGGTGAATTTATCTCCATCCACTTTATCTCTCTCCAGTACTTTGTAGCATGTAAGAAGTCCTTGTAAAGATCATTGTCTTTTCTCAAACGATTTCCGTAGCTGCAAAGTATGGTTGTCAATGACACAGACTAACACCCATGGCAAGTATTGTAATGGCAGATGGGGGAGGATCGGAAGATTTTTGAGTACACAGATCAGACAGAGCTCAGAGGGGTATGCAGTTAAAATCCTGGCGGTCGGGATCCCGGTGTTCAGAATCCCGACCGCCGAAATCCCGACACATTCTCCCTCCGTGGGTGTCCACGACACCCCTGGAGGGAGAATAAATTAGTGTGCCGAGCGTAGCGAGGCACCGGGCCCGCTGCGTGGCGAGCACAGCGAGCCCGCAAGGGGGGGCGATCCACGTCCCCCCCTTGTCGGCATTTCGGCTGTCGGGATTCCGGCGTCGGGATTCTGAACGCTGGGATTCAGTACTGAATCCCTCAGAGGGGCATATAGAAGTCTCTCTGCTGATAACATATTGTGACTTAGGGTAGTCCTTAACACTATAAATCGGTAATAGTAGCCTGAAGAATCGAACCAAGGAAAAATGGAGTATGTGAAATAAAAATAATGGAAGCAGCTTTAACATGAGCACTGGCTACCTTGCCAAATTCCAATACAGCTAGAGCTTGCATTAATCCATAGCAACCAAACAATAGGCTTAGATTGGCACCGTAATCATGAAACAAAACCGATGTCTGTTACAGCTTTTTAATATAGTTCTAGTAAGTGACCCCATCCCTTTTACCCTAACCTGGATGAGACTAATACTGATGCTGCATTCCCTCCCTCCTATGTCCTTGCCATAATGTGATCATTTGAAATTTAAGAGGCAAGAAAAGATTCTAAAGTGTTTGTGAATCTATGTAGATGTAGAAGTAGCTGCTCACCCAGTAATTAAACCCACGCAGAACACAAAACTCTGCTAAAAATATATGAGAGCATTCTCTAGCAGGTGTACAAATGGCACACATTGTTTTTAGTCTCTGTGTTTATTATAATTGCTATATATTAATCACACCGATTCATAAATAAACCTATTCTGGAAGATACTTCACAATGTTTTTGGAAATACAAATACATTTATTTTATATAGAATAGTCAAAACACACAGAGCAATAAACCGTTCCTCATAGCTTTATAACATGTAATGTAGTTACTTTTCAGAAATGAGCTGGTTGGGTGGACACAGTAACAGTGTGAAGGATGTACTGTAGGTCTTGATACTCAAGGCTTGTACACGCTCGGGAAATGGACAAAATGTACAAGTTAGACATGCGTTTTAGTCATGCATTTCCCACATGCTTTCCACGTTTCCCAATAATGTCTGCTGTATAGCATTGCTAGTGTGCGTTGTTGCAGGAGTCATATGCCGCACCACTTTGAAACAATTTAAACGTGCAATTAATATTTCTGAACGCAACAGTAGGAAAGCACCAGTGACTAACGACCAATTATTAATGCACTATTTATACATTGAACCCTTAGAACATACTTGCCTGGCCCGTAGACTCACCTTGGTGATCTCTAATGGACTCCTAAGGGAGAAGGCTAGCCTCTAGGCATCCACACACTTCTCCAGAAGCTTGAGGGAGAGATTTACACTGCCATGACAGCCCTCACCTTTCTCTCTGGCAGCCCCCTCTGGTATTTCCCAGTTTATGTGTGGTCTGAGACAGGTCACCTAATAGCGCAAGGAAATAGTCAGTGATACCTCATGTAAAACTGATTACGTTGGCTGGTGTCAGCATCCAGGACTTGGGATGGGAGGGTCAGTTTTGCCTATCAACATGCTCTGTCCAAACCACACCCATATTACTGTGGAGGAACACCCTTTATTGGTCCTCAACTCAGGACAGTGTTGCCAAACTAAGGACTTTTAGGAGATTAGGGTCAATTTACTTCAATCCTCTTAGGTAAAGGTTGTTGGGTGCATGCTGTAGATTCGTAAAAAGTCTATTCAACTTGTAATTGACAACCTCAGACAGAGCTATTGGTGTTGTAAATCGAATTGAATTTTATTATGCATGACATTTCCCTTTAAGAACACTCTTGTGTATTCCTAATCTTTGCAGGAATATGAGCAAATTTAAGTAGAGGAAAGTACAGAAGACTGTGATGGAGAAAACCAGCAAGAATGTGGTAGGGTTCCTACAATACCCTTATGATTATATTAGTCTTCTTCATGTATTAACAAAGCAGATCACAGTTAATGTTCCTTAGGGTAACTTATAAACATGGTGTGCACTGTTAAACATATAGTAAACATGCTCCCTCGCACAGCTGAAACAAGTAAAGTACAGTCAGAGTGGAGTAAGAATAAAAAATATCTGCATAGACAATTAACGCTTAAACCAGAGGTTCCCAAACTGTGTGCCGTGGCTCCCTGGGGTGCCTCGGGACACATGCAGGGGTGCCCTGGGTTGGGGGTCCAGGACTAACTCAAATTATTAATGGTTATTTATGAGCAAAACCAGTGCTGGTGGCTGCCAATCATAAAATGTGTACAAACAGAAGCAAATCCTGCCATTTACCACATAAATCACCCTAAGAATCGAATATATAAGCAATCTAATTAAATTTTGTTTGGCCTAGGGGTGCCGTGAAAAAAAGTTCTAAATCAAAAAAGATTGGGAACCCCTGGCTTAAACTGATAAACAAATCCTCCTTAAATTCGATGCTGTATTCCTAATTGTTCACTAAATGAAAATGTCCCTTGCAAAATAAAGCACCACCCATAAATGTAGAAATGTGTCCTCATAATCCTCTGGGGTATGGGTTGACTTGTTGACAGTAAAAAGGTCAACATTCATTAGGTTGACCACTATTGTTGACAGGCCAAAGGTCGACACCAAAAAGTTAGGTCAACATGGAAAATGTCAATTAGAAAACGGTCAACATTAGTTTTTTTTTCCAATGGGGGGGGGGGGGGGGGGGGGCGTCTGTCGATACATATTGACATGTACACTGTATAAGTGTACCATTCCGCTCGCCATTCCCCTTCCATGTCCACTAGGATGATAAAGTATGAACAAATCCTTTAAAAAAAAAAAAATTGGCAAAATACTCATGTCGACCTTTTTGGTGTTTTAACATTTTTTGTCTCAAAGGAACTGATATAATGTTGCAGACAGGGAACATAACTAGATATTTGTAGGTCCCATATTTACCAACAAATGGTGATAGATGTATAAAACACAAAAAAGATGGGCCCTAATAAGCTGTGAGCCCCATAGCACCTGAACCCCCGCACGTAGGGTGGTTACGCGCATCGATTTTACTTTCGATTCAATTTCACCTTTTCCACCTCCTTTCGATTTGGCCTTTGCTTTCTATTCAAATTTACATTCGATCTGTACTTATGCATTCGATGTCGAATTCGATTTTGCATTCAAGGCAGTGTACACATTCGATTTACTGGATCAAATTCGATGTTTCCTTGCCTGCAGTCTATTTTTCTTTTCGATCTAGAGAAAACGGGAGCACGCATCGAATCGAATGGGGATCGAAAGCTTAAAAACATCCTCAATCTACATTTGATGTCTATGCAATCCTGATCCGATTTCCACTATATACTCAAAATCGAATGTCACATTGTACCGTTTGTACACAGCATTACAGTTAATGGTTTTAGCATTTAAAATGTCATTGCGCATATGGGGAAAGCTGGTTAAAAAAAGGCTTGCAATAGTAAGCAAGAGGTTCAGCATTTGCACCATAAATATATGGTTTGGGTGCATGTGGAAGTAGTTTACTACAGTTCCGTACTGACTACTTGTCATCTACAAGCATGGAGTCAGTGATTTTGTGACCTGATCCCCTATTTATCAACATACAGTGGTAGCATCACTACTTTCCAGTGATCTGAACATATTATTTCATAAATCTGGATGAGATTGCAATTTGTCCTATTATAGAACACACCCACAACATTCCGCTGGAAGCGGTTTATCCCATCTATCAGACTAATTATAAACAGGAAAAAGGATCAGACATTAATTATGCTGTTTACCGCCTGAGGACATGTGACAGAGCAGAACACTGAGTAAGGTGATTGCAGGCACACTGGCATGCAGGTGTCATTAATGTATTAGTCGGCACTAAGGAAGTGGCATTGTAAGGCACTGAAAATACCATTACTGTATATGGAAACCTTCATTGCTCCCCTTAAAACACCTGAATAATGAAATGATTAACACAGAATGAACTGCCCATTCCACATCATTTCTTACCTTTGTCATATCCATCAGGATAAAATATCAGACATTTTGCTTTTAAATCTATGAAATTAATACATACAGTAATAACACAATAAGCAGGGGCAGAAGAAAGGCCTGTAACATTTACTATAGCTAAAAGAGAAATATATTGTTTCCTGGGTTGTCTCTTATTAGATTTTGGTACTTATGTAGTATCTGGGCTGCCGATTTTTTGATTGTATGCCTTAAGTTAAGGCATACAATCAGATGCGATGCGATGCGATATCGCATCGCATCGCATCGCATCCGATATCGGATGCGATGACCCGATTTTTCCATAGGAATCAATGTTAAAATGATTCCTATGGAAAAATGGGTCCTTTTCATACCCCTACTATCCAAGTGGGCATGGAGTTGGATATAAACCTGTGGCGAGCGTAGCGAGCCACCGAGCCCGAAGCGTGGCGAGCGAAGCGAGCCCCGCGAGGGGACGGTATTCGTCCCCTCGCGGGGCTCGCTTCGCTCGCCACGCTTCGGGCTCGGTGGCTCGCTACGCTCGCCACAGGTTTATATCCAACTCCATGCCCACTTGGATAGTAGGGGTATGAAAAGGACCCATTTTTCCCATTGAATTCCATGTTAAAATGGACTCAGTCCATTTTAACATTGATTCCTATGGAAAAATCGGGTCATCGCATCGCATCGCATCGAATCGCATGGTCGCATGCGATGCGATGCGATCTCCCGATCCGACCCGATTTAGAAATCGGCAGCCCAGATACTACATAAGTACCTAGATTTTCAATCCCATAACTCACTGCTCAGTTCATAGTATACCTTGCCTAGTTCAACTACAGAGATCTTATGTATTAAAAGATGCCCACTTACAGTATACATCTTTCAGACCGCAAAGGCTGGGTCGCACCTGGGATAGGGACATGGGTTTGTCCGACGAGCAACCCAGCATTTGCAGTGTGAAAGCTCCCCACATTCCCGGGTCGCCAACGTCAGACGAGGGCTGGGCGGAGGCGCATTATCAGGGGCGAGGAAGGAGGCAGCTCTTGGAGCAGACGCTGCCTCCATCCGCTGCCTCCTCCATAGTGTGAACGGGACCCAGGTTGCCCATTTACATTGCACAGCAGATTTCACTCGATCTACAAGGGAAAAAAAACCATCAACCCTGAGAATAGGTGTCTTCACATAACAAAAACATGAAAAAAAAAAGTGGCTTTCTTTTCCTACACCCACACCAGCCCTGTGTACACGTACATATGTTTTAAGAATAGGAATCAAAGGGAAAAATATATTAAGCCTTAAAGAGAAAGTAGAGAGCGATAAAGTACTAGCCAATCATCTCCTGTAATTTCTCAAACACAGCCTGTTGCATGGCAGTTAGTAGCTGATTGGCTGATCCTTTATCACGGCCCACTTTATCTCTTGTTAAGGCCTAATACACTTGGACCCAAAACTTCTGGTACACTAGAATCACCACCAAAATATATTCAGTCCACAGGTCGATAACAGACAGAGATTAGTCTTCTTCATCTGCTAAATCTAACACAGGACTTCCCTCACTGCAAATATATAGAATAAATTCCTATCCATTGTTATTTTGTTCCAGGTGTACACTTAAAGTCCATACGTAGCAAGTCTCAGGCACAATAAAAACACAAACGGTATTTCACAAGAACCAGTGCGGCATATTTATTTCCAGGGGAGGGTACATTGTTTTATTCACTATTATTATTATTATTATAATTACTATTATTTTTTTTAACAACATTGGCAATCCTGAACTACTGCCAAAACGAACACCCTCAGTCAGCATGGATGTGATACCTCTGGCTTGTAACACTAACAAATAAAATATTTCTAGTGCAGTAACAATATAATTTAAACCCCTTAAATGTTGGGTAATAACAAAACATTCTACTAAATTCCTGATTGCTGGAATCTAACCGACATGCCGTGAAGACGCTTCCCTGCGCTGGACTGCAGCGCTGCCAACTTGCCGAGCACCATCGGTCATTCTACCGGCAGAGGGAAACTCATTCACGGTGTGCAGAAAGATGGGCGACTGTAGCCACTAGGCATTTATCACAATTTAAGTTTAGTCCTCTAAGGTGATAAAGCTTAAAAAAAAAGGAAAAGGAAAAAAAAAGCAAGATATATATACAAAAAAACAAAGGTGTTAATGTTGCGCCCATGGACCGGCGGTGCTTTCTGGTGTACGTTAGGTAGATCTTGTGAGTCCAGGTTAGTGGTACGGTTTAGATGACTTCATTTTCTTCTGTTCCTCTCGATGCTTCTGTCTCTTTCTCTTGCTACCCTCCTTGTGTCCTGAGGAGAGACCGTCAGAGAACGATTGTAGGTCATGTTTATCTTAAACATATAGTTTTATGTACCAGAGAGATCTTACTTCATAATGTCCATGATGACAATTATTCTTGACCACCAATATTTTGGTATAAAGAAACCAAAATACTCTATTCACTGCTGCCCCTTTGTGCTATTTATGTGGCAAATAATTTAGAAATATCTACATGGATCAGCCATTAACGGTATACCAATAAAATGGGAATAAAAATTAGACGGTGACAGCAGCCTAAAGGAGTGCAAGGTAAATAAAATTGACTGTTGTCACTCTGTTGTAAAAAAAAAAAGCAATGCTCCGTACTCACTCCCTTACACCCCCATCTACTCCACGCTTTATTTTCTTTTCTTATACCCTCTCGTTTACATTGTAATTTCTCACAAACAGGAGCCCCATCTCAACCATGTCCTATACCGCTCCTAAGTGCCTGATTTCCACACCTCACTCGCCCTGTTTGCTCCACCCAAGCTCCTGCTCACAGGCTAAACATAAATGCTCCCTGTTCTGTCCACATATACCTCGCACTGTTCCCTCTGCTGGTCATGGCAGCATTTTATTGTATAACTTGTAATGTACTTTTCTCTGTATACCCTAGAGTCTAGACCCACCCTGTAATTAGGATTGAAGGGGATGGATAGGCTTCCACATCAGAGGACTGAAGACAGATGCCAGGGGGCAGGGACCTTGGGACTAACATAAATGTTATCTTGTTTATTAGGGGGCGAACATATTACTAATGGGTAACTGGACCCACCTGCACAACGATCAACAATGTATCCCTATAAACTATGTGTAATACACTTTGTTAAAGTATTGTACTTGTACTGTAAGTAGCATCTAAGTTAATGCATTTAGAAATCCGAACAAGGCAGCAGCACTGGGCAATTAGCTGGCCAATCTTTCTGACATTTTCATTAACACCCGGGACTGCCATCAACAGATTACTGTCCGTATAACTGTAGTGATAATCATCTAGCAGTAAGCAAAGCCTGAGGTCAGTAAAATCCAGCATCTGTGTGTCAGCAAAAGCTAAGGTCTGTTAGTATAGCTCAGATAACTGCAGCTTTATACACAGCATTGGTGTATGTACACAAAGCAAGCTAGGAAGGACATAGGGCCTTATTCTAGTTCACTCAGAGGCAAATTCCTTCTAAGGAGCGCAGGAAACTTTTTTGGCTTGGGGGAGCTCATTTTATAGTTACGCCACTGATTGGAAATGACAACTGCACATTGGAGGAATCAATTAACTCATATGAACCTTACAGCCCTCAATGTAAACCCTTGTGCTGTACAGTTGTTCTGTAAAAGAAAAACTATATAAAGCGGATTTAGCACAGTGTTGTCATTGCTGTGTTTCCTTTCCAGTCAATGAAACATGGTGCTCAGAGAAGATTCAGAGGATAACAATGAAACCATCATTGATTATTGAAAGTGCCATCAACTTACCAGGATGTGCTCACTATAGGGAACTAATTCAGATTCCAATACATGAGCCAATATTAATCATTGATTCATCATTGTCCTATTGTACCATTTCTAACCAATCCTAATAAGCTCTCAACAACTACTGCTTTATACATACGTGCACACTAAGGGCCAGATGTATCAAGCTTCGAAGAATGATAACATGGAGAGTAATAAACAGCCAGCCAATCAGCTCCTACCTGTCATTTTTCAAACAGCCTATAACAGGGCAGTAAGGCGCAGATTGGCTGGTTGTTTATCACTCTCCATTTTATCACTTTTTGAAGCTTGATACATCTGACCCTTAGGGGTAAATTTACTAATATGGGAGTACTATTAAAGATGAGATGTTGCCCATAGCAACCAATCAGATTCTATTTATTATCTTCTAGAAAGTGCTAAATAAATAAGTAGTAGAATCTGATTGGTTGTTGTGGGCAACATCCCATATTAAATAGAACACCCATCTTAGTAAATGTACCCCTTAGATTATGGCTTGTGATGAACAGATTAGAATGCTGGGTTCCGTCAGAGTATGACGTCTAAACCTGTAGCTCGCCATGTAACGTTTCCTGATGGAACAACCTCTATTGTGTGTACAATTTCTACGCAATACCATATACATAGACCGAACTAAAACCATGGATTTAATTACATTTTTTGAGTAATTATTTTTGTTTACTTTTTAAATCTCTGCTAATGTGTAGGATTCTGACATCTGGCCATAGTGGTAAAGGAGTAAAGGTCTCCGCTTGTCAGTATAGGATGTGGTTAATATCCCGGTGGTCGGAATCCCGGTGGTCAAAATCCCGACGCCAGACCGCCGAAATCCCGAAACTTTCTCCCTCCGTGAGTGTCCACGACACCCATAGAGGGAGAATAAATTAGCGTGCCGAGCATAGCGAGGCACCGGGCCCGCTGCGTGGCGATCCACGACCCCCCCTTGTCGGGATTTCGGCGGTCGGGGTTCCAGCTTCAGGATTTTGACCCCCTGGATTCCGACCACCGGGATTCCATACCGAATCCATCAGTATAATATGTGCAATCCTAATACTTATCTAGTGTGAATAGACCAGAGTTGCATAACACATTATTTGGGAAACCTGTATCTCAGTCTGTTTTTGTAAAACTTTCTAAAGTTTCTACAATGAATCGGGGGTAAAGTAGCCATAAAAATGATGGGTTTATTGCCCAATGAGACAGTGTAATACGGGTTGGGTTCGTTTGGGCTACAGCAAGTTGGTCGACAAGCAGTAGGTCGACAGTCAAAATGTCGACATGTGGTTTTTCACTTTTTTTACCCGAACGTCGACACAGTCGACATGGACACAGTTTCCAGTGCTCCACATCCCCTCGCTTCAGTCGCTATGCGTTGGGCACAGTGCTTCGCTGTGCTCGGCACACTATTTTATTCTCCCACCACGCCCTGGTGGATGGTAGGGCATGAAATACTCAAAAACAGTGAAAAACAATGTCAACCTTTTGACTGTCGACCTAATGACCTGTCGACCAAAACCCATGTTGACCTACACCCGTCAACCTAGAACCATATCGACCAACTTGCTGTAGACCCAATGACCGTTTCCCGTGTAATGCTGGCCACACATCAGACCAACTTTCCTCCAACCATCCAACTAGTTGGTTGGACTGAAAATCTGGTACTGTATAAGGGCAAATGCCAATAAGCAATTTTCTCACAAACTCAGGAGAATGGACAAAAACTTTCAGTGAAATTGTTTAAATCAAATAGGTCCAACTACAGTACATTGTCTGAGTGACAGTTGTTGTCCATTTTCAGATTTGGGAAACAAATGACATTTTCTCCCATCCAGTACCAGGTTTTTTTTTCCATCCAACCAACTAGTTGGATGGTTGGAGGAAAGTTGGTCTGATGTGTCTGATGTGTGGCCAGCATAATACAGGGGTCCCGGCTCTCCTTTTCTGAGCTCCGCTCTCATTTCTTTAAACATAGATGCTGCATTGAATACAAACGGCAGCATAACTATAGCACAAATATAGCATATTAATTAGCTATTAACCTTCTCACATGTGCCCTGAGTCCCTAGAAGACTTATACCTAACAATCAGTCTCATGAGAAGATCTCCTGCCATATTTATCTGCTTAACCTTCGCTCACCGGTAATTATAGGAAATACAGCTACAGTACCTAATGTTTTGAAGTCTAGCGGAAAACCAGGGAAGATGACAATCAAAAGTAACAAAGAACAAAACAAACAACAAACGAAAAACAACAAAGAATATTTAAACCTTGTGAAAATGAGTGCCTATAGAAAATAGGGGACATTTATATTATACTTCAGTATATAAAACACATAGGGGTCACTTCAATCTGATCTTGTGGGGGCATGCGTATATTTGCCATATACAATAACTCGGGAATTGTGGCAAAATCAGATATCTGTTCACCTCTATGGGATGAACAATAATCTGCAATCTAGATGTGTTCCGTAACAAGATCTGCACCCAATCCAATTGACCCATATGGTTTTGATGGCAATGTCCTTTCAAAAAAAATACAGGAGTAAAGGTCTCCACTTCCATAGTGTTGTAGAAATCCACAGCATTAGGAGAGGTCATGCAGGAACAGTTACTGTGATTTAGGGTTAACATGAGGTGAAAGCAGCAGCTCTGTAAGTTGGTCTTGCAGTTAGTGTTTCGGTTATTTTAAACATCCATTATATGCCCTGATAATACTGTAAAATATGTAGCATAAAATGCTTATTTCTACCTACACCATACAAAGCCTTCATGATACATTCACAAGTCACCATAAGGGTCACCACAATGTAAAGCATTCTGTCTTAGGGGTATATGCAATTCTGGCAGCGAGGGGGGGTTTGTACTGCAAGGATGGCTTTTTTTGGCAGGGGAAAGCCATCCACGCCGTCCAACGAGTATGCTGTATACAAGGTTTTGCAAAAATCCTTAAACTGCAAGGTTCACTGTTTTGATGGCCGCAGTCGCCGCTTCCACCTTGCCTCAGGGAACAGGCAAGGTGGAAATGGAAGTGAAAGGGAGACCGTTGAATACTCTGACGGCAAGCTATCAACAATGCTCGCCGTATTGCTTGCCGTCAAGGGCTCGCTGCCAGCATTGAATATACCCCTTAGCCTGCGTAAGCACTCTGCCACTGGGAAAAAGCATAAATAACCAATCATAGCAGCCTGGGAAATCACCTGTCGTTGAGCGAGAATGTGGCTTCCCACTTTATTATATAGAAGTTTGTCTACAATGTAGAGTTACTGCAGCCCCGTAGCAAGAGATGCTAATAACACAGCTGCATTCCAGGTCTCCTGTTCAGCCATCAGCTGGGACTTATGATTGATTTACATGTATCAGTGAGAAGGATACAATACAGCAAAACCAGTTGGGAGGCAATCTTATAAATTCTAATTTACTATGTGAATGTCATGGCCGACAGTAGGAATCTTTGCTATGACGAGGCAGCTGTGAGGTATAATGGGAGCACTGGTGAGGCAATCTGATATTGTTGGCTGCAGGATGTAGTGATTATAGTTATGGGTTGCAGGTAGATGGCATTGCTAAAAATGGTATCTACTTGCTAAAAATGGATCCATACATTATGCTGCTTAGGCTGCGGGGGATAACTTATAAATTTGCAGACCCCCAGAGAAACACGTTGGGGCCTCTTAATGCGGATGTAAGCTGACCACATGCACCCAGGACACTGAATTTACCATCACTGGCTATGACAACCCAACAGATGGGAACATAGCACTCATTTTGGGACCTGAAATATCAGTGTGCATTATGAATAAGCAGGAAATGCACAAAGGCACCAAAATCGCAATGACTACAAATCAAAGCAAAAAAAATAATTAAGGGGGTAATTCAATTAGGTGAGAGCAGCTTGTACCATAAGTGCAGCTGTAATGTATGCCAAAAAAGTGAAATTTCGGCACTAGAAAGGAGCGGTGAGAGGCAAAATTTTGCACCGTCGATCCGGTAAACTGCTCCCACCTATCTGGATCCCCCCCTAAGTTTCTATTCTGTGCTATATAACCTTCATGATAGCTAAAGCAAACTTTTGACATGATTACTGCAGAGGTTCGCATAATATACAGGAAGGCTTCGTGATAAATAAGTTTGCATAATGTGTATACTTTATGTATAATTCTTTACAAATGCACTACATCAGTATGCAGCAGCATTTGTGTGTTTTTTCTGGCAGTGTTGTGCGCTTACTTGATTGGCTGATATACACATTATCATCATTTACCCCTGTACTATACTCTCTTTGCACACCTGCTGAGTAAACGTTGGATTCACCAAAGTTGTTTGTGCCCTTCGTTCTATCTTCCTCCTCCTCATCACTTATGTAGTTGTGACCATGCCTGGAAAGGCCGGCTGGTCGGTGGGGTCTGGAGGTCCTACTGCTTGATGGTAAAGCATTCTGCCCACGGCGTCTGCATTCCTCTGCAAAGGCCAGTTCATCGTCTGTACCTGTGAGATAGGGTGGGGGGGAAGGTGGAATAGTTAATTATGTATTGCATTAAAGGGGTGTAACAGTGTCCACATTACTACACATTACTAGAAGCCGAAAAATGGAAGCTACAGCCACAATCTTTTTCTCAAAATGGAACATAAATTTCAAATGTAATTATTTAAATTAGCGAAATTTATTCTAAAAAATTAATCATCTTAAAAATGAACATAGACATAGAATACTAATTTCTTACAAATCTGGTGCATTTTTCTCTTATACCATATAGTTAAACCCTAGAAGCTGGAGGTTAAGACCTTGGAATAGACATTCATGTAATCTAGTCCTCAGCTGATTCAGGCTCATCTGACCTCTACATTCTTTACATAATGATTACCCACAGTCCAAGCTGCATCGTTTACACCTGTATTCATGATAGCAAACAATAAATCAGGAAATAAAATACGATGGGATAAGGTTTGAATGTTTCATAAAATAAACTTGGAGGGGTAGACTTTCACTAAAATATGGAATAGACCAGTGAAGAACAAAGATAACATATAACAAAGGTGTTCATCATTCAAGGACATGCAGTCTACTGACAGGGTCAGACTTGCCCATAGGGCTGAAAAATCTGGTAGGGCCCACTGCCTGTGGGCCCCAACTCCTCCCCCAATATCAGGGTTCAGACTGTGCACTTATATTATACATTTTTTACTGTATTAAAGGGCCGGTTTCCAGATAGAGCAGGAACATGGGTGTTTACCAATCATATCTAGAGGTTGAGTTTGTATATGTATGTAAATACATACATACCTCCCGACTTCTGTGCTGTTAAAAGCGGGATATGCTGTATTGAAGCTGCAGGCAACCCAAGATGCGGGTGAAGATACAAGTGGGCAGCCCCCGGTACCAGTCTCCACACAGAATAGACCCAATGAGCTTGCACACAGCATCTATTTGGTAATCATCGGCTCCCACCACCTGCCTTTAATAGTTGTCCAAGGCCCTGTGATGGCTGAGGACATGGATATGTCCCCTACTTCTCCGTTGCCCCCGGTGGGCCATTCAAGCCCCAGTCCAACACGGTCTACTGACACTAAAAACAGTAAGATTGCAGCCCATCAATTCCTGAATAATCTGTGCCTCATGAAGTGTGCCAATGATACCATCCCTGGTTCCTAGTGAACTGATGGCAGTATGGCAAGGGTTCCTGGCTTTCTGGCTGCCCTTTCCAGAGGACGTGATTCAGTGTGAATCGAGTCATTTGGTCCCCTGCCGAGAGGGGGTTTGCAAGTGTCTGCTGGAATTCCAGGCAGACTTGCCCATCTTCCCAGGGGGCCAGACAGGGTTTTTTGGAGGGATCCGATATGTAATGCCGGCGGTTGGAATCCCGGCGGTCGGAATCCCGACCACCGAAATCCCGACATAGGGGGGGACGAGGAGCGCCCCCCCTTGCGGGCTCGCTGTGCTCGCCACGCAGCGGGCACGCTATTTTATTCTCCCTCTATGGGTGTCGTGGACACCCACGGAGGGAGAAAGTTTCGGGATTTCGGCGGTCGGGATTCCAGTGTCGGGATTCCGACCGCCGGGATCCCGACCGCCGGCAAATTGACTGCATCCCTTTTGGAGTGTCCCACAATTCCTGGAATGATAGGCCAGTATGAATATAACCATAAATACTGGATCAATGCTGGAAATCTGCTTCCTCTGTCTGGGTAACAGATTTACTTTTAAATAAATGGAAAGCACACAGCCGTCTTCTACACAGCAACAGCATCACCCTCTCCTTTTGTTAATTTAATTTTAAATTAAAGCCAAATATCAAAATGCATCACGGGGCTTATTCTTAGTTGGGAACTTCGTAAACCCAATATACACTGCAGGTGGAACAGATGTACTGTACAATTAGATCTGAGGAAGTGATCCAGTATTTGTGGACTACATGCAAAAGCCAGCATATACTCTGCAAATACTGGTGCAAAAACTGGTGGTTACTATTGTCAAAATGTTACTGATAATCCATTGTTAAGGACTTTCTGTGCTCCGTTTGTGCCTGTTACTTTAAATGTAGTCATTTACTATGCAAAACTGATAATATATACAAGTATTTGGGTGTGCTCAGACCTTTCTAGGCCCTTGGGCCAGGGATTCATCACACTGAAGATCTGTTATGATAAAGTAATTTGGCTTGGTTTATGGCTGCAGTATGTTTCGCATTAATACCTCAGTAAGAAAGAAGAACAAACCAATACACACATACATACACACACACACACACACACACACACACACATTAAAAATTGTCATATAACAGATAGTAATAATAAACATGGGACCACTGACAAGTACGTGTGCATTAAAACAAGATGACATATGTCCCATTAGATAAACTGGTCTGCAAGGGGTTAAAATTGTTCTGTGGACTATTAAAAGTGCATTTAAAGTACATCATATTATATGCTAATTATTGATCACGACACGATTTCAGTGTTCTGTAGGGGACCTAGGTCTGCGTTGTTCATGTACTAACACTATTCAAGAAAGATTGGATTCACTTAAAGGTCAGAAAGAAGAGTTTGGATAGGTCTGTTAAAGGGGAAGATGGCCCAAAGTCATGTTAAGAATAATGAAGCCTACACACTGAGCGATATACAGGCATTTTCTAAGCGATCTCACTAGATCGCTTAGAAAATTCCCCTACATCGCTCCGTGTGTAGGGGCCATAGTGATAGCTATGCGCAGCCCCATGCGTCGCTATCGCCCTGCGATTAACCCCTTCAGCGATGTGTTTTCCTGTGGCAGGACAAACCTACCAGGGCAAGTTTGTCCTGCCCCAGGAAAACCCATCACTCAAGCTGCAACCACTACCTTCTGCAGGTAGTGCTGCAGCCCAGCCAGCAGCAGCGGGGAGTGCTCTTGGGTATTCAGGCACCCGAACACATGAACGCCCGAGTGCTCCCGAGCAGCCCCGGGGAGTGATGATCCCCGGCGGCGGAGGGGAGTGCCCGGCAGCGGCAAGTGCCCGGGGGACAGGACAGGGGATGTGTACAGCATGTAGGAAGTTTTCTGGGACAGCCCGCTGCGGCAGCGCAGCCGAGCCCGGAAATTCTCTGGGCATACCACCGAAGCGGTTAATATCCAGTTAATGTTCCCACTGAAGCTGGCACATTGCTGTGTGCTGAGTGATCTAGCATCACTCAGAATGCTTCAACATCGCTACATGTGTAGGCCCCTTTAAAATGATGCCAACTCATAGCAAGGAGACAAAGAAAAAAAATCACTGTAGGTGCTCCAACTTTTAGATATTAAAACAATAACACACAAACACACACGTGTGTTATATGCATGCTCACAGCGTACAAAATGCAGCCTTGTTCTTAACAGGAAATATAACATTATATTTTATAGTCTATAATAGATTAACATTTTGTTCCTGAATTTCAAATATTCTCACCATTTTATGAGATACTAAAGTTATGGAAAGAAGAGAGACTTATGATACATTGTCAGTGTGTTTACCTGATAAAAGTTTACTAAGTATCAAAAATATTTATTCCAGGTTGTTCCTGGTCCCTTTTTCATGCCAAATAAATTACAAGACACCGAAAAGGTGAAAGGTGAAAACAAAACAATGTAAATGAAACTGTGAAATGTAGCCTGTATAAGGAAGTGATGAAAGGCGGATAGAGGCATCATACCAAACCACCAATAAATCATGGCTCACAACTTGGCGTATGATAAAAAGGTATGCAAGAACTACAAGATCATGTAAATTGCCTTTTCCCCCACAGCCTGATTTTATTTGGTGCTTTCCCGAGCATTTTCAGCTACTGTACATTTATTTCACATTTTGTATTGTTAAGGGCAACTGAAGCGAGGACTTGATCTGCAGTTAAGTGATGCAAAAAACATTTCTGAATGAAATAGTGTAAAGGAATAGAATATTAATGTCTGACATTTGATTTGCTTGCATTTCCTGTGGCACCGATATGCAAATGAGCTGGAGGAGACTGTTTAAAGTATAATAAAGGTAAGTGCATACATTCTGCCCTGTGTAACACACCTGAGAGCTTGAGCATGACAAGAAATTCTGAGGTCTAAAAATATACATAAAATAATGACTTGTTCCTACTTCTGACTCACTAACACTGGATTTAGACTGTGGTAAGGCATGTAAAGATATGTGGGACATTTGCACCTATATGGATAATAAATACAATCACTGGCTGAGTAAAAGTGGGCATGCATTACATACCTCAGACGAAAGTTTTATTTTAATGAGTAGTTGACTGTGGTCATTGTACCCATTGTAAGCCTTGTTCACTGGCCACTCGTCCATCTCCACTTCTGAAGCAGCCAGGGCTATAACAGCCAGCAGTAAATGAGTTAATGATTATATATTGTACAGTGCAGCAAAAGGAAGACCGGCAACAACCACTAGTCCATGCATGTGATAATAGTGCATATAGCACAGGCCAGGGCTATATAGGACATAGTGGTAGATGTATGAAGCAGTGATAAGGGAGAAGTGATAAAGTGTCTGGTACTTGATCACCAGCCAATCAGCTCCTGACTGTTAAATTACAGGCTGGTGATATAGTACCAGGCACTTTATCATTTCTTCTTCCTTATCAGAGCTTCATACATCTACCCCACAGTGCTGAGGAGGGGAATGGAGGTCATCAGGAAGCCATCACACCTGTATTAGTTAGACAGTTGAATGTATGCATTTCCTCAGTAGTACAAAAGTAATGAAATACAGCTCCATAAAAAAAGTTCTAATGCCCAAAACTAAAACTATAGTGTACAGATAATGCTGTGATTCTAGCAGTCACACCGCCCCAGAACCCCGAAAGGAGGGATGGGGAAGGAAAGGGGCAGTCTAATGTAGGGGGAGTCAGTAAAGGTATGTGCATGCTATTGCAAACACATGCAGGCTACACTGCTTGCAAATGCACCATTACTAGTCACTGATGTTTTACCATTGATCTTCCATTTATTATGAATTTGTGTTCATTTATTTATGTATAGTTTCTTATATTGTGCAGCTTATTCCGTTACGCTTTACAATTGGACACAACAGTGGGTTACGCTTTACATTTGGACACAACAAAATGGGTAGAAACAAACCGACATAGGAGGTAGGAGGGCCCTGCTCGTCATGTTTTCACATTTATTTCTCCTCTAATCCAGATGGAGAATTGTTATATCCCACAGTGAACATGTATTTCTCGAGCATAGAAAATGTGTGTAAGTGATCACATATGCTATTGGTGCCGCGCTGTGCGCTTCCTGTGATTTTCACAGCTGTGCAAGCAATGGCGATATAGTTGGATATGTACTAAGCCTCAGAGATAAAAGTACCAACCACTCACTTCCTGACTGTCATTTTTCAAACACAGCCAATAAAATGGCAGCTGATTGGCTGGTAAATTATCTATTACAGGTTTGATACATATCCCCCTTTTAAAACGGCTATTAAGCACAGTTAAAGCCAACTCAAATCTAGTCAGATCGCTTAGAAATGAGGCTTAAATTGCCCCTTAAGAAAAAATCTAGTTGTAGGAAGAGGACAATAAAAATAATTTGTTGTTTCTGGACTTTTACAGCACAAGAGTAAACTGTGCACAAAAAGTCCAAACTGCCATACTAATATTGTACAAACAGCAAGACAGAACTTGCTAACTTAGTTACCAAAAATGTGCACAGAACAAATTTCACAAAACGTCTTACAAAGGTTCAGGATCCGGTAACATTAGTCACAATGCCCCTGGGGATCAAGAAGGCGTCACACTGGGGTGTCAGCTAAAATTGTGCTGCGATGTTGAAATCCCTCATCATGATAATGCCACTTTTCTATGATTTGGGTGGCTTAAACTGCATAAATCCCAAAGTTTAACAGCTCAGCTATAAGGTTACAACCCATAAAACAAAATAGAACACACAATGCAATTATAATGACTAAAGTTTTGCAGGTGTACAGTATGCCATTGAACAGAAGAGCCGGATGTGCGCTTTACAGTAATCAAAAGTACCAATATTTTTTCTGTGACTGAATAAAAGGGCACAGAGAACACAGCCAGAATGAGGAACAGTGAGCAAGGCTAGATCTTAAGGTGTGTATAGATAGTGCGAGGCATGGGCGATAATGACTATGCAGATTAAGACTTAGCCCATGGGCAATTTGGACTATGGCCAATTTGGCTTTGACCATATACACTACAATGTGCAGCATAGTCAAAATTGCCTGCACAGTATATTATGGTGATAGCAATGCTGCGCATCATTATCATCCAGTACACACAGTGCAATTCTGGCTAACTTGACAGGTAATATTGACCATCTAAATCAAAATTGCCTAGCACATTGCACCATGTGTACAACGCTATAGTGCTAAACATCCACCACCTTGGAAGACCTGGGAGGAGTGTATTTTCTTTTGCAGGTAACTTGAAAATTGATAAATTACATGTACAGCAGTTACGAGTTTAGAGGTTTTTTGATTGGTTTGTTTGGTTTAAACAATAGGATTTATTTTTATGTAAAGGAGTAAACAGCCCTTGTAACCCCTAATCGGCTAACCAGTATTTAAATAGACAATGTGCTGTTAGCAGGTGCAAAGAACTATAAACACAGTATAGTATACCAATAACATGTGTGATGCAAACTATTATATATTTTTCTCATTTTGTTGACACACACATCACTCACTCACACACACACACACCACATTACCACACACACACACACACACACACAACGTTAGTTTAGAAAAACATTCACAATTTTTTTTGGAACAGATTAAAAAGGGGGGGGGGGGAATATAAGTGATGCGATAAAGTTGGGTATACACCTAAAGATTTATCTGTCTGGTGGTCTCAAAATCTGGTATCATGAGAGGAAAGGGGGAAGGGGAAGAGAACCTGAGCACAAGTTGCACTTTAAATTGAACAATGAGTGTTGTTGAATCCAGATAATGTATGTTTTATCCACAATTTAGCTAATAGAATCCTACGCTTTTAGGAAAGTCACTATGTGGAGGTGCACCCCTGAGAGTAAAATATACACAGGCTAGGGGAAGGAAGAAAAAGTACTCTCCTTTGTTTGGAGGCACGCTTGAGTAAAAGAACTAGGTAAGTACCGTATATACTTGAGTATAAGTCGACCCGAATATAACCCGAGGCACCTAATTTTACAACAAAAAAAACTGGGAAAACTTATTGACTCAGGTGGGACCCTCACTCGAGTATAAGCCGAGGGGGGCTTTTTCAGCATAAAAAATGTTCCGAAAAAGTAGGCTTATACTCAAGTATATATGGTATGTGATATTAGTGTATAGAAAAGACATAACTTTTATTAATTTATGCTAAAACATTTTGACAAACTGACACACGAAATTTAAACATGTAAGGGATGGGTGCATTAATTCAGATCAGATCAAGTCTAGTCAAATAAAACAAGACTGGTGGTGATGCTTTCTGTGCATCCATAATACAAAGAGACAATTAACCTTTATAATATAATAACAATGGCCACATTGTCTGGCCTAAAAAAAAAGTTGGGGTTCAGTATTGGTTTCTCTGATGGCTATTAGGACACTAGTGCGCTTAGTGAAATATAAATTTGAATGTAATCCGGTCACACCAAGGTAATAAATAAACAATAAATGAATCAAGTAACCCTGAATGTTACAAATTTAGGTATATTTGCATGGACATACAGTGTGGAGATCAGCACTTCCCTGGTAGTCAGGTAAATGCAGCGGTAACCAGTGAGAGAGCGTGGGTAAGGGTAGAAAGTGTTTGTCACGATGTAAGGGCAGGTTGGAAACCCCACAGTTGTAAAGAATACAGTTGTAAAGAATACAGCTGCTGCTGCTGCCTATTAGGATTGTCCTGATCACCTGAAAGTCCGTGAGCGGGCTGTATTTGCAATCTGTATGTAAGGAGTTAAATGCACAGTAAATAGAGCATCTGCTGTCTCCTACAGGAGGATAGGGTGCCCGGTCAGTGCAGGGTATGTCTGTGTCCCTCAATGGGAGATGAGTGCCTCCAACCACTAGTGTCCTAATAGACATCAGAGAAACCAATACTGAACCCCAACTTTTTTGAGGCCAAACAATGTGGCCATTGTTGGTATTATATTATAAAGGTTAATTGTCTCTCTGTATTCTGAACGCACAGAAAGCATCACCACCAGTCTTGGATTTTACTGGACTTGATCTGAATTGAAGCACCCATCCATTACATGTTTAAGTTTCGTTTTAGCATAAAATAATAAAAGTTATGTCTTAATTCTATACACTAATATCACATACTAGTTTTTTTACTCAGGCGTGCCCCCCAAACAAAGGAGAGTACTTTTTCTTCCTTACCATAGCCTGGGTAACAACATCTTGTCAACCATCTGCTCCCAAACACTGGAAAATGGGCAGAAACTAATGTTCAAATAAACTTGTTAAATCAAATGGATTTATCCAATTTGCCTAAATGACCATTGTCTGTTTTCCAGTGTTTGGGATTAAATATTCGATTCTCATATGCTCCCATACATTACCAGATCTTTGTTTACACCAGACAGATTGGACAGATACATCTGTAGGTGTGTAGCCATCTTTAGACAGCAGCAGTGTATTACCACAAAAGCACCACAACCTGTTCCCTCAACTCCCCCAGTTTAAGAGTTTGGTTAACAGACCATCACAACATATGGCAGTTACAGAGCAGCCTATTGCCAAGAAGGAAGAATATGAACCTCTTTGCCTGGATTAGTCTGTCTCCCAGTGTATTTACAGACAAGTAGGTCAATCGTCATATAACTTACCATGAGACCAACGGTTGCTTTGAAGAAGAATGTGACTCATGAATAAATACTCCCATTGTAAAACATATAATAACAGTTTGATTCATAATAAAATATAGTCTGGGTATCCTCATTTCTTCCTGCATTTTAGTAAATACAGTAAATTTTATGTGATTTTGATGCAATGATTTCATAGCTTTCAGTTCTATGCCGACACCTGGCTTTGGGACTACCTAATCCGAATGCATGGTTTCCATGGAAACTTTAAAAAGTAATCTTGTAGTAACGCCTTTATTCTCAGCAGTCAGCAAAGAGCAAAAACATATGCTACACCATAATCTAAGCTTCTGTGTGATTTACTACTACTGGTTGTAATCCGGAGAAATCTTTTAAGCAAGCTTAATGCGCCTGTATCTTGGCACTTATTATGAACAAGATATCAGAGACACCTAAGAATTCATAGCAATTACATGTTTTACTTAATGTTTCAACATCTCCATTGCACAGATGTCTAATAGCACAGACAGCTCAGTCATCACAAAATAAATGTACTACAAAGATCTCCACATCCCTTCCTATTATTACTACATACCCATTCTAGGTTTAGGCAATAATCATCCAGTTACACTTAACTTAAGTTTTCCATAATGCAAACTAGTGCTTATACGGAAAAGATGAAGAGGATGTTTCATCATTGTGATAAACATTTAACATGTCTAATCCGCTGCTTAATCCCGCCATATGTAACCTCCTTGCTGTATTTCCGACCTAGTGTTCAGTCCCAAGACCATATGCGAACAATTGAAGCTGCTCATACATCAGAGATGGATTGGGGGCAATTTGTCAATTTTGTGATGATTGCCCTTAACCAGGAGTGCTCAAACTATTTTGCTCTGGGACCCCATCAGACAATAAAAATTATTACAGGACAGGACCACAGCAAGTTACTACTGAATGGCCGCCACATGTGTGGTCAGTGAAGTGACTGCTATTGTGACAGGGAGGCAGTGGGTAATGGGGGATAGAACGGGGTGACAGAGGGATGGAAGAGGTAAGCTGTGGGTGTTTACTTAATGAGTTATACCCTGTCCCCCCATCACAGACACATTTGCCTGATGGTCAGCAATATAGAGTCGGGACCCCATGCTGAGGTGGTTGGGACCCACTTTGGGGTCAGGACCCACAGTTTGAGAACCGCTGCCCTAAACCACTGCTTATGTATGGGCTTCCACAATTGACTATTACAATAAAACAAAAGTGATTACAATTGCAGATTGACCAACGTGGTCAATCTGCAATGGATTGGACTTGTATTTGCTTATGTGGGTGTGGTATGCATCTCTGACTGTAGTCCGACAGAGGGGGCGAGCCCATCAGAGCCCCTTGCAGGCTTATCACCCAGAGGGTTCGGTGCACTCGCCACCTGTTCTATTCAGGGCTTGGTGCACTCACCACCCGTCTATGGGGGACATGGACCCCCATGAGGGAAAATAGCCCCTGACCGTCAGAATCCCAACTGTCGAAGCATCAGACTCCCTCTAATGTATGGTCTTAACAATAACGTAATTCTTTCACTGCTGACAATCACTGCTATACAGATTACATTTAGGTGGTGCATGGACATTTTCAGATTTGAAGACCAAAAAAAAAAAAAATCTGCAAATCACTGGTAAGTACTGAAGTATATTGGCACAAATTGTAAGATTGGGAAATTGTGAAATCATGTAAAAAAACTCCTAAACCTTCAAAATCAGAGACCGTAGATAACATCTGTCAAAATGAAAATGAAAGAAGAGAAAAGTAACAGTCTGATAAACAGAGGTAAAAGTGAACCTATTGATTTATTTGTAACAGCAGTCTGCAGATAAAGCATCTTATCACAGCTTTTACTGTATTCTACACTATACACAGCACTTTCCACTAATCAGCTGTTGGTTTATAACAATGTAATAAAAGGGAGACATTGAGTGGCACAAAACACTACAATTTCAGCAGGAAGGTAAAAGTATCAGTCACCATTAATGCTGCTTTCAGACCGCATAACTGGCTTTGACCCTGTATTTGGAAACGTTTCCAAAAACGGGTCTGCCAGATAAAACCCCTTTCACACCGCAGCACTTAAACGGTATATTACCGTTTAAGTGCCGATTTTTTGACACTGGCAGACCCGTTTTTGGAAACTTTCCAAATACAGGGTCAAAGCCAGTGCAGCCCTCCCCTCCGTGCAGCTCCCCCCCCCCTCGCGTGTCGACCCCCCCCCCGCGCGTGTCGACGCCCCCCCGCGCGTGTCGACGCCCCCCCGCGCATGTCGACGCCCCCCGCGCATGTCGACGCCCCCCCCACCCCACCCCGCGTGTCGGCGCCCCCCCCCCGTGTCGACTTACCCCGTGCCGGTACCTCCGTTGTGGACTGCAGCTCAGTATGCTCGGAAAGCACTTATGAAAAAAGTGTCTTCCAGAAAATGGCTGCCCCATAGGAAACCCTGTTTAAAAAAACTGTCTTCCGTATGGGGGGCAGCCATTTTCTGAAAGACACTTTTTTCATATGCTTTCCGAGCATACTGAGCTGCAGTGCCGGGAACCACAACGGAGATACCGGCACGGGGTAAGTCGACACGGGGGGGGGGGGGCGCCGACACGGGGGGGGGGGGGCGCCGACACGCGCGGGGGGGCGTCGACACTCATTAGCGCTCATTAAGTATTCACTGTGCTGAATTTAGGACCCAGCTCATTGGCTGGGTCCTAAATACCGTTTCTGAGCCGATTTTTGCGCTAAAATACCGGTTCAGAAACGGGTAGGACCCTGCATTTTAACCGGTTAGAAAAAACGGCATTTTCTAACCGGTTAAGTGGGACTGGACCTTTCAGACCGCACACATTACCGTTTTAAAACGGTAAAAAAACGGCAATTTACCGTTTTAAAAGTGCGGTCTGAAAGGGGCATAAACCCTTCAGTGCCGCTCCAGCTACACTGTGTTTGAGCAATAGAAATGCCAATGCAAAAGTATAAGGTTAGGACATCAAATGATTAACATGAGTTTTTCACTTTTTTTGGGCCAATGTGTAAAATTCTGTATGTGGACCCCACATTCGTGTACCGCTGCGCTCCGCACACTTTTCCATTCCCAATCGGCATCCACTTGGCAAAGTATGAAATAGTTTATAAAAAAAGAAAAAGAAACTTATGTCGACCATTGCAATGTCAACCTTTTTCTTGTGTGGACCTGGTCAATGTTGATCATATAGTGTTGACATAGAAAGTGCCAACCTATGAACAAGAGGGAGGTTATGCAGCATGTTTCAAAATTCAAAGAAGACTGTAAGCTTGCGAGCAGGGCCCTCCTACCTCTATTTCAGTTTGTTTCTACCCAGTTATCACTGTTTCCAATTGTAAAGCTCAACGGAATATGCTGTGCTATATAAGAAACTGTAAATAAATAAATAAGGAAGGCCCAGCAGCTGCCATCCCAAACGGTCTCACCGGCAGTGGGTGTGGCTCCCTGGTTTGAATTTTGAATGGGCTACAGCCCGTCTTCTGGAGCCACCACTGGTGTATAGTAATTGAACATACTAAGAAGCACCAAGTCAATTGCACTACACACTAAGCACTCGTTTTATAAATAAATGATAATTGCAAAGACTATCTTTCGGTGATCATTGGTAAAGGACATACAGTGGTATGAAAAGGTCTGCTAGTTAATTATATAGCTAGGATATAGTTAATCAATTATGTCTATCTTCTGCTTTGCTTATAGCAGACCGAGAGATGAGTGCACATAAGCACATGTATATAGGGTTTTGGGGGCCTGATTAAAAAGGTTCCAGGTGCCCTAGGCTAATACCTATAGCTCCCCTCAGCTGCCTCATGCAAGGTGCGCATCTTGGCATCATCTGTCGCAAAAATGGCAGCAAAAGTCTAATCTGGTCTTTCTATTCTGGAGGCGTGCGAATGGTTTGCACCTTGTGGAGAACCCTCTGTATTTGCTCTCGAGAAGCCTTATTTTTAATGGCAGACTTCTATAAGGATATACCTACCTCCTGGGGACTATTCTTCCCTTGGCTGGTTGTTGTAAAGACATTTTTACCATGGAAAGGATCTTGTGTTCATCCACTATGGTTTTATTCCATGGAAGTCCAGCCCTTTCTGTGTTGCTGAGCCTAACAGTGCGTTCTTTTTTTCCTCAGAATCCACCAAACTGTTAATTTGGCCACTCCTAGAATTCCAGACATCACCCTGATGTCAGACAAATCAGCTTTCAGACAAATGTCCAATTATTTTTGGTCACTTGAAAGAGAGGGGTCTATATATTAAAACTAAACTCTTAATAGGTGGCTATACACTGCAATTTTGTCAGATTTCACCAGAATCTGACAGACCGGGCCGAGAAATTGAGTGAAAAGCGGCTAAATCGAGTATGACATTAGGGTTACCACCTTTCCCCTTTAATTCCGGACACATTAATTACACAGGTTCTGTGGCTGGCTGACTTCAAGACTCCATTTCACCTGGTTTTAAACTTCCACAGAACCTGTGTAAATAATGTGTCCGGAATTAAAGGGGAAAGGTGGTAACCCTATATGACATCCTCGTCAATCCAATGCGCAGTCCTATGCGCATCAGATCCAGAGATTGAACATGCTGCACATTCTATCTGCACCTGTTACATCTGCCCCCCTGCAGTGCACATGGTTTTGTCCATCTGAGAAGGAATTTACCTCTTAGAGTGAACTAGAATAAAGGAGCCCATACACGGTCCTTTGTGTATGGCTCCGTTCTGTACTATGCGATGCGCGCTCCCGCGCATCACATAGTACGGTACAAAAAGTATGTGCTGCACATACTTTTTGTACTAGGTACACATCGGATCGGATCGCAGTGCATGCACACTGCATGCACTAGGGATCCAATGTGTGCTAATTAAGTACCAAACGGATCCGTTAAACGGACCGTGTATGGGCTGCATAAGACCCATAGTGGGTGCTTTTTAGAACCTACGATCTATCATATCCAATTTCCATTGAACTATCCAGCAGCTCCCCAGGAGTCCTCTTCTGTGCAATAAATCGCTAGGATATAGTTAATCAAGTGGCGACTTGGATGAAAGCACTACCGGGGAAGCTCTAGGGTAGTGGTTCATGTTTTCCCGGTCACCCTGCAGATGCACAGGTGCACTCATTCACTGACACATTTGAGAAGATCCACAGGTGGAGCTAATTACTTCACTTGCGATTCTGTGTGGAGACCTGGAAAACGTGAACTGCTGGAGGGGTCCTGAAGACAGAGGTTAAGAACCACTGCTCTAAGGAAATCAGGTCCGACTTGTGCCTCAGACAAGTCGGACTAGTGTGGGGGGGGGGTCCTATTCTTCAATGTGGATTTGAATACCCTCAAACACAGTGGATAACCTGCACTTTAAAACCATACTAATTATAGAAGTTAACTATATTTAGTCAAACAGCTTAAATACCAAAATATTGTAACTGTAACTACTGATATGCAAAGATTCCTTGCAAAGCCCAAGGTGCACTAGCCCTGACATGGTCTCTAGTAATATGTAAGGAGGTGGAACAAGATCATTAAATAAGTATTTGCCTATTTTTCCAGTTGCCGAGAGACATGACACCATTCCTGGCACAGTTTCGCTCCAGAACCAGGCTCATTTGTAGACGTTGCTCTTTATTTGCAGACAATAAATCTAGATGTGCACCAGTCAAATGAATCACCATAATTTACGATGCATGATTAACAATACATTTCACAGATGTGTCAGCATAACCTGTAAGCAATTGTGCACCGCCACATTCATTACCTGACTGTCCCTATGGCTCTGCAGCTGTTGTGAAACTACACATACCAGTATGCCTTGCTACAGTTTAAGCATTTCTTATAAGCAAAACTGTGGTAGGGCATGTTGGGACTTTTGGTTTCCAAAGTTTGAGAGCCACAGGTTGATCAGGTCTTTTTTTAATTGAGTTTTATTTATTCCATCAATACACGTAAACAAAAAAAATAATTACATATAAAAAATAGTTACAATTTCTTTTAATACATAAATACAGTTCCCTCCCCCCGATTCCCACCCACCCCTTCGGACCACCCCCCTCCCCACACTCCCCCCTTACCACAAACAAACCTACACTAGGCCTATACCACTTGCCGACATAATCCCGCTTTTGTTGATTATTTATACTCTTGCATAGTTTATTATCTGCAACTCCCTTCAACCACATCATAGCTCCTTTATTCTACCTTGGTATTCCCCCTTCTGTTTTTATCTAGCATGTGTTTTTTGGTTCCGGGTTCTACCCATTAAGCCAACCATTTGCTCACGACTATGGACCCCCTTTTAATTTAGCTTATACCTATATAATAACGTAGATATTGGAAATACGGCATCCTACCTACTAATAGCGCATCAATTTTTCCCCCTATTCCAATCTTAACTCTGTATTATTATTTTTTTATTCAATATTTTCATTTTAAACCCTTCCGGATCCACCTTTTGTGTCTATCTTCTATAATATTTCCTTCACGCTATGTGATCAATACACAATTTATTCTTTTTCCTTAGTATATCAACTAACTAACTCCTTTTTTATTTCATTAATTTTTGTGACACGACATACGGTGATATATATTGTGAATTGATATCTCTTTACTCACGTCCCACATACAATTAATATACATATATTCTTGTGTTTATGTGCTTTTTATTTAACTTTATCTTTTATTTTGTGCTTATCCCTGTGTACTTTCCTGCTCGGCCTACATAGTAATCTATTGTGTCCCAAATTGCTTGTGCCATACTTCAATCTTTAACTCACATCTCTTCCTCATTGCCCATCTTTCCAAACCTCTACTTTATAAAACCTTGATTTTTTCCAATGTCCCCAAGCCTTCCAAAATTTTGGACCTGCTCCCCTTATGGCACATACATATTGCTCATGTTCGCAAGTCTATTAACCAGGCTCAACCAATCCATGATTTTTGGGCCCGAGGAGGCCATCCATTGCCTTA
This sequence comes from Crinia signifera, assembly GCF_055691185.1. Lineage (NCBI taxonomy): Eukaryota > Metazoa > Chordata > Amphibia > Anura > Myobatrachidae > Crinia > Crinia signifera. The sequence goes on from NC_139221.1 coordinate 269,828,000, forward strand.
CAATTATTACTTTAGCAATAGCTGACAAGTTCATCACCAATTGCCTCCATTCACGTGCCGGGTTACTCTCCTCCCATACCCCCATTACCAGATTTAACTCCATAAGGGACCCCCGGGGGACTCCCACCATTTCCATTTTAACAATTATCTCATCCCAGAATTCTTTAATTACATTACACTCCCACAAGAGATGCCAAAAAGTCCCTGACTCTGCCCTGCATTTCAGGCAGCTATCAGATTGAACTCCAGCGATTTTTCTCAATTTAACTGGGGTTATATAACTCCTGTGCAGAATATTAAATTGTACTTGCTGGATTCGGATTGATGTTGTAGCCTTACCCAGAAATGACAATGCCTCCCCCCAATCATACTCAACCAGCCGCGGAATATCAGTCGACCATTTTTCTTTTAGGACCGACAACTCTTCACTTTGAAAATATGAGTTCAGATACCTATACACCCTAGACAATCTCTTCCCACTGCTCAATTGCTTTATGACTCTCTTACATGGCGATTCAACAATATTGCCCGGTATCCCACTACCTTACAGCAACAACGCACTTCTAACTTGGAGGAATCTAAAGAACATGTGTCTGGGCAGATCATACTCCATCAGTAGTTCGCTAAACGATCTGATGTTTCCCTCATAATAAAATTGTCCGACCGTGATTACCCCATATTTCCCCCATGCCACCCCTCCCTGCTGCTCTTTTATTTCTCTCAGGGCATCCAGGGAGAATATTGAGGTATCGGGGACATGAGACATGACACTATTCCTGGCACAGTTTCGCTCCAGAACCAGGCTCATTTGTAGACGTTGCTCTTTATTTGCAGACAATAAATCTAGATGTGCACCAGTCAAATGAATCACCATAATTTACGATGCATGATTAACAATACATTTCGCAGATGTGTCAGCATAACCTGTAAGCAATTGTGCACCGCCACATTCATTACCTGACTGTCCCTATGGCTCTGCAGCTGTTGTGAAACTACACATACCAGTATGCCTTGCTACAGTTTAAGCATTTCTTATAAGCAAAACTGTGGTAGGGCATGTTGGGACTTTTAGTTTCCAAAGTTTGAGAGCCACAGGTTGATCAGGCCTTTAACTGTTCTACTTAATTCTGTAAACAAGAGGCGCCGGGTTCTCTGTGCTGAGCGAGCAGCCAAAGCACAGAACGGTTAGCACACATGCGATGTACGCTATGCTTATAGGCAAAACCCTGCAATCTAAGCAGATACAGTGCATGCATGTCTATCTGCAGGTGATGGGGACGCAGGGGACTGAATATCACCATTGCTATAGGGTGTACACACTGAGCAATCCATGCTTCATTAAGCACTCTACTCAGATTGCTTAGAAATAACACTTAAATCGCCATGTGTGTATGTACTATTAGGCTTCGTGTACTTTGCTTTGAGTAGAAGTCTGAAACACAAAGCTGAAAACGGTGTTGCCACTTCAGCAGCTAAGTTGTGAGTGACAGGCTGGAAGACTTTCCTCCACGAGTGCACGGTGTAGGAGTAGACACTTACAAGTGGGCACAATGTCATGGCATCCCTTGATTTCTCTATTAAAACTGACCAGGACAAAGACGCAAGAGAAGCTTAACTTCTGTATCTAGCGGCATGAAAAAGCCAAAACCGTTAATTGGAACTGTTAGAATATCAGGCTAACACAGAACTCTATGTAGTTTATTCATGAGGACATTTATTGGATAATCAAGTATGAATACTATTTTCTTCTAGGTACACAACCACAGATATGATTCAGTACTGGATAGAAGACAATGGGGTATATTCTATGCCATTTAGGCAAGCTATGGCCAGTGCCAATAGCTCACGGTCAGTATTCAACTGACCCTCTTTCACTCACCGTTTCCACCTCGCTGTTTCTTTTCAGCGAGGTGGAAACGGCGAGTGAGGATGTCAAAACGGCGGGGCTCACCGCATTTCAGTCGAACCTTACCATTCTGGGGATTCATCAGCGTCAGAGGACTGGAACATTGCATGCGACGAGCGGCTGGATAGGGGGTTAGATGGAGAGGATGGATTGTTTCCGCCTATCCTTGCTGAAAGCAAGCCATCCTCGCCGCACAAACTCCCTCGCCGGCAGCATTAAATACTGCCCATTGGGTTTCAAATTCAACCACATAAAGAACATTACTGCCTCTCCGCATCGTGGAATGAATGGCCAATCTACAACAGCCCAGATCACTCAACACTAACCAGAGCACATACTGTGTTTTCAGAGTCTCGGTTTCTGAAGATTAATGATGGCTATAAATATTTCTGCTATTTAATCGCACTAGAATGATGACTGATGGATTATGTTCAACGTTTTCCTTATGTGTTGCATATACTTTTTGTCTTTCATAAGCAAATTAAGGCATTTTAACTCCTGATCTGCCAGACACCATATTGCGCTACAGTGGGAAAAGTATTGCAATTTTCCAGAAGCAATTCTATTTGTAGTAATACATGTCTGCAACTATAGGACGTCTTCTACATGCAATAGCTTGGTCACTTTCATCCCCAACAAAAAAATATGAAGAACACTTAAAAATAAGAATAAATAAATAAAAAAAAAATGCCACAGATGGACATTGGCCCTTATTCACATCTGATCGCAGTACAAATTTGTTCTCATAATGGTGAAAACCATGTGCACTGCAGGGGGGGGGGCAGATGTTACATGTGCAGAGAGAGTTAAGTTTGGGTGGGGTGTGTTGAAACTGAAATCTAAATTGCAGTGTAAAAATAATGCAGCCAGTATTTACCCTGCACAAAAACAAAATAACTCACACAAATCTAACTCTCTCTATACATGTTACATCTGCCCCACCTGCAGTGCACATGGTTTTGCCTATTTGGAGAACACACTTGTACTGCAATTAGATCTGAATAAGGGCCTTTGTCTGTTTATAACAGCACAGAGAAGGAACAAGCAGGGTAATGCAGCAGGTATAAAATAGGTCTGAGACAAAACGAGCAGGGCAAAGCAGCAGGTATATCGGTTTGAGACGGAGAAAGCAGGGCAATGCAGCAGATATTTATCAGTATGTTTACAGCAGTGTAGAGAGAGCAAGCACAGTATTGCAGCAGGTATATCAGCCTGGAGACAGCGTGAGCAGGGTAACGCAGCAGGTATATCATCCTGGAGACAGAGTGAGCAGGGTAACGCAACAGATAGAATATTGGTCTGAGAGACACAATGAGCAGAGCAAACCCACCAACAGGTACCACCGGTATATCGGTAATGTAGCATGTATAATAGAAGACAATTGAGAAGGATTCAACAACAACAAAAGTTATGCTTTCATATTCTGCTGCTTTGGACAGTGCCCTACAGTATGTCATAAAATGCATTTGAAAAATATTTAGCAGTCACACATGAAACAGTACAAAGATAACAGTCATGGGAAGAAACAGTGTAATATTATGAGCAGCATGTTTGGCCAAAATCATCTTCAGATTTTGGCATATATTCAGCATTTCAGTATTAAGATTCTATTTCATTTATATATGTTGGGTCCCTTTAAAGAGAATGCTTTTGGAGGCATTATGCAGAACGCAATGTTCCACTGATTAAGAGTGCAGACAGCGAGATCAGTAGGTCACATGGCGTGTGCTTGCTTATACAGTTATACACCAGCCTCAGAGCAAGTCTAGCATCCAAGGACACACTCGGACTTTGGTCTCAGACTTCCAGGAATCGTGCAGTGTTTTGAACCAGAGTTTACCAAGGTAGTGAAAGTAATCTTGAATATAGTTGGGCATATTTACAGATAAAGTATATTTGCTATTTTCTAACACATAGAACTCAGATTTATAGCTTATACCTGTGGTTCCCCCCAAACTGTGACCAACTGCATTTACACAGGCACACTAATAGTGTACAACTACAACCAGCCGCTGACTAACAGCTGGGATGACTGGGTTGTGCATGCACTTTGCATTGGACTGTGGTTAACAAGGGTCTGTGTACATAGTCAGCAGTAAATCCATAGCATGCATTACCCCTCCACTGCTAGAACAGTTTGTATTATACTGTACGTGGCTTTCAATGTGTTGTGTACACATTTTCATAGTTAAATTAGTTGCAAATATATTAGACTAAAAAAATAGACTGATACAAAAAGGTACACCCTATTATTAATTGGATTTAATAAAAAAAATATTTTGCCCTTTTAGGGATACTTGAATTGTTAACCACTGCAGCGTAGGATCGGAAAGAACAGCTTATATGGTCGGGATGATCACGAAAAGCACCTCCATTCCCTGCAATCTAACCGGTATAGAAAACACTAACCACTTCAAGCTGGCTGAGCCTTCAGAACCATTGCACAAGATTACATTATTTAAAAGCACTTTAAAGTCCCAGGAAGGTTTCATTGGGAAACTTAAAATAATGCAAACCATGTTTGTTGGGGTTAGCGGTTATTTTTTTTTTTTTTAAATCAATACAGTCAATGGCATTTCGGATAGTCAGATGATGGCAAGAATGGGTGCTTTTGCATACCATTATATATATATATATATATATATATATATATATATATATATATATATATATATATATATATATATATATATATATATATATATATATATATATATATATATTATACACACACACACACACACACACACTGTATATAGAAATAAAAATACATACATGCATACATACACCAAATTGACAGTATTCTCTCTCTTCTCAATAGTAAGGTTCTGTTAATGGTAGAATGATATATATATATATATAGATCTAGATATAGATATATATAGATATAGATATATATATATAGATATATATATATATATATATATATATATAGCAATAGTGGGTTGGCGCCCCTAATGTTGATCACTCCAATTAGATCAACCAAGCCTTAGTCAATATAAATCTAGCACATAGGAAAGAAGTCCATTCAATCTTTAAATATTTATTAAAAAGTATTTTCTTTCCACACAGTGGTAATAGTTATTCCAGATCTTTGTACATGTCATTGATACATCTCTGGTACATGGAAACAGCAGAAGAAAGTAACCCAACGCGTTTCGCCCCTTTAGCGGGACTTCATCAGGGGTTAACTGTAAAGTTATACAAAAATAATTTATTCAAATAGTCATTGTTAAAAATTAAAATATGGACAGTTTTCATCATAACAGGCTAGTATACGATGTCTTAGGCAGCATACATCTTAATACTTATAGACATGATATACAGAAAAATCTATATAAAAAAGCTTCTCTTCACCTGTTCACTCCTTCCGCTTTTTTATATAGATTTTTCTGTATATCATGTCTATAAGTATTAAGATGTATGCTGCCTAAGACATCGTATACTAGCCTGTTATGATGAAAACTGTCCATATTTTAATTTTTAACAATGACTATTTGAATAAATTATGTATAACTTTACAGTTAACCCCTGATGAAGTCCCGCTAAAGGGGCGAAACGCGTTAGGTTACTTTCTTCTGCTGTTTCCATGTACCAGAGATGTATCAATGACATGTACAAAGATCTGGAATAACTATTACCACTGTGTGGAAAGAAAAGACTTTTTAATAAATATTTAAAGATTGAATGGACTTTTTTCCTATGTGCTAGATTTATATTGACTAAGGCTTGGTTGATCTAATTGGAGTGATCAACATTAGGGGCGCCAACCCACTATTGCTCTCCATATTTTCCCCCCTATCCCCCATCCAACAGGGGATTCAGTGAGTAGGGCAGCCCCGTATAACTTGACCATAAATTCTGTGGCGCGACACAAGGGTCTGTTCACTATATCTGAAGTCCCAGATGACGAAACGCGTTGGGGTGTGGCTTTTCTGACGTGCTGTGTCCGAGTCCCTTCATCTTGATCGTGGAGATGCTGCTGTGGTCTCATCCGGTTGATACGTCTGTGTTGCCGCCTGTACCCCGTGAGCTGTCCCGCGTTGTTAAGTTCTAAACTGTATGTGAGCTTTATCTCTTTAGTAAAAGATTTGATCTATAACCTGCTCATTGTGCGCTCCTTCTCTCTGTTTCTACATGTTATCGGTGGGGGTTGGGCATACCCCATTTGGAGTTGAGCAGCACCAGATCAATCCCAGATATTCTGGATGAAAAGGGATGGACTTTTAATTATGCTAAGGATTTTTGCGCATCAATTTATTATTGTATATATATATATATATATATATATATATATATATATATATATATATATATATATATATATATATATATATATATATATATATATATATATATATATATATATATATGAAATGGCGTGCACACACTCTGTTTCATCCGCCGGGGTGCCCGCTTCAGTATAGGGATATAGGGATATGTAGTCATGAGCAAGCTGCACACACCGGACTTGTCTCAATGAAATAATTTCAGCCAACCATATAGGTTATCAGTATATATATATATATATATATATATATATATACACGTATATATATTAAAAAATAGATCAACACTAAAATATAAATACACTTGGGTCCTTGATATAGGGAAGGGTATAGCCAACTTGTGGTATTGCAGCAGCTGTGGAACTACATATTCCAGTATTCCCTGCCACTGATTTGTAGTTTGAGTATACTGAAACATGGCAAGGCACACTAGGATGTATAACTCCACCGCAGCTGTAGCACCACACATTACCCAACAGTGTGATAGGGATAATAAACGGAATTATTTTATCCAAATTGCTTTTAAAAAATGGAGGGTCATTAATCCACATACCACAAATTACATTTCAAGGGCCGGGAATATATGCTGCCATGGTGGAGTAGAGGAAAGCATATTACCAGGTAATAATCTGTTACAAGTCCAGAAGGGAAGCTAAATGATAAGACTTCTGACCTCTTGCTCATCATTCTTATCTGTCGGACAAGTTTTTCTCTCCTTGTTGCGGTTAATGCCACTCTCATGCTGCAAGTATTTATCACCACTCCTAGATACTGTATCTCGTGTTGGTTGCAGATGACTTGTTTACATTTATCAGCCACCGTGTCTTGTTAAATATTAAAACACTTTTTCTGTTCCTTTACAACATTTCTTGATCCTGCCACAATCAATACGTCGTCCAGGTAAGGTCATAACTTTATGCCTTTTTGTCTTAACTTTGCTATAATTACTATCAACACCTTTGAGAATGTTCTCAGCGAGGTTGCTAGACCGAAGGGAAGCGCTGTGAATTGATAACTCACACCTTGAAGTCGAAACCTTAAAAACTTCTGATGACTGAAGATATGTAGGTACGCATCCCTCAAGTCTATGGATGTCATAATCTCCTTCCTTTATATCTGGAATGATAGATTTTATTGACTCCATCCGAAATGTTCGGACCTGTACAAACTTGTTTAAGCGACGGAGGTCTAGAATGGTACGAAACCCTCCTGACGCCTTCTTCACCACAAGAAAAAAAACGGGAATACCATCCCCGCCTTTCTTGTTCCTTTGGCACTCTTCTGACCACGTCTTGCTTTAACATCGCCTGTAGGCTTGAGAAAAGAGCTTGCCTTTCTTCTTTGTCCCTGGGAACTAGGGATTCTATAAAAAGGTTTCCTGGATATCTCGTAAACGCGATCTTGAAACCGGATCTTATTATTTCTAGAACCCAAATCGTATGTGGTGGATTCTTGCCAGGCTGGGTAAAATTGTAGAAGCCTGGCACCCACTGTCTGTGTGCTGACATCATTGCTGATCCTTTCGGAAAGGAAATCTCCCTTCTCTTTGGGCACGAAAATTTGCCCTTGATGTCCAGGATCCTCTTCTATAAGCCCTACCAGGTCTATAGGAGCTAGCATCTCTGTACTCCTGATGTTGAAACTTATTGAATTTATTGGGCACAATCTTTTTCCCAGTTTTATCCTGAGGCAGCCATACTGATTTTCCCCCAGATATCCTGGTGATTATCTTTTTGGTAAACAACTGGATGATTTAATCGCCTTGGAAAGGCAAGGATAGTAATTTATTTTTTGATTGAAACCATGGGCAGCGGATGCGCAACCATAAGGCACGTCGAATGGCTGCCGTAGTGGCTCCTGTTCTAGCCACTAAACGGACTGCATTCATAGATGCCTCACACACAAATTTCACCGCAAGTTGAATGTCTTGTATTGTCTTAAGCAATCCCGACCGTTTGATACCATCCAGAACATCTGCTTCTAGCTGTTGGCACCATCTTCTCATGACGCGAGAAGTGACTGCCATGGCTGCTGCTGGCTTCAAAGATGCTCCAGCGGTCATATGTTGTTCCATTCTTCGTTCCATTGGGTCTTTGAATATGTTGACATCCTCTAATGGCAATGTAGTCTTTTTAGACAATCGCGCTATGGCTGTGTCAATCCTTGGTGCCTCCTCCCAAGTCAGCACCTGCTCTTTATCGAAGGGATACATTTTCCCCACTCTACCTGGTATGGCCACCCTTCTATCCGGATGTTTCCATTCCTCTATAATAACCTCTTTAAGGGTCTGAGACAAGGGAAAGTTTTACTCTTCTTTTTCTTGTCTTTGAACATTTCTTGTAAATTAAGGTCCTCTTGTGGATCCTCAATATTAAGGGCTTTAGGAATTAACCCCAGTAAATTGTTTATCATATCCGGATTGAAGTCCTCAGACTCATCCTGAGATATATCCCCATCATCTAGGTCAGGGGTGTCAAACTCAAATTCATCGGGGGCCGCATCAGCAGTTTGGTCAGCCTCAAAGGGCCGGTTGTATCTGTAGGACTATGTGTCCACTCTTTATTATCATAATAGTGTCCTTCATACAAGTATGTCCCAAACAATACCACTGTAACTCAGCAGTAGCATTTCCCTCCTGCTATTGCTGTGAACTGCAGTGCATTAGGGCACACGCTGCCTGCACAGGGGGGCAGCACTCAGTCTTAGGGCATATGTCCGGCTTATTATCATGGGACACAGCAATTAATGATGGGCTGCAATGTGCCAGTGCACACACACACACACACATAGGCAGAGAGTTTGACACTTACCCGCTCTGATGCGTCCACTCCAGTCTGAGCTGCTCCACCACAAGGACACAGCTGCGCTCTCACACAGGCGCATTTCCCCCTCCCTCCTGTGAGTAGCACTCCTCGCACTATCTATCCAGGAGTGGGGGGCAGTGTGCTCCCGGTCACTGTGCAGTGCACACTCAGCAGTAAGTGACCTGGAGCGCACAGCAGCAGCAGCACCACCATTCACCACGACGGACCTGCTCTTTCCTCTCTCTGGCTCCTATACAGCAGGTGGGAGCGGAGGAGGGGTTGACGACCGGCGGCAGTGCGCTAGAGGGCAGACGTTCTCTGGCTTGTAGGCTGCCGCGCATGCGCTGAAGAGGTGGCTTTCTTGTTTAAAAAAATAAATAAAAAAATCGAGAATAAAAGGTGAAGGCTGGCGGCGGCTGCGCGGGCAACAGGAAGAGGTCTGGCGGGCCGGATTTGGCCCGCGGGCCTTGTGTTTGACACCCCTGATCTAGGTCCTGGCCTAGTACTTGGGCACTGCTTAAGTCTTCCACAGAATCGTCACCCAGGACCACGTGCTTTCTTTTAGCACCCTTTTTTCCCCAAATCCTGTATAGTGACAAAGGTATCTGCCAATGCAGTTTTTAGCATATCCACCAAATTGGCCATCTGTGCCAGAGGTATCTGCTGCGGGGTCTTACATGCCTCACATAGGTTGCCCACATGTTTTTCTGGAAGTACTTTATCACATAAGGTACATTTAATTATATGCGCCCTTTTGTGTTTAGCTTTAATTTCCTTATCCTTGCTGGTCTCCGACCAGCACCAAGAAAAATCCAGACTGTTTACTACCATGCACCTACACCACTTTAAGTGATACCACCACCTAAACCGAGCATGGCTTACCCTGACTTTTTCACTGTCTGACGACTTTCTTCCTCCATTATAACCAGTGGAACGCCTAATAAATTAGCATGATCAATATGAGCCTGGCTTTTACCGTCTCATTTCATTTGAACAACTCATGAATTACCATTTACCTCCTAATCCACAATTTGATACCGCACTCGTAGAAGATACACATATAACCTTTTCACAAAATTGGCATAATCCTCCGGGACCTGCACATATACACAACACCAGTTTGTAATAACTCCTTTACAGGTCATGGCTGCCATGGGGGAAATAGAGGGAAAAAAAATATATCCAACAAGACTTCTGTCCAGCAGATCCCAGTGACACCACTGAACACTATAGTTTACAGAATAACGTTGGCCCGGAGTTCATATGGAAACACTGCTGATATTGCTCTGAGCATATCTACTAGTGTGTATGGGGCTTATAAGTGCAAGTGGTACTTCGCAACACAGTGATGGCTATAATATTATATAAATATAATCATGTGCACCTAGAAACGTGCAGAGGCAACGTCCATGACTGCTCTCTACACATGCATTCACTTTGTGACTGATGGAATACATTACATACATCCCACTTTCCATAATGTATGGTCCCCTTAGCATAATTTCCACTCCTCCTTGGAATTGCCGGTTATTTTTGGTGTTATTGCTGATTGTTTTAGTTGTTTTGCTTTTACTACACTCATACTTTAAATTTTTTCATATCTTGTATACATCTCTCTGAAAAAACGCATTTTGTTTATTTTCACTGTCTGTACAATACTTTGCACGTTTTTCTTTGTGTTAAATTGTTTTTTCTGTATAAGTAAAATAAAAACTATTGTTTAAAAAATAAAATAGTTTGTGTCCCTTCGCTTTCTTTTTGCTATAAGCAACAAGGCACATAGAACACGGGCACTAGATGAAACCTCAATTAGAACATAATGAAATCGGGTGCAAAAATTTAGAGCATGAACCTGGTGTAACGAATTCAAAGAGTGATCACACCCTAAACGTGCAGGTATACCATGTATGTATGTACACACACACTCTGATAGGTTCTCACTTCTGTATTCACTTTAATCTTAGCTCTTACTGATGATCTAGCTCGACTAAACAACTAATAATATAGTTTTGAACGATGACAAATACGATTATTAGAAGTTACAAGATGTGTAAGGTATTCCAGATAAAACTCCAGACATTCCCCAGCAAAAGGATTTTGTAAGATGGCATCATATATAATAGTCTATTATTACAAGAATACAGCCCAAAGGGGTGTATGCATGCAATGTGCCACCGCTATTTCCGACATGGGAAATAGCGGCGGCTCCCTATTCAATGCCGTCATTAAATGACAGCATTGATGGGGGATCACAGTAGAACGGGCACGACTTCAGAATCTGTCGGGCCCGTTCTGCCGATAACGGCCGTGGATTGTAGTGATCCAGGCCGCAGATTGAAAATCCATGGCCGTTTTCGTGGCCACGCCCCTATTGGCAGGCAGGACATTGAATCCAGTCTGTCGTTATGCGGTCGATCTGACCGCAAACGGGCCAGGATCACAGCTGTCAGAGGGGATCGACAATCGTGATCCCAGATTGCATACCCCCAAAGTGTTTGGATGAGTTTGGTGCACAGGTGACATGTTAACACTTACTCTTATTTTAATGTGTGTTCTCCTAGCCTTGCCCCCCCCCCCTACACCAGAGATCAATGAGAAGTGAAGTAGAAGAATGTTCATTTTCCTTAATACATAAGGCAACAATGCAGATTCACAAATAAAAAGTTGAATTTAAAATTATAAATATATGTAACTGTACAAACCGCATGTGCAAAGGCTATTTATATTTTATAATCCCAACCACAGCATACAAACTGATTGCTCAGTTAATGTGAGCAACAAATGGTTAATACAGTACAGTCTATTATCAGTTACTTTGTATGGCTAGGGTTGGTTGCTTCCTAGGAGACTGTTAAACAAAACACACTGGAAACTGTATGTCTTAGTGAAGACACTAATCGCATGATTTATTGGTAGCCTAGAACCGGTACTATGACAGCCTTACCCACATACACTCCTACAGCTCCCTTCATACACACTAAATGCTGCTCAGGTTATTCAGCTTACATATTATAGTAGATTATAGTGTGTTACATTGTTACCGATGTCCATTTAAGGATAACCGCCTGGCATTTATCATAAAACACGTGTCAAGCAGTGCAAAGTGTGGAGAAGCTTCTAGCATTCTATTGAATGTCCAGGATATTACCTGAGAACTTATTCGTTACTGTGAGCACCTTCTCCGCTCCTTGATTTTGTCTCAGAATGCCTAGGAACCGGAACAGGATGAGGTGCAGTATGTGGATTAGTGAGATTACAAATCATTTGTAAACTATCACCCTGTTTTCTCAGATGGAGGCCTTTCATTTTACAGGCTGAAATGATTTAAGTATGAGAACATAAAGTGACCTTACCAGAACTCCCAATAAGAGATCCGGTATTTCGCAAATTAGAGTAGAGTAAAAAAGTTACAGTTAACAAAACTGTAGTCATGGGTTTGAGTCTCACTATGGCCCCAGCTATGAGGACTTCCGGTGGATTAACTCCCACAATCTAAAAATATACTAGTAGGATAATTGGCATCACAGTAAAAATAAAGCCGTAATGTGTTCGTGTACACGTCTTGAGTAAAATAGATGGGCCAAGTGGTTCTTATCTGCCTCAAATTCTGCATTTCTAGGAGACAGAGAAACATTGGTCAGAGTTACCTAAATATCAAAACCTAGAACAACTTCACAGGTATAGGATGATGTAAAGTAATGTCATTATTGGGAATATATATTTTTTCCCTATTTGAAAGACTTTGTTTACTTTGATAAAAAAATTAAATTAAACCAAAACCAGATGTTCTCATGAAGAAGCGATGTGCGGAATGCAGGGAAAGCAGCTGTGTTGCAACATGTAGTTTATAAAATTCCAGATGTAATACACTGAACCACTTAAAGGTCATTTAAAATGTAGAACCATAGCTTTCATATGGGCGATGCGTAAAGAAACTCAAAATGAAACAGTTATTAATCTGTATCAAATATTCTAGAACTAGATTTTATCCAACCAAAAGGGTAATAGACTTATTCTAATCTGCAGGGAATAAAAGGGGTTCCATTTTTCCCACTGTAAAGTAAATCTATGGGGTAATGTTCTTGTGCATTCCACCCATTTAGTCACTGTACTGTTAGTGCCATTTATAGCAGTGTGGGATGTAGAGTACTTATGAGCCAGTTTAGTAATTGGTAGAAATGAGCAAATGTTAAAAAACTTGGAGCAGCTGTAAAGTTACCTCATTCCACATTTAGGACATAGTTATCAAAGCATGGGGAGTGGGGGTAAGGGGGAGAGAGGGGGAGAGAGGGGGAGAGGGAGAGAGTAAAACATTAGCCACTCTGCTTCAAAGACTCATTTTACAGTATGGGCCAGATTCTCTAAGCTTCAAAAGTGATAAAATGGAGAGTGATAAACAGCCAGCCAATCAGCTCCTACCTGCCATGTCACAGACTGTGTTTGAAAAATGTCAGACAGGAGCTGATTGGCTGGCTGTTTATAACTCTCCATTTTATCACTTTTGAAGCTTAGAGAATCTGGCCCTATGTGTTTGAAAAAATGACAAGAGGTGATTGATTAGTGTTTGATTCCCCTCATGCTTTGATAAATACCCAATTAGCCACAGACTTGACCCTAATTATACAGGAAAAAGTTGGCATTAGTTCTTTTAACCACAGCAAAGGAGGGGGAAAAAAATATCACATTTGCTCATTTCTATTTTGAGCCCATCATTTCACCAGGATGTTAACATATATACAATTGCCAACACAATACTCCACGACGCGCTTAACAATATCAAACAGAAGAACTTTCTTTTAACAATATATACTGTACTGAGGCTGCTATACCACAATGTTACCCGAGGGCCGGGTAACTTACATACAACATACACTTCCCAAATGTGGTTCAGCGCCCTTTACTCAATTGATAGTCCATACGTCATTTCTCCAAGATAACAATTTATTAAAATCTTCAAAGTTTGATTGACCGTCTGGCCGTACAACAGAATCCCAACGTGTTTCGTCCTAAGACTTCATCAGGGGATTGTATACAGTCCGAATATTAAATTTCTTATTGAAACGACTAGGAGATGTGATGTCGGTGAACAATTATTACACCAAAAAGAATATATGATATGTCTCCTGTCCTTCTCTTGTAAGCCCTAGGGCTTCCATGGCACTCTAAACTACGAGACAGCACTTGCAGGGGTGCAAAAGGTAAGCGGTCCAGCACCTAATCCAATAATTTATGGTCAATTTGACAGACAAAACCAGTGCAGGTGGCTGCCAATTATTAACTGTGGACAAATAGAAGCACAACCACATAACTGACCCAGAGGATGCTAGGAAAGAGCAATTACATTTCTTTTTCTGGCCCAAAATCATTGATATTAGGTGCCGTGATCAAAGAATATTGGGATCTGAATAGTGACTCAGGTAGCAAAGTTAGCACATCCCGTCCCAGCAACATTCATTTAGAAACCAAGACATTTGACAGCGGATCAGAACCACCTGGCCAAGCTGTAACAATTTTATACAATAACAGAGGAAAAGGATAGGGAGGGGGAACACCAAGAAGGAATTTAAACTGTGTTTGGTTCCAAACACCATGGATAAAACCGGTCCTGGGGATTAACTGGACAGCAGGAAACTAAGAAGATCACCTCTCCAAGCGCCAGGAAAGCCGATCGATGCGCTGGGGAGCAAGCCCAACACCAAGGTAAGCTGCTGGGCTGCCCCAGGCCTCCGTGCACCCCCCAGCCCCCGAGGTGAATGGATGCCGCACAGTCGGAGCTGTATCGTTATTACACGCAACAAGCAAGAGCCAGGGTTGCGCAGTAAAGGTCCCTCTCTCAGACACGTTGAACTAGACTTCTACATTTTCACTGCATTACAGAGGTCTCCCGAGTGCCGCTTCATTTTTTTTTTTTTTATAAAACCTTAGTTTCAATTCCTTTATTGCCCACTGGTCAGCAGGGCCTGGACATGCAGCCAGGAGTACTTAGGAGAAGGCATGTGCAGCAAATTTCTAAATGAAAATGGAGCCGGAGATGCTTTTGCCAGAGTCTTCCAAGCTCGACACGCATACGCTGCCCACCGGATCATGCTGACGAAAGGGCTGGCTTAGACTCCTTAGAAACCTGTGTGAATGCTCCTTCTGGCCAAGTGGGTTCCACTTAATGGGAATTGCTTGGCCACGATATGCGCTCTCAGCCTGAGCCGCATCCCAGCGCCACAGCAACTTGGAAGCTGCAGTTTGATGAGAAGAGAGCCGTGGGTTGGCTAACCCTGAGCTTTCAGAACAACCCACATTTGTGCACGCTCCATACAAGACATGCCCTCCGCAAATTTGCCAACTAGCACCCTCTGTCTGCCCACTAAAGACACATCACTATACCTGCCACAATTTAAGACACTCAAAACATTCATTACGCTGTGATGTGCATTGATACCGGGACATTATACAAACCTAAACATTAACAAAGTCAATTAACCCATACATACGGACAAGATTTTTCTACGTAAATTTCAACTTTTACTGCAGTATTTACAATTGTTAAAACATTCTTAAATATAATGGAGTCACCAGTCAAAGCACTAAGAACAGTGAAAGAAGCTTTCACGGTATTAATTATATTGTCCCTGATCTCAAATATAAAGTCACAGTAGATTGTGGTGCAATATATATTAAATTGTACTCATTATGGCCTGGTTTTTATATTGGCTACACCTGACCAAACTAATGGCAGCAATGTGAAAGGTCAAATGGGTGACTTAACGTATTTCAGCTCACCACCCCGCCTCAAACTGAGTACATCCATTTGAGTGTCAATAGTAAAAAAACACATGTCAAAGCTCCATCCCTAAAGCAGGGTCCAATTACCCACACTGCAAAGAGCACCATTTCAGTGCCACTGTGCATGTAGCATAACAAACCACCATATTCAATACATACACATAGCGCATTATAATCTATGACCTGCCTACGGAAAGTCAAGCAGAGAGCGCTATACAATTTTATGTTTCAGCTGATATTTATAAGCCAGTAGTTAACTGATCTACTGCCTTCGAGTAAATTGACATGGACATGACATTCCAATTTGTCAGATATCAGCTCACATTAATCATATTAGTCTGAAGAGATCGTAGGAGGCGCATCAATGATACAGTTACTGCTTACATGGCCAAGAAGGAAAAAAACAGCCATAATCAAAAGCTACGCAATAGTCAGAATGTTTCCCCCCAGGACATGCATGAAAATATATCACACTAGTAAGCCTGCTCAAAGAAAAATGCTTCGAAAGCTAACGAAAAAATACACTAGAAACAAAAACAAACACACACGCACATACAATAACCATCATTTTCTGGCTGCTGTGTAACATACATAGTTTAGCATACAAAAGGGTTAACTTTAAGACTTCTGCCTTTAATCTGCTTTTTAGTTGTGCAGATTGACGGTGTGTGAGGGCAGCCTCACACACCCACTCTAGACCCCCTCATTGGAAACATACAAAGACCTCTCATTCATACAGACCACATATCAGTTTCAGCTGAGGGATGGTGTTAGCAGAAGACCAAACACACTTTTTATATAAAAGCTGGTAGAAGCCAAAAAGCTCAAACAAAATACTAGAACAGAGAAAAGATGTGGTCTTTCATTCAGCCCCTGCTCTCAGCTGCAGCGGTTACATAAGCAGAAAGGGTTTCTGATGTCTCCAAGGGATCGTTTCCAATGTATGCTTATTTTATATAAACGCTGTAAGATAAACTTCCCAATACAAGGTTTTTGCATTAAATAGACCACATGTGTTTTGTTATTTGTAATATTGCATTATAAGGCTTTAAGTAATTAATTTTCTAACTTTTAGTTTTATACTGTAACTAAAAGGGTACAACCATGTCCCAGATATTTAACATTTACAGAACCAGTGCCAGGAACTACTGAGTAGATTGTGGCGTACAGTCACTGGTGTCCTGGAAGGAAAACTGGCAAAATAACAATTCATTGAATTAACTTCTCTATCACAAACAGTTGGGAAAGTACCTGGGCAGTGAAAGCCTGAGTATCGGGAGTGTACCTGGCAGTGACAGCCTGGGGTAAGGAAATGCCAGAATTGCCAAACAATAATGTACTGCATGAAAAGTATTAATATTGACAAATGTTATCATGCATTCCCTATAATTATATCAGCTCTAAAAAGAGCAGACTAAATCATGTGGAAGAGCTGCCGAAAGCAAGAAACGTGCTTACTGTGACCTTAACACTACAAATTCCAAGACACCTGGATCATTCCGTCGAAAGTGTCTAGGTCAGCCACTACTAGTCGACAGGCAAAAAGGTCAAGACGGTAAAAAGTCAACATGAGTTTTACAGATTTTTTGTGTCTATGTTGACATGGATCCGCAGTAAGTGTAAAGGTGGGCACACACACACGTATAAATTTATCTGTCCAATCTATCTGGTGGGAACAAAAACCCGGAAATGTATGGGAGCATATGACAAATCAAAAATTTCCACCCCAACGCAGGAAAACCGAAAAAAATATATACTTTGTTATATTAGAATAATTTAAACAATTTATCTGACTGATCACTGTTTTCAAGCACTTGGGAACAATTTTTTGATTGTCATTTGCTCCTATACATTTCCAGGTTTTTGTTCCCACCAGATAGATCGGACAGATAAATCTGTACGTATGTATGCACCTTTACGCTCGCCATACTAAGGGCTTTGTGGACGGAGATGTAAGAACAAGCTGGGTTTAAAAAAAAAAAAATAATCATGGAAAAAAAACTCATGTCGACCTAGATATTGTTAAACTAGCAACCAAAGCCACCCGGGAAGACTGACTTCCTGCACAATAAGGATGGCTACATCATAAATACAGCCCAAAACATTCCTAAACCCCATCAGTGGGAATGTGCCTTGGATTTTAGCATTTACACTGGCTGCTAGGCATAGACAAATAGGCTGATGTATCAAGCCAGAAGAAGAATGCATAAGTGTCCAGTGGAGAAAATTTGCCCATAGTAACATTGAACAAGAATATTCTATAAAGTGACCGGTAGAAGCTGATGGGTTGAGGTGAGCACGGCAGCTTCTACATTGGGCCACTTCCCCACTGCTTGATACACCAATCATTAAAAGTTGTGTGTAAAGTTCAAGCCACGATGCCACAGAAATGTGGAGAATTTATAAATCAGCATTAAAACAGGCAATTTAAGAGCATAAGAAAGGCAGTCTTATTTTATGATAGATCATTAAACTGAACAGCATATACTGTAAACAGACATTGGCACTGGACAGCTTAACCCCACTCCTGTCATTTAAACTTCCCTCTTCTATTTCCAAACAAACATTTGTACACAGAAAAAGAAATAAAACCACACCAAGATGTCAAGCAGAACTAAGTAATATCCCGAACTAACTCAAAAGTGCTCGCTATTCCATAGAGGTCCCAGCAATTTTGTGCTGACGGCAGTGTGAATGCTACAAGTTTGCGTGCCACTGCCAGTGATGAAGCAGTGGCAACAGCACTCTGCCCCATTTGAGAACAATAGGATTGAAAATAACCAAAATGTAATGGATGAGAAAATTCCCATTTGCAGTATTGCTGCTATTTTAGGTCTCATAATGCCAGAAAACCTCTAATAGTCTGGCACCTCATACAGAGGACACAACATATCAAAAAGGCAGATACATTTTCTCAATTGTACTGTAGCCTACCTTGGGCTAGGTGAATAGCGAGTAACCTTATGGTGTGTACACACGGTGATATGTGCCGTGCGGTGCGATTCCCGATGCGATGGCATCACACGGCATGCATGCGATCTGCATACAGTTTTGACTATATAGTTAATGCAGCCAAGACTTTCTGCCGTGCGATATGGGAGCGCACATCGGGATCACAGGGGTTAAAAC
Organism: Crinia signifera; assembly: GCF_055691185.1. Taxonomy (NCBI): domain Eukaryota; kingdom Metazoa; phylum Chordata; class Amphibia; order Anura; family Myobatrachidae; genus Crinia; species Crinia signifera. The sequence continues at coordinate 269,846,905 of NC_139221.1, forward strand.
CCTTGCGATCTGCATGCGATGCCGACACCATCTTTACTATATTGTCAACATCGGTAGGCTAATTGTACCGTGTCTACACACTTTTAGAGCATAAAAAAAAAAAACTCCAAACTGATTACAGGCAGATGGTTTACAGTAAGAAACGGTATTTTCAAGACAACTTAATTGCATTTGTATTAAAAAAAAAAAAAAAAAAAAAGTTGTCCCTTCCTCCACTTTTAAGTTGTTTGTTCTTTAAAAAGAAACTCTCAAACTCCATTTTATATATGCAGTGGAAACGGGATGTGGTCGTTAGGTCGGCACAAGAAAGGTCGGCACAAGAAATGTTGACACTCCTTAGGTAGAAAGGTCCTTAGGTCGACAATGCAGACGGTTGACGCAGGTTTTTGAATTTTTTTTTCCCCACTGTGGTTCCAGAACAGGTGGTATTTCATGCCCTACCACCCACTAGGGCATGGAGGGAGAATAGAATAGTGTGCCGGGTGTAGCGAGACACCATGCCCAAAGCATTGTGATCGGAAGGAGCGATGCGAGGGGCTGCCGTACACTTATGGTGTGTACACACAGCAGATATGCCGTGCTATGCGAGTCGCGATACGATCAGATGGTATCGGGACTCGCATAGCATGGCATGCTGCAGAGGGACAATTTAGACTATATAGTGCAGATCTGCACTATATAGTCTTGCCTGCCCTCACTATATCACTGCCAATTTGCGCTCACTCAGGAGAGCGCATCAGGCTCGTTAACCCTAAAAAGCCGACAATATGTAATATGGCTTCTGATGTTCACTATATTGGGAACATCGGAAGCCATATCACCCCCGTGTGTACACACCATTATAGAGTGTCCAGAACTAGACACCTACAAAAATAAAAAATAAATAACACGTGTGTCGACCTTCTTCCGGTGGACCTAAGAACCCTGTCGACCTTCTGGTGTTTTCTTGGGTCAATCTAACGATCCATCTCCGTGGAAAGTCACAAAAAAAAGTTTACCATTTTAATTTTATGTTTGCCATTGTAACCATAACCAATGTAATGCTTCGCAGTGGAATGCTACAGGCAAAGAGACTTGCTGCACTTGACACAGGTTACTATTTACAATCATTAAAGAAAAGGTTTTAGTGTAGCGCCCCTCAAGTGGGATCATTTAGTACATCAGCACGTGAACCATACCATATCTTATATGACTGGCAGAACGTCCATCAAACAGGTCAAAAGGTGTATTCACAATGTTGTACTCCAGAACCATGAAATGAAAAAGAACCAATAGATGGTCTCAGTCAGGGGGTAAACTCATCAAGGTATCTTTAGGGTGTCACAACCATTCTTATCAAACTCCAATAGTGCTTACATGTATGCTATCTTTTATTCAGCTATGGATCCCCCCATCAAGGTATCTTTGATATCCCAAAGAAAGATGTATCCATCCAGTGATAAATCAAAATAACCTTTTATTTCTCACAAACCGTACAAAAAATAGCATGAATCTTAAAAAAAAAAAGCCTCCTTTCCCCTCGTTTGTCACTGGGAGTAAGTATGTAAGTAAGGAAGTATGGTAAAGAGCCAGGGGTAACTCACCAGTTTGAAGTGAGGGTATAAAGGAAGGCAGGTAAAAACAGTGGCCAGGAGGCCACCTTGAAAAAGACCAACGGGTCGAAAGGTGCCTCCTGGCTTTTTTAAAGATTCATGCGGTTTTTTGTACCGTTTGTGAGAAATAAAAGGTTCTTTTGATTTATCACTGGATGGATACATCTCTTTCTTTGGGATATCAAAGATACCTTGATGGGAGGATCCATAGCTGAATAAAAGATAGCATACATGTAAGCACTATTGGAGTTTGATAAGAATGGTTGTGACACCCTAAAGATACCTTGATGGGTGTACCCCCTGCTTTGCACATGTAAGCATACATGCGAGTTCATATCTACATTGACCAAACGATTTGACCCTTAATCGAATAAAGAAGACACACCGGGTTATAAAAGGAATTTGTGTATTTCCCTACAATAATATATGTATGTTGTTACAAAGACTGAGACCATCTATTGGTTCTTTTTCATTTCATGGTTCTGGAGTACAACATTGTGAATACGCCTTTTGACCTTTTTGATTGAAATTCTGGCAGTCATATAAGATATGGTATGGTTCACGTGCTGATGTACTAATTGATCCCACTTGAGGGGCGCTACACTAAAACCTTTTCTTTATTGTATATTTCTGTGTCACCAGGCTGATAATACCTGGAATTAGCTATTCAGCACCGAAACAGTATATTTGTGTGTATATTGTATTTTCAGTCATTGTTCACGTGGCTGGTAAAGAATGAAAAAAAAAAGTCGACATTTGTTCAGTCAACCTATTGACCTGATTACTTAACCGGATAACAGAGCAAATGCTACAAATCTTTTATGCTAAAATGTTGACCTTAATTGAGGCACCTGGAAATATGTACCATATACTGGTACACTCTGGTGTGATCCAGTCTACTCTTTTGTAGCATTCTGCCAAAATAGTGTAGGATTTAAATTATATTATTTTCCCAAAAAACTGGAATACCATAATACACCCGTTTCCAGATAAAAGGGGTCCAAGTGTATTTGTTGCTTGTTCCCATTTGCTGAGGACGTATAGCACACTCAGAGACCATGCCCCATACAGATAATTGTTAGGTTTGTCATTTTCCAGTTTAAAAGTTAAAAATAATTATGTTTTATGGTTCGGCAATACAAAAGTCTTAGCCACACTGTGCACATAGAAGGTTAAACTCTTCATAGAAGTGTTAGTATAAAGCAGAGAGTCATTATGCAAATAAATCAGTGTCATAAAGCAGTAGTCCCAGATTTAGCTTTCCTTTAAACACCAACCACTTTCCAAGCATGAACCAGGTAGCCATGTTTGTTTCTTAGCAGTTCCCAAAATATTTATTCAGCATGTGAAGGCAGATGGGGAAAATAAAGGTCTTGCAGAATACAGAGCTCAAAAGGGTATTGCAAAGCCTCTCTGCTCACTAAATTATGGGCCTTGTTACCGTGGTTTCCATGTTAATCACTCTGCATTTTACATTAATACGAGCCTACAAATATGAACCTCACAAAAAAAAACCAAGAGTTATGGTAGACCTACCTTAGGTTAACTCTCTTTCTTCGAGGTCCATGGTAACCACAGGGTGACACCGGGATTGTAGGCGGGTCCCTGATGTCACCCTGTGGAAACCATGGATCCCGAAGAAGAAAATAAAAAATTTGGAAAAACTACCAAGATTTATCTTAAAGCCTTCTACGGTGATACACAAAACTAAAACCATGCCTCATTTTTCTCTTTTCTTTTTTAAACAGAAAAACAAAACCTCACAATGCCAACAAGCACCAATTCTACTATGGATTTACAGTTTAAACTTCTGCTGTAACTTTGAAATACAGATTAAAGACAGTGTCCTCATACATTATTGCTGCAGTCAAGCAAAAAAGCCCTTCCAGGTACGCCAGGTCCCGGGAGACTTGCTGCACAGTGGTGCTCCCTAACCATACCGGGTCGACTCATTTTTGGCAATTTGGAGGTTCTCGCACCAGGCATATTGTGATGCATAACATATTGAGGCTAGATGTAGGACACTAGCTGTACACATTTTAAAATTACTTTGGTAAATACATGGCTTTGAAACAGGGCTTTTAGCATTATTCACAAACAATTTAACATTTCATCCCCTAAATGCCAAAAGGTTATAATCCCGGTAAATAAAAAACAGTTAGAACACAATCAGAGTAAACTGACTAAAGTTTTTACTTAATTTCTTATGTGAATGTGTCATGGATTGGTAAATCCGTGCAACAAACAACCCATGAAGTAGTCCAGTGCAAGGCTAAGGTCAAAGCTGCAGAACATTGACATACTGTAATTGTGCATCCATATGTACCAAGTAATTTATATTTGCACCACTAAAGATTAACCTCTTGGGTGGTATGCCCAAAAATTTCCCGGGCTCAGCTGCGCTGCCGCAGCGGGCTGTCCCGGAAAATTTCTGCGGGAAAACCACTTTGCATTAGGTGCGCGCCAGTGGTGCCTCCAGCGGAGCACCACTGGCACACTACCTTTAGGGGTCGTCCCCCCACCACCACCACCCGCTCCGGGGATTGTACGCCGGAGCTCCCCTGCCGCCATTCAGTTTGCATCAGTGACTTAGGCGGCAGGCTCGGGAGAGTTCAGGCACCCGAGTCCTCCCGAGCCGCCGCAAAACTTCCGAGTGGAGGTGATATGCGGCTTCCTACTATCTGTGGTGGGTTTTGCTGGGGCAGGATAAACCTGCCCCAGCAAAACCCACCACTCAAGGGGTTAACATTCACCTGTAGGTTACATGCACCTGTAGGTTACATGCTTGGAAGAAATTCATACAGTTAGCATATTATGCCACCAGGTCAATTACTGAAATCGACGAGCTGCACTGGCCGAAACACAGTGACAGTCGTCATATAGGCAACAGATGCATTTTAGAAAGAAAGCATTTTGGAAGATTCCTTTTTGGGAAATTGAATAAGCGAACAGAGTTTTAGCAAAAGATAAAAGCACACTAGTTTTAATTTGTAACTTTGAAGAAACCAGGGAGACTTCCTTCGCAACTTCAGTTAATATCATATATACCCCACCACCACCACCCTCAAACAGAAGGATGGGAAAGTAGTGTAAGTGGGAGTAATGCTTGAGTTTGAGGCTCCACTAAAGGGGAACGGTCTGCTTGGTTAAACATTAATTAAATGGGAGCGCAGCTTAAAAAATAAAAAAAAACATTTAAAATATTTTTTTTTTCGGTTACTAAAGAGTCAATGGTTTCTGTAACCCACAAGTTTACCATGGGCTTTAATACACACTCTGGAACCAATAGAGAGTGCCAAGAAACCGTTATAATGTGAGTGTGTAGCGTGCAGTAAAAGTGGTCCAACCAGTTGTGAAAATGCAGCAATCTTGATTGCACATTATACGGGAATTTTTACCTACAAGTTTCGCATCCAACACAGATATACATGTGGTCTGACAGTTCACTACTGGAAAGCCCTGAACTAAATTTGTTTTTCCATCATTTATGTAAACATTTTTTATTTTATTTTCGCTTGTACAAATATAAAGAAAGATCTCTGGTTCTAGTGCATCAAGATTACTGCATTTTGTGTGTTACCTCTGACACGTAATACATTCACACAAAGGAAGCAATAAGCAGGTTGTAAACAGTGCGGCTGGGAATTGTGTTCCTAAGTTCTTTTTTTTTTGCCCTTTAATTTATTTATTTTAATACCCGGGAGTGGAAGTGAGTGTCCACGCATTTGCATGACAAGCAAAGAGTGGATTGTGAGAATTACCAAAATTACCCACAGGCAGGCAGGCACAGACAGCAAGAATGCTACAAATACAATGAATGAAAGAATGCACTACAAAACATCAGCATTTATTCAGATCCAACTTTTTAGCAAATGACAAAATAAAAAAAAAGGGTCTTCTTGTTTGGTGAAATTACACAGTAGCTTCCAAAAATGTGCCGAACGGCCAGCACACATGCACGAATAGAAAACAACAAAACTGAAATTATAGAAACCAGAAACGCATTGTAGTTTAACATAAGATAGTTTAGGAGGATGGAGTCCAGGCTAAGACATGGTTTGCTGGGAAAGTTGGATTGATAGCAGGGCAGACAGCTAACACTTTGTTCACATTTTAAACAAATTGAAGTAAAACGCGTCATGCGGTTAGTGAACCTTTGGTTCAACCACTAAATGAAACATTACGGCTCACTCCTTGTTACCCCTTACACTGTCGGAGAGGTCTTCAACGCACTGTGCTACAGTGATGCCATGAGTAATTCCAAGGTAAACTTTTAAAAGTGCATACAGAAAACGTACAATATTACGATGTAAATAAAACAAAAAGTATATGGTCCTATGAACGTGGTCCCAAAAATTGAACTGAGACTAAGACATACCAGAAACTCTCCACGAGCTTCGTTTACTTATGCCTCAGATTAAGTACATACTCTGAACAGTTCTTTAGTATTCTTCAAAAATGTTCCTGATAATCCACAAATGGTGCTTGTTTAGGTTAATATTTCTGATACATGCGTGCGTTGAATTTACTTGCTATCCAAGCGTAGCATCTGCTCCTTACCATTTATTGTTAAGGACTTTAACTGTCCATCTTCTTCTATTTCAACACGTTCTTGCCCATTCTCAACAATCCTGAAAAGACAAAGCAAGACATTTTAAAAGCGGTGTGAAGGTAAAACAAAGAAAATTGTGTTGGGGAAGCCAGAAATAACTATTTATGCATTGTGCCCATCCTTCTTAAAACGTAGACCATACGCATAGCTCGGTACATCACAGGTTTTCAGAATATTTTGTTCCCAGATGGCAACTGCACCGCACACCCCTCCCCCCACCATTTTTTATTTTTTAAATACTTCCCTTGTTGCCCGACGTCCACAGTGGCCATTGGATCATCCTCAGCTGCAGCTCCGGTCCCAAGGATACATTGCTCCGGTGACATCACCGGGCCAGTATCCTTGGGATCAGAGATGCCACTGTAGAGGAATTCAATGGCCAACGTGGAAATCTGGATACCGGGTGAGTATGCTTGTGGTCATGAACATTTTGGATAAGGGATAATCAACCAGTACTGTCAATAACATCCACTGCACAGCCTCATGCTTCTTAAATCAAAGCAGCAAGTTTTAAATGGAGGCAGATATAGGTATGTATTTATTCAATGTGCAACATCCTACAGTAATAGAGCCAGAACAAGGGCTTATTCCAAAATATTTTGTTTTTAAACTAGGAACCCATTATTTGCAAAGTCATAAGTGTCCTACAGTGTCCACCAATACCACACTGGAAGTCGCATTACTCCCTGGGATTCTGCGGGAGTATGGAAGACTAACGGAGGGAGTAAGAGGAGGACGAGATGCCAGCCTCCCATGACAACTGCGCCCCCCACTGCTGTTTTGTGCATCCAAAACGGTCAGACTCCGAGGATTTTCTGCCCATAACAATTAAATAGCTTTGTCAGAGCAAACAGCCCTTGGGTTAATTACCATGACCAATTGAATAAGACCTACATTCTGCCTAGAAAACCTACAAACTAAGCACTTTATGTCTGCATGACATTGCTAGGGTCTGTTAGCTATTGAATAGTTTTGACAAATAGTATTTTTTTCTATTTAATTTATACAATCAGATAGAGCAAATACTTTTCCTTATAGATTAGATTAACCCATTATACAACTACCCCTGATAAAACACAGGAAGTAAGAAACTTTTTTTAATCAGGCAATATAATTCATTCAATCACCCTGTAAAAGACATTTAGCCCCCAAAACACAGTGAAAATTGTGCGTTTACAGATGCAGAAGCCCAACTTGCCATTTTCATGTTTTTGGGATTTTACATCGCCTTCCAGAGGCAGGTGAAATTAAATTCCAGATAAGCCGTCGCTTGCAGGGCTAACAGTATAACCCCCACAGGGGGCCAAATACCCAGGATGTTTCACTAATCCAACAGTTTCCTTTGCAGTAGACACCGGTTATGCATTTCCATAGTTGAAGATAAACCATTCTGGTATAGACTTGAAATGTTCAAAATGTTTGAATGGGCTACAATGCCACTTTCTATGCTATGTTAAAGGATTAGTGCAATGCACTGGTTTAAGGGAAGATGCCCATTTTTGAGCTGTACTTTTTTATGTCTAGATTATATATGTAGCCAATTAGAAATAAGGCAACTAAGTATTCAACATCTACATGTAATAAGAAAATGTACCTCTTTGTAGTAATTTTCCTGCCATTCATCATTTTGGTTGAGGTCGATACAGATTTGAAGTTGCCCATTCCTGAGCCACCAAATGAAGAAGAGGAGAAGGAAGTAAATCCACCATGCCCAAGGGAACCAAAGGATGATGTAAAACCTTAAAAAAAAGTAATTCAGAATGAGAATCTAAGTCTACAGCTATAAGATACACAATACAGGCAGGCAACTATTCTCTGTACACCTGTTGAAACACAATAAATAGGTGGTGTCAGGTGTATTATATTACCAATACCTGAATCAAATGGAGAGAAGCTAGGACCGAAGCTAGGGAATCCTCCAAAGCCTGTAAGGAAAGAACCTCCAGGCCTATTTCGGTTCCCTCTGTGGCCTCTCCTGTTGCCAAAGAAATCATCAAAAGGATCTTCTGCCGAAAGACCAAGACATAGTTAGAAAAATAAACCTGTAGGCCTATAGAGAGCATCAATAACCCATTGTGTAAATCAGAGTAGGAGATGGTCTTGGCCAGGCACCAAGATAATAAAGCTGTTACACAAATGTAAATGAACTGCTTCAGAGATAATCAGGCTGCTGAAAACCTGACAAGTTGTAGTGGATGATTAGGTTGCAAAATAGTTACTTGCAGTAAAAGGAGTAGGGACAAGCAAACGCTAGCTTTAATTTTCGAGGTACAGCTCAACAGGGATTTTTTTGATGTAAAACAAAAAGGGGACTATTGCTTTTTTTTTTTTTTTTTTAAATGCTCATCCAGGCAATTCAATTGTTCTGATCGTATGCCCATTGTGTAATATGTGGCCAATAAGATAGCAGTTTGCTGATATTGTGGCCCCTAGTGGTTGATGCAAGGTAAAACAGAATTATTGCTGAATAAGAGCCAAAGGTAATAGGCACCAACTTGATGGATCCAGCATGATTCTGGAGAAATAGCCACTAAATTTAAAGCATTAATTTGTATTAAACGCAACCTGCTTTTCTTACCCTAGAACAGGGGTCCTCAAACTATTTTGCTCTGGGATCCCATCAGACAATACTAATTATAGGACCCCAGCAAGTTACTGCAGAAGGTCATCACATCACATGGGTAGTCAGCACATGCATGGAAGCATTGTGGAGGCACAAAATTATGGGAGGAGTCTAAAATAACAGACAATTCAATAGATTTTTCAGACTCGCTGAATGAGATTAGAAGAGTCATCAGCCTGATTGTCAGCAACATGGCGTTGCGACCCAATGCTGAGCAGGTTGGAACCCTCTTTGGGGTCAGGACCCACGGTTTGAGAACTGCTGCTCTAGAACATACATCTAGCACCGCATCTTTGTGACTTTTTTCTATTCCTTATTGACAAAAAGGGCACAATAGGACACAATGCTACATTACAGTGTTATTCTGGAAAACACCACTGTTACATATCATACGCAGATCTACCCACAGGCACATAACATAGGCATGCTGAATATCATTTTCATTTCAGGAGCAGCTGGAGAGTCTTACCCATTTTGCGACCACCACACGTTTTACACAGAAAAACAAACATGCAGGTGCCTACCGCTACAGAGTCCTATGGGGCTCACGCATTATATATAAAATGAGATTTGTGTCACATGAAGGATGTGGACATATCTGGAAATACACCTAGCCCCAAAATGCCATGCAGCACTAGACTCCCAAGTTCATTGAGCTGAACAAAATCTTGCACCTTATTCGCATTATATTACTAAAGATGCTGGTCTGTAACTGCACAAACTTTAGTTTTAAATGGGTAACAAAGAAGCAGATGAACAATGGAACGCTAAATGAGGGGGAGCGCTGAATGAGGGGTCCACCCTGTTCCCAATAAAACCACACAGCATTGTAGACATCCATATACATAATCATAGATATTCTAACTGAAAGGCCGCTTTGTTACTTTGTAGTTGACAAAATATGATGCTTGGGCACAGCCCTGTTGCTGGTATCTGCCATGGCGAGGTACCCTTGCAGCTAATGAAGCCAAATGGAGACATTTGCAATTTAGTGGATATATAATTCTGAGGTGGTCCACACTCACATATAAGTATGTAAAAACTGGGGTGAGGACCCAAAAGAATATCAGAAGATCCTTATTAATATAATTTAAAAAAAATATGGGTGCACTCAGCCTTCATAGACTAATTTTATATTACCAACCTGTTATGCTGGTCATATGGGTAATCTAAATGGAAAATGACAACCTATCACATCTGATCCTAGATCAAGAAATATGGCAGTATACACATGGGACACTAGTATTGCATACAAAAGGCAATCTTTGGCCTCTCTATTAGTGAGCACACAGAACAACTCATTAAACTGGTTTTGTTGAAACAGATTAAAAAATTGTTTGAGCCAACAAAATCAAATAAGCCATATTACAGAGATGTCACAGGTGTGGAAAAGTCATGAACTGATTTAGTAGTATTTCCATCTCCTAATCTTCTGTCCCCATGAGGCCAATTAAATGGAGAAACCTTGCAGTAAGTGTTAAAAGATAAAAATGTAATACTTTACCAAATAAGTCAAATGAGAACGGATCTCTTCCTCCAAAAAAGTCCCTGAAGACATCATCTGGACTTCTGAATGTAAAGTTATGTTCAAATGGATGGTCATAATGACTTCCTCCTAGAGAAGGGAGACCATTATAATTAAGACAACACTTAAAAATTTCACTTCAATTATTTAAGCCAAAGAATAGGCTGCAAAAAATGTAATACACAGTCAAACCAGTAAAAGAGGGCACCGTTATTACTAGAACTAAATTGTGAGGTACTGGCATTATTACGCTAAAAGAAGTTAGAGATGATAGTTGGACATCTAAGTGATAAAACAGTTTCTATGCCACTTTATAAATGGGAGGGCCACCTTCAGAACCTCTAACTGGGATTAGTACAGATTGTGACCAGGTTCTACTGCCAATTAGTAATAGAGGAGAGACATAGAAACCAAACACGTACAGTACATATTTTTTTATGAAGCATTTAGGCACCACAACAAGTAGTGTTTGAACCCGCATTGGGGAGACAAATACGTCTTGAAACTTCAAAAACCAGATAAATGACATAGCAATTTAAGAGAGACCAAACGTGTCATCCCTGGAGATCTCACTTAACCAGGTTCAACTGCACGACATTCTATTCAACATTACATTTAAAACATTACTAAGAAGAAGAAAAAATGTTTTCGTATCAGGTTATACCTAAAATAAGACACTGGCACACTGAATCAGACAGCAAAAATACACTTACCTCCACCACCGCCTCCACCTGTTAATCCCTCTTTTCCAAATTTATTATAGATATCTCTTTTCTTAACTGGAAAAAGCAAATAAAAAGCATCTTTAGTCTATGCATGATTTTGTGCACCGTTAAAAAAACTAAACCTATTGTTTAAAAAAAAAAAAAAAGGTCTGTTACATTTGTTATAGTGGCCTTCTTCAAACAAGCATAAATTAACAAGGGTCTGACTGCAAACAAATATAATTGTTGGTAACTAATTATATAAAGTTCTATCTGGTTGTGCGGAGAATGCATGCAGTTATCCACAATATTGAAGACCACAAAAGCAGAAGTCTTATATACATTGTAATGTCAATGTAAAGGTGTTCTAGGCTGTGCCAATCGCTTTTATTAAAATATTGTTTTAAAGGAATAGCAGTAAAGGCAGTTTACACACCACACCACTGCAATAAAAGTGATGTTCGCTAGTCCTGTCCTACACAATTGCATTACTTAACTGTATGCAATGAACTGTCTAGTAACACAAAAGGTTATTGATTTCTGGTAATAAAAAGAGAATTTTTAACTTCTATTAACAAAGGGAATACAATCGCAAACTACATGGAGCATATGTTCATTTTAACCTCAAGAAAAATATTGCTTAGTCATTTAATATTTCAATGTGTATAGGTTGTATATATATATATATATATATATATATATATATATATATATATATATATATATTTATTTTAACCTTTAAAATCAAACCAAAGTGAAACAGTCGCAGGTCAGTGTAAAGTGTACACATTGGCAATAGTTTAACAATATGCATGACACGGACTGGTCATTTACATGCATGTGTATGCACTATAGAGTTAACAATGTGCGCTCCCGTGAGTCGATAGCAATGTCCTTTATCGTCCAGCTCAATCTGTGGAGATCGCTAATAACAGCTATACTTCTAGAGATTGTAAAATTGCTCAGTGTATATGCACAATATTGTTCGTCATGGCATGCCAAGGAGTTCAAGGGAAATCTTGGGCTACCATTTGCAGTGTCACCTAGTATGTATCCAGCTATAAACATTCAATCTGGAAAACTGTCTGCTGTCCTAGAGGGCATTTAAGAGCAGGTAATACTTAGTAAGCAGATACATACAGGGTGCGTTCTACTGGTGCTCGGATTTCACAATATGGAAGATGGCTCTAAAATATTGTGCGAGCGCTTATGAAATGGCAATGCCCACTTGTTAGGCCCGACAGTTTAGCATCAGGATAAACAAAACTAGAAAGGTAGGAACCACTCTGCAATCTAGCAAGTATCCAAAGAGATTACAGTTTTCATAACAAGTGCTGATGCCTACAGACATCCCAGCAGCTCCGGGGCGCTCACAGCTGAGCTATTTTAGGAATGACACAACCACGAAGACAAAAAAGTTATTTACCATCTGATAAGACTTCATAAGCCTCAGCAACTTCCTTAAACCTCCTCTCGGCTTCATCTTTATTGTCAGGATTTTTATCAGGATGCCATTTCAGGGCTAATCTACGGTACCTGCAATGTAACAGCTACATAAAAAAGAACTCCAAACACACAGGAAACATTTCTGAAAAATCTATTGCATGGTTTTACAAATTACTTTGTAGGTGCAATTAATCTACTACATAGGAAAGCAAAGTTTGATACGCTTTTCTTTTTTCATGAATGTCCCCTAATAGTCTCTACACTGCCAATATTAGGTAATCATGGAAATGGTGCTCTAGAACTGTTCTCTGCACAGATACTGCAGATACAGTACAGGACAGAAGCTGTTCCTTGGAAGACTTGATAAAGCTTGCTGCATGCGTATAGAAGGAGTACAAGATATAACTACATGAAGTTATACTAGCTACACTTTATAATTTAACATGGTAATATAAGGGAATACATAATCAGGACATTAGATGGGATTAGCGGCTATGTGCAGATTAACCCCATCTATGTGGGTGCAATTAGAGCAATAACAAACATTTCAATTGAAACTCCCAATCTCCCGTCACTTTAGACAGGAGATTAAGGGGTGTATTCAATCCTGGATGAATTTTTAGCCAGGAGAAAAATCCACTTTTTTGCCAGTTTTTAGGGCGAAAGGTGCCAATTTTTCGCCTAAGTGCGCAAAAACTATTTAATTGTCCCTATACGATTATTTAGCAAGATCATTTAATAGTGTGTGACTAGTGTATACATTGGCAACAATTCTGCTGTACATCAAATGGAACAGTTTCAAGTAAAAAAAAAAAAAAACCACAGACACCATAATAAGTCTCACAACACCTCAGCCAATACTTACGCTTTCTTTATTTCATCTGCAGTGGAATTTCTCTGGACTCCCAAGACCTCATAATACTCCACCATGATTTACAAGGAATGGGGTTGAAAACCTGCAAAAAAAAAAGTTTGACATTTAGTATGACCAAAACAATAGAACCAGAGTTGGCCCATAGGGTTATCCAGATAGGTTTACTAGGATTAATAACAAGCTTGAATGCAGAGTGTAAAATAATGGGTGACAGTGAGCCAATACTGTTGTCTGTACACTAGGAAGCCCCACAGCAATGCTGCAGAATGTAATTAGGTCATGCTGTGACCTGCTTAGCATGTGTGCACCACTCTCTTCCCCTGAGGATACAGCCAACCTCAAGCAAAGCCATGTGCCTGTCACATACAGAGATTATTGATAATGTTATACCACGCGCTTACTCAATTTTATAGCACAAGTGAACGGTCAAAGATACAAATTTCCACTATTTGTGATTGTGGATAAAGCTGCACAGCATAGTATCTCCCGTAAAGTATATACAGCACAATGCTCCTCATCTGTTTGTTTTAAAATAAGCGTACAAGGTAAAATGCATTGAAGTATTTAAATGCTAAACCATTATTTTGTAATTACATTAGGGGTAGATGCTATACAAAATAATGTGCACACGATCAGCGCCCTGCTAAGTCTTATAATGCTGGTACTAGCGGGTGCTTAGTAGTGAGCACTGGTATTTTCCAACTTGGTGTCCTGCAGCGATACGCATTTCACCACACTAGGGCACAAAACAGCATCACCGCCCTAGTTTTGTTCAATGCCTGCTCGCACCCCAGGACGGGTTCGAGCAGAAATCCACCAATCGGCTTTAGCAGCATCTTAAGCATCCTGGGAAAGCAGTGGTAACTAATGCTGCTTTCAGACCGCATATCTGGCTTTGACCCTATATTTGAAAACTTTTCCAAAAACAGGTCTGCCAGGTAAAACCCCTTTCACACCGCATCTCTTAAACAGTATATTACAGTTTAAGTGCCGTTTTTTTGACACTGGCAGACCTGTTTTTTTGGAAACTTTCCAAATACAGGGTCAAAGCCAGTGCGGTCTTAGTGCCCCCCCCCCCCTAGGGCTAACACACCCCCCCAATGTGTTTAAGAAACCCCCCGTGCAGCCGGTGCCTCCTGCGTTGCGGATCCCGGTCCTTCTGCTTATTAAAAAAAAAAAAAAAAAAGTGACTTTCGGAAATGGCTGCCCCCATACGAAAGAGTTTTTTTAAACAGGTTTTCCTATGGGGCAGCCATTTTTCGAAAGTCACTTTTTTTTTTTTTTTTAATAAGCAGCAGTAGCCAGGATCCGCAACGCAGGAGGTAACTGCCACACGGGGGGTTTCTTAAACACATTAGGGGTAGGGGGGTTTGAAATGCCCATGAATATTTAATGAGCGCTCATTAAATATTCACTGCGCTAGGTCTGCTCATTAGCTGGGTCCTAAATACCGTTTCAAACTCGATTTTGTTGCCAAAATACCGGGTAGGACCCTCCAATTTAACAGTTCATCATAAACTGCTTTTTTTAAAACGGTTCTGCACCTTTCAGACCGCACATATAACCGTTTTGAAACCATTAAAAAACTGCAAAATACCGGTTAAAAAGTGCGGTCTGAAAGGGGCATACCGTATATACTCGAGTATAAGTCGACCCGAATATAAGCCGAAGCACCAAATTTTACCACAAAAAAAAATGGGAAAACGTATTGACTCAAGTGGGACCCTCACTCGAGTATAAGCTGAGGGGAGCTTTTTCAGCATAAAAAATGTACTGAAAAAGTAGGCTTATACTCGAGTATATATGGTAAGTATATTTATTGCTGGATAAACCAGCTAAGTGCCCTACCCGAGCCAATGAAACCTCATAACGCTAAACACTATACTCATCATTTTCCCAGTAAACACAGAAGTAAAGGAGCTATGCATACCAAGTAGTGTTCCCGCTAGGCTGTTTTAGCTGGGTGCTGCGCCCTGCCCGATTTTAAAGGGCAAAATGCGTCCTGCCCGTCTCGCAGCGCCCCGCTAAAACAGCCTCACGGGGAAGCCCAGTGTCGCCGTTGACGGCGATGCCTGGCGCTTTCCCGGCAGCACAGTGGCTTCGGAGAGGCCGGGCCCGCCCCCTTTGACGACTGTGCCATCCGGGCCCGCCCCCTTTGATGACAATGGCGGCCCAAGCACGCCCCTTTCATGACGTCACGGCCCGGGTATGCCCCCAGCTGTGACGTCGGCGTGCCCGGTCCGCCCCCTGCCGTCACTCCTAGAGTGAACACTACTAAGGGTTTCATGTATAATAGACCAAAGCTGCCTTGTTCTACATTAATTGTGCCATGCTCTGGGCCGTTTGAATGACTTTCATATGGAATAGTGCAGCATTAACAACACATCTGCACAGACTATGGATGGTGGCTTTACGGGCTGTAACAGCAAATACCTGGTTCACTAGGACACAGGGGCAGTTTAAGTGAAAGTTTATACACCATTCTGATAATGAAGTGTACACTGTTGCATGCTGCAGTGAACAACTGAAGTGAGTTAGAGAAAGGTAGTACAAATACACAGACCCCCACCCCAATTTGTTAGAACATTAAAAATCATCAGTTGAAGCAAACACTGGTTATCTTGCTACAAAATGACCCGTTTCTGCACAGCATATTCCGTTGCACTCTACAATAGGAGACCATGATAAAACAAACTGGGAATTTACAGACAGTCAAAGATATGAGGGCCCTGCTCCCAAGCTTACAATCTATAGGGAAATAGGCATTAGTTCCACCAGAATGCAAAGGTTCACGATGTGCTGTTTAATACGGTGACCCAGCAGATTGGCCAGGGGGATGGAATATGTGAAAAAGGAAAGAAAGTCTGTGGCCTGTACAGTGGGGATGTGTGTGAAAGGAACGGTATATGAATGCTAAGTGTCTGGTTCTGGAATTTGATAAGCATGCCTGAAGAGGTGAGTTTTCAGGGAACGCTTGAAGGTTTGGAGACTGGAGGAGTGTCTTATTGTGTGTGGGAGAGCATTCCATAGGGTGGGTGCAGCCCAAAGAAAGCCCTGCAATCAGAAATGGGAGCAAGTAATGTGTGGATAAGAAACAAGTTGGAAGATATTTTGAGATAAGGAGATGTACGTTGGTGTAGTTTGGTTTATGGCCTTGTGTGGAAGTAAAAGTATTTTGTATTGAATATGGTAGAATACCGGTAAACAATGTCTGATTTGTAACCAATTATTATACCAATGAAGATAAGCCTTGCAGATGCATTCATGATGGATTGTAGTGTTGAGAGTCTGTATTGGGGAAGGCCAATAGTGAGACTATTATAATAATCAATGCGTGAGATGAGAGCATGGACTAGAGTTTTTGCAGTGTTTTGTGTAAGGTAAGTGCGAAATTTGAATGTTTTTTTAGGTGCATGTGGCATGATTGAGACAGATTAAATGTGGGGAACACAGGAAAGTTCTGAGTCAAGGATGACACCAAGGCAGCGAGCTTGTGTGGTAGGAGTGATTGTCATCTTCTCAACAGTGATAGAGATATCTAGTATACATTAGACCGCAAGTGAACACTCTGTTCTTGAAGTTGAAGTAGAAAAAAAAATAGGCACTTCTATATGAATAACACTAATAGGTATAGCAAATATTGAACTTTATTTTTTTTTAAGACAAATAGACAACTACTTTTTATTCATGTGGTTACTATCTAAAAATTAAATGAATTAGATAGGATGCAGATGTACCACCGCACTCGCCATTCCTAAGAATGGGGTGCAAACAGCACCCACACTTTCCAGGTTGGGGTGCAGTGGCCTTTGACCACACACTCTAGTAAATACAAATACAGGGGGCCCAGCACTCACCATAATAAAATTAACTCACCTTAACATACAAATAATCAATTAAAATAAATGGGGTTTTAGTTCATGAATTGATCAATGCATTTAAGCTGGCACTCATTGCTTCTTGGGTCCGTATTGCCTGGGTGCCATCCTCTGCAATTCACGGTTGTGGATGCTGTAGATAAAGATGCTGTGTGAGCGGCACTGGTGTCCAGCGCCTGATTATCTGTTTCCACAAGCCCTGGAGAGTGCCGCTCACACAGCATCTTTATGTATTATATATATATATATATGAATGAAGACAAGTAGTATGATGTTCCAACTAATGGAGGCACATGCACATAATTAGTGTAATTTCTCAAAGGTTTCGCAGATATGTATCCAAACACGAATGCACACTGTGGGGGGAGGATTCAATTCATGCAAAAGGGGTGAATCAGCCATTGCCAATTTCAACAAAGGGAACGACAGCCCAGTTTTGATGCCTATGTACAATAAGCACTTTTGAGAGTTTCCCCCAAAACTGCAGACTAAAGTGCCAGCAGACACTTGTTGAACTGCAAAGATCGTACTCCATAGTTTATTAAAATGCTGGTTTTGTTGCAGGAAGACTGGATTGCGTTTTGGGATAGGGACAGTTGCTATACCATTCTCACACATAGCTATAGTGTTAGAAACAAAAATAAATACAAAAGTGGGAAGGCATCTGAGAGTTATTGACATGACCCAAACGGATGGCTAGACAAGCCGTGGTTAGTATTTACCAAAAGTGGTGAAAGGAGGACAACCAGTAAACTAGCCACAGGGTTATAGGCATCTAAGGCACATTGATGCACATGGGAACAAAGGCTACCTCACCGGGTCCAATCACAAAGAGCTACTTGAGAATACATTACTTAAAAATGTGCTGGCTATGATATTAAAAGGTTTTAGAAAACACCAGTCAGGGTGCCCATGCTGACCCTTGGCCACTACCGAAAGCACCTACAATGGGCACATGGGCTTCAGAAGAAGGTAGTCTGGTGTGATGAATGACACTATGGGAAGAACATAGGTAGACTAAGTACAATGCTCTGGGCAGTGTTGTGATAAAAACCTGGTGTACTGGCATTCAAGTGGATATTACTTGGACGCATACCAATAACCTGAACATTGTTCATGCCCAAGTACAGCCATTCATGGCAATTGTATTCCCTGATGGCAGTGCTCTCTATCAGCAGGATACATCCTCACCATGCATCATATCCTTCAGTGACGGCACAACCCCTGTCCCCGCCCCATACAGGCAATCGCTAACAATATTCTATTCTATTGTCAGATTGTGCTGCATGTAGACAGGGAAGGTCGCTATGTGTGGGAGCAGGCATTGTGCATATCGTTAATATATTGCCCAGTGTGTACCGAGCTTCAATCGGATTGAGCATCTGTAGGATGTGCTAGAAACATAACCAATCAAGGGAGCCCAAATCTGCAACAAATAATTTAAAAGAGCTGCTGCTAACACCTTGGGGACTACACAATATTAGGCAGGTGGTTTTTAATGTTATGACTAATCCAGAGACAGAGTTTTGGGCATTTTCATTAAGTTCCTGTTGGCAACAGAACATGTCCTAAAGGATGCCTTTGCAATGGCCTAAATGTCTTCACCTCTACGTGATCCAAGCACATCACCTCACCACCTATTTATGATGCAAGCATCAAATCTGAAAGAACAAGGGACAAGCTTTAGAGATCCCCATTGTAATAAGGAGAAAAACTATTTGGCCTTAAACAAAAAAACAAAAAGTTTTAGAAACATTTCCTTGTAGGAATAACCACAGCACAACAAACTGTCTATGGCAAGGCATGTCCAAAGTCAGGCCGAGGGCCAATTGTGGCCCGTGCCATAATTTCAAGTGGCCCGCAGCCTCCAGCCAGAAGCGGGTGGAGCATCAGATGCAGGATGCACAGGACACTAAAGGTGGGGTCCCGGCGAGCGTGTCTTTACCTTGCTGTCTGCAGCAGTGAGGAGGTGCCGTCCGCCACAGTGAGATGTGTTTGGCGGCTTTCGGGTGAGTGTGCGTCCAACACGTGGCATTCAGAGAAGGTGGGGCAAGCTACGGGACAGAGTGAAAGGGGGCAAAGTGGGGAACATACAGTGAATGGGGGCTTACAGAAAAGGAGAAGCAGGCTGGGGGACATACAGAGAAGGATGGTCAGGCAGGGGAATATAATGTGAAGGGGGCAGAGTGGAGGACATACAGCGAATGGGGGCAGGCAGTGGAATATACAATGAAGGGGTAGACTGGGGGACATACAGTGAATGGGGGACAAAGTGAATGGGGGCAGAGTGGGGGACCATTCTGATGTGCTTAAAGATTTAAAGAATGTCAGGCTGAATGGTTGGCCCCCACACATTTACACCTCACCAAATCTGGACCTTGTTGCAAAAAGTTTGGACACCCCTGCCTGGTCTATGGGGAGGGGGATTCAATTCAGCAGGAAGTGCTGCTGTGACAGCTAGCTGCTCATAGATCAAGCACTTACAGTAGTGCAGACGTCATAAGTTCTCCCTATGGGGTGTGTGGAAAGGCTTGTGATGTTAGCACACTATTGCCCTCATTCTGATCAGATAGCGCTGCTGTGTGTTCGTTAAGAGGAGCGATGTTTTTGCAACTGCGCACGTACAGCCCCTTTGGGTGAACAGGCACAGCTAATTGATTACTAGCCGTTCCTTTCAAACAGAGCAGTGCGTAATGCCCAGCATTTCATGGGTGTCCCGCATTTACATTGCGGTGTGACGCTGGTGTCAGGGGCGGGCAGCTGACGTCACCGGATGTCCGCTGCCCGCCCTGATTCGCGAGCGCTTAGGAAATTATTCAATGGTTATCGAACAATTTCTGCCCCGCACGCAAGGCTTTGAATGGGTGTTTATGCAAAACATTCATTTGCATGCGTGGGGGGGGCGCGTTCGGGCGGGCGGCAGTTGGTTGGATCGCAAACCTGCTGCGAAATCTGAAGCTTTGCAAGTCAACTTGATAAATTGATAAGTTTAATCTCTGATTGGGTGGGTGAGGGTAATTGCCTATGTTGTGCAGCTCTTCTGATCTATACGGTTCATTTATAGCAACAGTCAATTCATTCCAATTTACATTTCTACACTTAGCATATTCAGCTATGAAAGATGGGCTACAGGGATGAATAGATGCTAAAAGCAGTAATTAATGCAGTACAAAGTGGGTGATGCCCAAAAAGTCAATTGATGTTTTACAGTCTAATGACATGTTTTTAACGCACCAAAACGTAAAAAAAAAGTCAGGTGCCACCCTTATAGACACATTCTATCATATGGAAGGAAAAACTGGCAGAAACCAGGAACCATGCAACTGAAAATCCTTCCCATTTTGTCCATATTTACAAGAAAGACCAAATCAAATTGGAGACACTCAGTGCATTTGCAGTACTTTAACAAGCTGTGTGTGGAAATCTGAAGGTCATGTTATGGAGATTCCAACGGCTACTACGCACCCACACAGGCTATTTTTATAGCTCTCATTGCTTCAGTTTAAAGATACATGGAACTGCTGCTGCCGTTTGCATAGAGGTTTTCATTTCCATCAGGAGAGGATGCAGGAGCCAGATCCAGAGCCACAAAGAACAGTATACAATACAAGTTTGTGAGATCCCAGTAAACAAGTACAGCACGTTACAAAATTGTCAAGGAAGCCTGCATTAATAGTTACTTAGTGCACCACATAGAAGTAAAACTAAAATTGTATGTTGAACCCTTTTAGAACAATACTGTTTCTGTATAACATAGCCAGGCAAGTAATTTAGATTGCCAAGAGTAGATGCCAAAAGGGGTGGGGTGGTCGTGTTTGCGTGGTAGTACCAATCACAAGCCGCAACAAAGATTGTGGCTTTTGGTACATCCGCCCACTCAGTACAGTCTGTCGCCGGTAATTTTTGCCTAGGATGCAAGAGAAACAGAGGAGCTTAAAGAAACAGTCTGCATTTCCTAGGGCACCAGAAAGATTTAGTGTAAATAGTAGATTGAGGTACTTTAGTAAAAAATCTTATGACTGTTACAGTAAAGGCACATTTTTGGTTTCCCAGTCCAATATCATGTTAGAGGCCCACCGTAAAAGTGTATTCAGTCGATACAGATTGAATCAATTCTGTACAGAAATCATCTTCTCATTTCCTTCATAGTTTATTATACCTATACAACAACCAATTAAGCCATAAAGCAATGGATTCTGTAAGAATTTTCTAGGGATCCGAGGCATTCCCGAGCTGTTCGCTTCCATTCCGTCGATAATCAGAGTTGAAAGTGAGGCCGAACGTCATCTTCCCACTGTCGGATTCTTGTGAAACCAGTGTTGTATTAGTCCAGGGGTGAGCCACGTTTGCTGTATAATTCGTGGTGTCAGCCAAGTGTGTCAATTTCTGGGGTGCTGCTAAATCAGCCGTATAGTTCCTGGGGAGCTGTACTTTTTAGTAAAAATATATATATAAAAAAAAATTAAATTGCAGGGGTGCTGCTACCTGTTCAGTTCCAGTGTTTGTGCCACCCATTTGTGTCACTAAGCATAGTCATCCGCTACCTCGGTGCAACCTATTGGCCTAAAAACAACATTGTGAGGTATTCAGAATAGACTGGAAATGAGTGGAAAGTTATGTTATTGAGGTTAATAGCGTAGGAGCAAAAGAATAAAGACCCCAAATTCTGCGATTTTTATGTGGAAAAAAAAGGGTGTTTTGGAACAGATCCAAAACACTAAAAGTTGCCGATGTGCACCCCTAGAATTTACAGCTGTGCCTTGAACAGTTTTTAATGATAAAATAAAAGTCTTTTGAACAGCAGAAAATGCAGCACTATGAAAGCAAACTGTAAAAGAACCCATTCCAAATATTAAAACACGTGTGTTGGCAACTGGTCTGGAATCTCAGTGACCACTGATCTGTACTGAGCACTTATCCTGTCCCAATTACTTCATTAGCCCTGAGAAGCTGGCCATTACCTGCACTGGTCTCCACACAGTAAGCAGTGATTATTATACGGTTATCATAAATCAAAATTCAAAAGGGGAAATAAATGAAAAGTTAAAAAAAAATCACCACACCACTCTTTGCTAGAGGGACTAAAAAGACGCCAAATTTACCCTTACACAACAGTACACACATTAGAGGCAGTGGAGAAAGTAATCATGTTCATGAATACTAGAACCTTGATTTGTTAGTCACTTTTAGGCTTTTACTATTCCTATTTATTAAGAAACAATAGAGACTAGCATTCCGGCTCTAATTCCTAGATATTGCGGTCACAGAGTTTATACTAATCTCCGTGGGGTCAGGTTACAGCGAGCAGTTATTACGGTTGTCAGGAATCGGTTTGTGCAAATACACATTGGCTATTTATTTTTAACACCAGGGAAACAGGTGCTGCACAAAGATTAATGGAGAAGAGGAAAGTGAAAGAAACAAACAAAATCGCTTTTTGGTACTTATATGTTAGTTGGGCGCCCGTTACGTAGTTTGCATAGTGGTGCATTGAGAATACCAATACACCACTATGCTGGCTACGTTAACTACGTAACTAATACCCCTTTCAGACAGAAAAAAAGACCTGGGAATTTCCCTGCTCTTGCCGTGTCGACCCGGGTTTTTCTTCTGTCTGAAAGGGTCAACACGGGTCTAAAGTTCCGGGACTTCGACCCAGGTATTTACCTGGGTTTTTCCCGTGTCAGACACGTGTTTGCGGCTGTGTGAAAGGGTCCGACCCGTGTTTTTCTCCCGACTATTAAAAAAAATCATGCTGATTGGCTGTGCAGCATGGCGCTGCGCAATTGGCTGATCTTTTCAGCTTCCCTGATTGGCTGAGTGGGCGTGGCAGTGGTGTGCAGCGCAACACTGGACAAAATCAGGGCTCTCCTCCAGTGCAAATACCTGCGTTGAGTGGAAGCCCTCTCCACCAAAAATTGTGCCTTCCTCCTGGCATAACACTGTGCCAGGTAGCACAGTGTAAGCATCTGCATAATGCTCTGATTTGCTGTAAGCAGCAAAACACACAGAGCACTCCAGGTTCTGCAACTTGTCAGCCATGTTTAATGCAATGCAGTGAGCAGACACCTCCCACGTTTCATGATCTCATCTCTGTGTGCCTTTAAAACTGTCCTTTTCTTATGACACAGTTTTGCAGGAAAAATCTGGCTTCTGTGTGAAAGGGGTCGACATGGGAAATACCCGAGTTTTTGCTCCTGTGTGAAAGGGGGTCAGCCCCTTGCTGCCTAGTTGTACCAGAGTTTTTGTATCCGGGAAATACCTGGGTTTTTCTGTCTGAAAGGGGTATAAACGCAAATAACATAAGTAACTGTAACATAACATAACCATGTGATGTCCCCCCCAGCGGCTGCCGGGATCTCCTCCCTCCCCCACACCGACGCCAGCCCGGGTGTAACAGTAACAGCAGGGCGGCCACTATCTCAACCCTCCGCACCTATTAGCCGGGCGCCCGGCAATGGCTACGCTGACAACGTAGCCAAAGCTACATAGGCAGCGTAGCCGGGTGCCTGGCTAACATAAGTACCGGCTTTTCCACTAATTGCCCATAAGGGCATCCAACAGAGCAATTCAGTTGTTCTAAGCGCCCAAAGAAAAAGGAAACATGGCAAAGATTGCCATTTGGGAAAACATGAGGAGGGGGGCTCCTGGGGACACAGGCAGCACAAGCTTTTCCCATAGAGATCAATGTTAAATGAGTTTTTAAAGTTAAAATCACGTTGATCGCATGCCATTATAATGGCATGCGATCTACGCGATTTTACATAGGGAACAATGTAAAAATGGCCAATGTGCCCTTTTTTTGATTCTATATGGCCCCTCATGGTTGTTAATGGTCCCCCATTGTTAACGCCACCCCGAAGCGTGGCGAGCCCGCGAGGGGCGGCGGTACGCGTCCTCCGACCTTTCCATACCCCCACTATCCACGTCGGCGTGTGGCAAGCGCAGCGAGCCACACGAGGGGACACGTATACCTGTGAAGTAATGAGTGTCCGCTCGCCACGCATCGGGATCGGTGGCTCGATGCGCTCACCACACTTTATAATATCAACTCTACGCCGACGTGGATAGTGGGGGTATGAAAAGGTCGGAGGACGCGTACCGCTGCGCTCGCCATGCTTCGGGTAGGCGTCAATAGTGGGGTGGCGTTAACAATGGGGGGCCATTTCACCCATATGGGGGGATTGCAATGAAAATGGGGTTTTTTGGGGCTTGTTACATTGGAATCAATGTTAAATTTGGTCTCAGGGACCATTTTACATTAAATCGCGTTGATTGCATCGCATGCGATTTACGCGATTTTTGCGGCCGTGATCAATACAATCAAAATCGAGGGCGCCGTGCTAGGAAAGAAGTACCCCAAAAAAAAAAACATTTATTTTAAGAGAATACATTCCAGTTCACCTTAAAAAGACGTCGAATGCAAAACGGTGAATCATGGCGAAAGTCATGCTGAAAGCAGTTCTCCATCCTAGCATTGAATACACTCTCTGCGAATCACAGTGAAAACCCCATTGAAATACAGCAGCGAATTGCAGCGAGCATGAAATGGAGAACTGGCCGGCATTGACATTGAATAGGGTGAATCAGATTTTCAGTGCAAAATATTCACAGCAGGGAGTAAAAAAAGCCAGATTCACCGGGAAAAAACAAACAAACAGTGAATCAGGAGCATTGAATACTGCCCTACGCATGACATGAAACCCCAATTTAAAAACCTGATAGAATGACATCTCTTGAGGACTAACGGCAATAAAGGACAATATACTAGAAGGCAGTGTGTTAAAGAGAAAAATGAAAAATCTAATGCAAGGCAATTATAAGAAAGTGAGTACAAAAATCATAGTACAGCTCATTTCCTCCTTCAAAAAAAAAAACACAAACATACATATGTTCAACTCAGCATCAACTTCAGTGTGCTTAGCAAAGCCCACCATAGATGCAATCCCAAGAGGAGGGCTAAAAGAACGCTCTCTTGTTTCACACTGAGGTACATAAGGTCTTTCGCACACTTAAAATATCCAAAAGATGGCCATCATTTGCGGCAGGATGATCCTCAGCATTGCCAATCTGTTCTGCTAAGGTGCCTACATGGCTTTGTATACACAGGGAGCCACTTCTCACACATCAGTGCAAACTACCAGCGTCAGCTGTGGGATCTACACCAAAATAGTGTTCGGACATATTTGCAGATGTCTGATGGAACTGGGAGAGACTACTGGACCCAAGCATACATTTCAAACCTGCATTCCTATATACAGCATTGGAATTCTACATTTTCTCTAACGTGTCTGTGGAAGGGGTTGTGAGAACGCACAGGTCTGACACTACAGCATTGTATGCAGTGTTTCCATAGTCATTTTTGTGCCTTCAGTGCGAGTACTATTTTTTCAACCCGACTTGTGCAATTCTCATGTATTTAAGTGTAATTAAAAACCCATAATGAGAAAAGGACAATGCTTTACAGCGTTCACATTAGATTTCATGCTGGTATACATAAGAGCACAGCCAGCACTAATGAGGAGGTGGTTTAGACGAAGCACAAACATAGCAGGGGCGGATGTGAATGACTAACATGCTCTGTAAAGCACCGCATAATACTGCATGTAGGCAGCACCTAAAAATAAAGACTAAAATAGGACTATTGAAGAAGGAAAACATTGTTCTGTTGCAGGCAAACATTGGGACAGCCAAGTGGAGGTATACGGTTACTGGCCACATAAGTCTGCATGGGTATAGAACACAGGTTCTCAAACTCGGTCTTCAGTACTCCACACAGTGCATGCAGGTGTTTTTTTTTAGTTCTCACAGAATCACAAGTGAAATAATTAGCTCCACCTGTGGACCTTTTAAAATGTCAGTGAGTAATAAGTAAACTTGTGCACCAGCCGGGTGACTTGGAAAATGTGACCTGTGTGGTGCCCTGAGGACAGAGTTTTTGAGAAACTCTGATATAGAAGAAAAGTTTACAGCCACTAATGACTCAAATTTGTCCTGTGCTTAAGAACTAGCGGGTTGGTGCAAGGCACTGGTGTACGCGTTTTAGACAGAACACAGAATGCAACAGTATGGCCATCAAAGCTATTTTTTTTGCTTTCCCCATTTTATACGCTGGAACAGTGAAGCAGGTACTTGTGTATTTTGGCGGCGCCTGATTTGTGCATCGTACGATGATCGTATCGCATGCCATGTACCCGATGGCATGCGATGCGATTTTGACCCCCTATACGATGAAAAATCGTATAAGCACCCTAAAGGGTGCTTTTGAGCACCCTAATGGGTGCTTACAGTGTTAAATGCACCCCCACACTATAAACGTGAACCCGAAGCGTGGCGAGCGCAGCGAGCCCGCGAGGGGTGGCGGTACGCGTCCTAATACCTTTTCATACCCCCACTATCCACGTCGGCGTGGAGTTGAGAATAGATTAGTGTGGCGAGCGCAGCGAGCCACCAAGCCCAAAGTGTGTCAAGCGCAGCGAGCCCCGCGAGGGGACGCGGATACCTTCACAGGTAAACGCGTCCCTTCGTGGGCTTCACAGGTATCCGCTGCGCTCGCCACGCTTCGGGCTCGGTGGCTCGCCACACTAATCTATTCTCAACTCCACGCCGACGAGGATTGTGGGGGTATGAAAAAGTCGTAGGACGCGTACCGCCGCCCCTCGCGGGCTCGCTGTGCTCGCCACGCTTCGGGTTCACGTTTATAGTGGGGGGGTGGCGTGGGGGGGCATTTAACATTGTAAGCACCCATTAGGGTGCTTAACATTGTAAAAGCACCCATTAGGGTGCTTCTACAATGTTTAATCGCATCGTATGGCATTGTATGGCATGTACAATGGCATACAATTTGAAAATTGTATGCCATCGTACACTAACCACCGAAATCGCGTCGCATACAATCGCATGCGTTATGGTATGCGATGGGCGCCGCCAAAATACACAAGTACCGTGAAGCATTTCAAGACCTAAATTAAAGAAACAAAAAAAAAAAAAAAAAAAAAAAAACACACCACAAACTTACATTGCCATAAAAAAATGTAAGATTTCTTTAAGAGAAAAAAATAAATAAAAAACCATCACACAACCAAACACCACCACACTTCAGCTTGGTATCAGGGTGTGACAATGCTGCCTCGACAATAAGGCATATTCAAAAAATTATTTTATAGCCAAGTTAAAAGCTGCACTCCCACACTATAATGGTTATAAAATTACTCAATTATTGCTCTATAAAAACACTGCAAACGCAAAACTGGATTTAAATAGAATCTTCACATGAATTATTTTTCAGGTAAGATGCAGTTTATGGAGTCAGAATTAGGTGCACTAAAGGACTCCGCAATACCAGGGTAAGCCACTTTCTTCTCTAGGCAACAATGCATATGGGAACCTGCAAATGTTACAGAAAAGAGCATGGCAATCTTCCGTGGATTAGTTACATTGAAAATGCCAGGGTTGTATGTTTTATTGACCTGATTCAGCCATTCAATTGAACTGTCAAGGCATAAGTCAGATGTCTGGGTGCCCTATCCAGGACTTTGTATTGCTCCGTCAGGCACCCATTAACTATAGAGAAGCCCAAAACAACAGGATCAACCCCAAAGAGACTGACTGATGTCCCAAATGGTGTTAAGGGGAAGAAGAAGAAAAAAACGCAACACTAATGTTCTTGTCCCTTAACTCTAGGGGAGAACTCAATTGTAATTGATGTATGAGAGGCAACGTTCTGACACCTCTCCGGCAACAGGGACACTAGCTAAAGCCTGTGATATTGGCTCTACAGTAAACAAATGATCTGTGCACATTGCTTTGTGTTCAATTCTCCCCTAGATATACAAGCCACTTCTAGGGAGTATATAATAAATGCATAAAACAGTATATCACCACTTCTTCCTGTGTTTCCACACAGATAAAAAAGGGGAATTTAAAAAAAAAATCTATATAAAAACAGTGGACACAGAATTCTGGAGCCTGCAGGAACATTACAGAAGCCAAGGGCAAGAGATTGGTAGAAACCACTAACACAAACTAGTGCTCTCATTGCTGGTGCTTTTTTGTATAGTCAGTGGTTTAGTGAGTGAAGATAGATATGTTCATAATGGGTGAGAATTGCCCTTACACTTCATTCCATCATATCATGCCCTAAATTGATGACAGAATAATAACAATCATGGGAACATGATGGGTAGCAGTATTTCCTCAGCCAAACCTAACTTAGCATTTAATTAGTACATGGTGAACTACAGCCAACATCCCTCCAGGAACTTGGGCACAGAGGTAGGCCAGACCGCAAAAGACTAGATACTTAGATGGCACAAGAGGAAGCAATGCACAATCTTATATTAAAGGTAAAACCAGGGGTACGCCGTGTCACAGTAAATACTGAATTGCCACCGTGGTATTATTGGTTAAAACTTAAGTTATATACAAGTACATAAAATGGAAACATTTAGCACATGTAGTCTACATGTAGGAAGCATATTCTATCTTTATCTATCACACCGCCCAATAAATTGCAATCGATTCAACTCAGCGCACTGTGCATATTGCTGTGAGTGAGCTCCCAGAACTATTCAAATCAGCATGAGGTTACGTCCGACTAGTGGGTTTTTGCTTGCACCTCTTAGGTGTAGGAGCAGAAATCAGGCAAAACTAGGTCTGCAATGCTGTTTGTGCCCTAGCGTGGCGCAAACAGCATCATGACAGGGTACCTAAGTAGAAGAATGCCAGTTCTCACAACTGAGCACCCGTAGCAGCACTCTCAGACACGAAAGCACGCTCACTTCAAACCGCTCCGTGTGCTCCCTCCTGGTGATATTCACAGCATGCTAAATTCAATCAACCCCATTGATGCTTAATTAATCTATTATACATTAGATAAATCCACAACATTTTTTATTGTCTGGGATATACATCAGCTTTGACATGTTAAAAGATGTACTAATAATAAATGTTCCCAAAATCCTGTGGGTCAATGTACCTATAAAGGAAATTGGAAACATCATAAAACAGTTTCTAAATGGAAAGCCATGCTAACACCCATCCAACAGGTTATCCAGACTCCATCCTCTTTTCTACAAATAATGAGCACACATACGTGACATTTTGTATTGCATCAATTCATACATTTGTCGCTACAGCCACTTAATAACTTTTAATATAGAATTTCTAAAGTTAATGTAACATTTTGGGTATACCATATATAGTGTTCATTCTAGCACCCGCCAACTTTGAAAACCCATGCAGTTCCACTTCCCTGCCTAGGGTGTCACTGTCTGCTGGCTGTGGTGTTTCTAGCACAGGTCTGGTTTGCAAAACAGTGCTGATCTACAGACCACACTGTGCTAGAAGCACTACAGCAGACAGTGACACCCCAGGTAGGGAAGAGGAACTACATGGGTTTTCAAAATTGGCGGGTGCTAGAATAAACACTAATATAGTTGTGAAAATCCACTGCTCACTTAACAGATCAAGGTATTCATTCAATGTAACAGCTACATGTTAGCAACTATATTCATTTTATTTATAAGGTGCCACAGATTCTGTAGCACTGGACAATCATCTTACAGATATGACATATGCACACAATAGACAGAACACCACCACAATTAAGCATAACACATACATGGATATTCATGAGCTTCTGTAACGTGTATTTAAGTAAGAATTCCATGCAGCTAAGTGAAATAGCCCAGAGAAGATTCATCTTAAGCCATGCCACTAGGGTATAAGGTGGTCAAACAATGTGAAGCAAAGCAACCTGTAGTGCTTACACTCAATGCACAGCATAAAGTGATTGGTGTTCTTTCAGAAAGTTTCAGATACCTACAGCCTGAGGACCATTGAAAGTAGCACATTATAACCAAATCAATTTACAGGCATCGGGATAGTAGGTCGACACCCAATAGGTAAACATGGTCAAAAGGTAGACACAAGCAAGATGTTACCATGGATATGGTCGACATAAGTTTTTTGGGGATTTCTTCTTCATTTTTGAACCTTCACACTTTACCACTCCCAATGGCAGTCCACATGGATGTTAAAGTGTGCCACACTCAGCAGGAGCAGACTGAGGCACCTAGCCAAAATCAAGGAGAACATACACTAATTGGGGGGGGTTCACAAAAAACAAACCTAATGTCGATCTAAAGAACCACACCCCATTGCGATAGGCCCTACAGATTGCTCAGCACACATAATTCAGCACATGTATGTGCGCTGAGCAATCTAGCATCGCTCAGCAAATCTCCCCGTGTGTAGGCCCCATAAGAGTAACCTGGATTTTTCATTGACCCATAATCTTCTTTTCTCCTCCTAAAGCATTCCTAATAATCTTGTTTGTGTGACAATCATCTGGTAAAACCACAATCTGTGTTGGCGCCTACTAAGAGCAAGAGACTGATATGACCCCTAGCCTTATAGCCTGCACAGAGAAAAGAAAAAAAATCTGTCCCATACACTTCTAAGCAAAAAAAATATCACAGGGGCTTTAAAATGGAAACAACAAGTACAGCGATCAATCACAACAGATTGTATCTACAGATCTGTGGAAGTTGTTTTATAAACAATTGTGAAACGCTCCCTGCAATGATAGTACAAGATATTTGTCTCCCAATGCAGTGTTCACGGCCCACAGCTTGATTTTCCCTAGCATAAAATATGTGTGTCAGAAGGGCCATAGAAGCAGCAGAATGGTTAACCACGGCTATGACTGAAGGAGATCTTTATTAGGTGCTGCCTTCACTTGTTAGACTTCACAACATCCAAAAATGGGCATATAAAATCTCTAAATATAGAAAGGTTCAGTAACTTGGCAAGATAAGCATATTTAAATAGGTATTTAGTGAAAGAAGAAGAAAAAAAGTTCTCTGGAAGTCAAAAGTGGAAGACCGAATAAAACCAAATATAAATGCCCTTCTAGGGACTTATAAAATTCTACATATAGGCTGTTTCGTGGAAGTTAAAAATAATCCTTCGAGCACCCCTTTACCCTTTTAAAACAATGCCATCAGGTATACACTTTCTGATTCCCTGGAATATAATGTAACCTTCTGCATACATATACGTCCAACGTGGAGACCATCAGAACTGTGCAGTATTCGCAAGGAACCAACAGTATGCATGCATATCCGATGCAGATAAAACATGGCACCCCCTAGAATAATGTGTATCCAATACAGATATACCACCAGAACATTCCAGCATAACATGGCACCCATGCCAATAAACCAGGACAGTTCAGTATTACAAGACACCAAATCCTTGTACAATCTATTCCCTCAGATAGTAAGAAGTTTCAACAAAAAAGAAATATAATCTGAAATTGGGTAGTTTTGGTACCACTACTCTTAAGAAAGGAAAGATGTTAAATACATTTGTGAAACAAGGAATTTGGTACTTACCGATAATTCCCTTTCTCCGAGGCAGCAGGGGACACTGCAGTACTGACGTATGAGATAGAGTGGGTGCATAGGAGGAGTCGGCACTTAAGTGAAAATTTCGTCTGTGGCTGGCTCCTCCCCCCTCTATCTCCCTCCAGACACCAGTCTTAAAAAACGTGACCGAGAGATAAAGGAGACAGGCAAGTAGAAACCACAGACTGTAAACAAAGAACATTAGGTAAACACTTCCACCCCAGACATGCAATCATGACAACAACAATACAGAAAAATAATATAATCTGTAAAAATACAGAACTAGCAGGACTCCCACACAATCATGGCAGGAATGGTACTGCTAAAAAAAAAGAACCAAAGCGCTGGGTGGGCGTGCAGTGTCCCCTGCTGCCTCGGAGAAAGGGAATTATCGGTAAGTACCAAATTCCTTGTTTCTCCTACCGCAGCAGGGGACACTGCAGTACTGACGTATGAGATGATACCAAAGCCACTACACCCGGGAGGGCGAGCGCTGAGGATCTTGTAAGACAGCTCTGCCAAAAGAAGAATCTTCCCTGGCAAACCTATCAAACTTGTAGAACCTAGCAAAGGTGTTGGAGCCTACCCACGTGGCGGCTCTACAAACCTGAGTCAGTGACACTCCCCTGGCAGCCGCCCAGGAAGTACTGACCGATCTGGTAGAATGGGCAGAAACGTTTTGAGGAGCCTGAATACCGGCTTTTGCATACGCCTCCTTGATAGTCAGGCACAACCATCTGGCCAGAGTCTGCTTCGACGCTGGCCAACCCTTCTTTTCTGCCCCAAACAAAACAAATAAAGATTCCGTCTTCCGAAAAGAAGCCGTCCTATCCACATAGATGCGTAACGCTCTTACAACATCCAAACTTTCAGAAGACCCGGGCAAGGCCGGAACCACTATCGGCTGGTTCACGTGAAAGGAAGAGACTACCTTGGGAAGGAATTTAGGATTAGTCCTTAGCTCTGCACGGTCTCTGTGAAAAATCAAAAACGGAGGACGACAAAGCAGAGCCCCTAGCTCTGAAACTCTCCTGGCCGACGCCAATGCTAAGAGCATCAGAGTCTTCCATGTTAACCATTTCAAGTCCACCGAGTCCAGTGGTTCAAAAGACTCAGATTTGAGAAATTCCAACAGGAGCCCCAAATCCCAAGGCTCAGTCGGAGGAACATACGGAGACTGCAACCGTAAAGCCCCCTTCAAAAAAGTCTGCACCTCCGGAATGAGTGCCAATCTTTTGTTGAAAAATACCGACAAGGCGGAAATTTGTACCTTAATCGAACCTAATCGAAGGCCTTTATCCAGCCCAGCTTGAAGAAATTCCAAAAGGCGAGCTAGCTGAAAGACCGCTCTCTCCACCTTCTTCCTCTGACACCATGCCACATAAGACTTCCAGATACGGTGATAATGCTTGGAAGTTACCTCCTTCCTAGCCCTAAGCATGGTGGGAATTACTGTTACTGGAACACCCCGCCTTTTTAACAGGTCGGCTTCAACAGCCACGCCGTCAAACGTAGCTGCGTCAAGCCTGGGTAGGCGAACGGTCCTTGCTGCAACAGATCCTCCCTGAGAGGAAGACGCCACGGACGATCGGCCTGAAGAAGCTTCAAGTCCGAATACCAAGCCCTTCTCGGCCAATCTGGGGCTATTAATATCGCTGAAGCTGACCCTCTTTTTATCCGTTTGAGTACCTGTGCTAACAAAGGAAACGGAGGGAAGATGTAGATGAGGTCGAAATCCCAATGAATTGAGAAAGCATCCACCGCCCAGGCTCCCGGATCTCTCGACCTGGCACAGTAACGAGGAAGTTGGTGATTCAGTCTGGACGCCATCATGTCGATCTGAGGCGTCCCCCACCGCCGCGTGATGAGTTGGAAAACCTCCGGATTTAGGGTCCATTCTCCTGGATGGAAATCCTGGCGACTTAGGAAATCCGCCTGCCAGTTCTCCACTCCCGGCAGGAAGACTGCTGTGAGATTGGACGCATAAGTTTCTGCCCATTGCAAAATTGGACGAACCTCCTTCATTGCTGCCCTGCTCTTCGTCCCGCCCTGCCGGTTTATATAAGCAACCGCGGTCGCATTGTCGGACTGGATCATTATCGGCAGCCCCTTGAGCAGGTCCTGGGCCTGAAGGAGTGCCAACCTGATGGCCCTGAGCTCCAGAATGTTGATCGATAACTTGGCCTCCTGGACAGACCAACGACCCTGAAAAGTATAACCCTGGGTCACAGCTCCCCAACCTCTCAGGCTGGCATCCGTTGTCAGAATAGTCCAAATGCATGGTCTGAAACTTCGGCCCTTCAACAGATGAGAAGTTGACAGCCACCAGTTCAGAGACAGACGCGCTTCCCTCGAAAGAAAAATTCTTTTGTGGATCTCCAAGTGGGATCCCGACCACTGGGACAGAAGGTTTTCTTGAAAAGTTCTTGTGTGAAAACGTCCATATGGTAGAGCCTCGAAAGAGGCTACCATCATTCCCAGTAAACGCGTGCAAGTGTGCGCTGACACCCTTCGTAAAGACAAAACCTGTCTTACCATCTTTTGAATAGCTCGCACCTTGTCCAACGGAAGCGAGACCGTCTCTTTTTCTGTATCCAAAATGAGACCCAGGAACTTTAATTTCCTTGACGGTGTTAGATGAGACTTTTTTAGATTTAGAATCTAACCATGGTCTACCAAGAATTTGCAGGCTACCATGGCGTGCTCTACCAGCTTCTCCCGACTTGGCGCTTTGATTAGCAAATCGTCCAAATACGGAATAATTGTTATTCCTTGGAGCCTGAGTGCTGCAATCATACACGCCATGATCTTTGTAAATACTCTGGGAGCCGAAGACAGGCCAAAAGGAAGAGCCTGAAACTGGTAATGGCAATCGTCTATTGCAAATCTCAGAAAACACTGATGGGGTTCCCAAATTGGTACGTGCAGGTACGCATCCTTGATGTCCAATGACATCAAGAATTCTCCCCTTTCTAGAGACGCCACCACGGACCGAATGGACTCCATCTTGAACCGCTGATAACAAATATGGAGGTTTAAATCTTTCAAATTTAGGATAGGCCGCACCGAGCCGTCCGGCTTGGGCACCACGAAGACGCTGGAATAGAAACCTCCGCCCTGCTGTGAAGCCGGGACTGGGACCACTACTCTTGCGTCTAACAGACCCTGAATGGAACCACGCAGAGCCTGACATTCCTCCTCTTTCCTTGGCAGACCTATCCGAAAAAATCTTGAGGGAGGGGTCGACGCGAATTGCAGTTTGTATCCCTGGGAGACGCTGTCCAGCACCCATGCATCCCTGCAGTGGGCCCTCCAAATTTTTGCAAACTGCAACAGACGCGCGCCCACAATGGAATCCCCCACGTGGGCTGCGAGACCGTCATGCCACTGGTTTGTCAGTGGCCTTGGGATCTGGCCTGCGGGCAGTGGCGGCCGCAGTAGGGGCCACTCTGGCACCTCTTCCTCTACGGCCTCGGAAAGAAGAGAAGCCTCCTCTTGTCTTACCTCTGAAACCTGATGAGCCACGAAAGGCCCGAAAGGAAGGCGCCACAAATTGGCGCTTAGGAGGCGGAGCTGAAGAGGGTAAAAACGCAGACTTGCCCCCCGTAGCCTGGGCAATCTGATAAGGCCGTCCACTCCCTGAGCGTCCTCTTCATCCAAAAAATCCTGAGGAGACTCCTGAACCTGTGACGTTACATACTCACCATCCTCTAAAGCCTCTAACCCATCATCATCATCCGCATGATGAGGAATAGCCAAAGACACCCCTGCCTTCCTTTTGGCAGCTACCTGTGAAGGAGGGTTCCTCTGTGCAGTGCCAGCCAGCGACTGAGACAGAGAATCCACCGAAGAAATAAGTGTCCTGGCCCAACCAGGTTCTGCAGCAGCCATGCTAGAAAGCTGAGACTGCATGCGCTCCCTGTCCTTCCTAGAGGCCACCAATTCAGCAGTTAAATTAGCTAACACACTGTGAATAGGATCCACAGCAGTAGGAGTCTGAGGGACAGAAGCAGAAGCCTTTGATAAATCATAACAGGGAGCACAGAGTGAAACACCCTTAGTGTGCTGTGTATATTGCCCCTTGCAGCTTTTACAAGCATACAGCTTAACAGCTGCCTTGGAAGAAGTACCCTTCCCAGCCATAACTGCACAGGTGTCCCAGTAACCACAAAGACACACAAGCTCACTTCCAACACACACACCCCAAACACCCCTTAGAGCTTAAACCCCTAAATAAAGGAAAAAGCCTAGAGTCTGGGTGTCAACAGGGAGAGAGGAGCCACAAACCCTCCCAATGCGTGTGTGTGTGTAAAAAATCCTCCGTTACTCACAGTACCCTGTAGCACCGGAAGACAGCGCTGAATGAAGCCTGCACAGGAAAGCGAACCAGCCTGCAGACTCTGTGTAGCAGCAGTCACCTCTCCTTAATGGCGTCCGCGCGGAAGCAGGACCTCCCACAAGCCACTCTTCCCGCGCCCGCCGGATACTGGTGACGTCATCGTCGCGCTGCCGGCGCGACGACACTGCCCGGCCAGCGCGCTCTCTCTGGCCGCCCCCTGTATTCCTTGCTCTGGCTGTGGGGGAAAAACGCCGTGGACCCGTAACGCTAGCCGCAAGCAGCTGCGGCGGGTCCCCGAAGCCGATGCTCCGGTGGCTGGGTACTGGAAGGTAGCTGCACGCAGTACCGACCAGACCCTCCAGAGCTCCAACGAAGCAGGCACCCTCCGGGATGCCTGTATCAATCTAAAAATGAATAGAAAATAAAATACACAACTAAAAACCTAGTCTCCTGCGGAGACCTTGCCGAGGATACCGACTCCTCCGGCACTTTTTTAAGACTGGTGTCTGGAGGGAGATAGAGGGGGGAGGAGCCAGCCACAGACGAAATTTTCACTTAAGTGCCGACTCCTCCTATGCACCCACTCTATCTCATACGTCAGTACTGCAGTGTCCCCTGCTGCGGTAGGAGAAAATATTTAAGGAAGCTAAATCCCAAAACCTGTTTAGCATAAAGGTAAATCGCACAATTCAAATACTGCATGTCTAGCAATGCTACTCTGGAAGGTTGATAGGTTATTAGTGTACATTAAGTTAGAGGACCAGTTTACCCAATTGTAGGATATTAAAAAATAAAATAAATGCTACAAGAGTTGAAAGGCAATGGTGATGGAAGACAGGAGTAGGCAGTAGGCAGATCTTTGAAGCCCTGACAAGATTGGAGAAGTTGCCCATGGCAACCAATCAGAAGCTACATATAATTTTAAATGCACTTTATTCATTTTAAGCGGATTGGTTTTCGTGGCACACTACTCCACCCATATCTACCCCTGGGTCATATCTTCAGATATCTAAAGCTGCATTACCAGGTAGAGGGCGGGATGTACTAACGGGAAAATGCGGTAAAACACCCGTTTTACCGCATTTTCCTATGTATCAATACCCGTCCGCCCCGAAGCCTAGGGGCTTCTTTCACCACCCGCGCGGCCCCCTCCCGTCCTCCTTTGATCTCCTCCTCCCCCAGGTGTCACAGCCGGCAGGACATCAGGCTGCAGGGGGGGAGGAGGAGACGCAGGGGGACGCTGGCAGCCGCCGGGAGGTGACGGAAACACCCGCAGACCACATCACAGGTATCGCGGGGGTCTCCGTCACCGCAACGCTGGCCGCATATGTTAGTACATATGCTGCAGCATCGCGGCGGCTGCCAGGCGAAGGGCGGCGATGTATATTAATACATCCCGCCCAGAATACATAACAAACTTACCCTAGGATCCATGCTGTAGTTTGTCACAACTTAAACCCTGGGATCATGCAGAATAAGCAAAGCCATCAGGTCTGCAGTTGTCCAGAAATCCACTATGCAAAATAGTTTAACCCTTTGAGTGCCAACATTGCTGTGAGCGACCTTCAAAATATCCGCTAAAAATGCCAGCATCACTCGCCACAACTCCTCTTTTAGTCGCTGTGAGCGGATATTTTGATAACAGTCACTCACGTGACAGACCCGATTCAGAGTTGATCGCAAATGCAAAATCTGTGTCAAGTGGGCAAAACCATGTGCACTGCAGGTGGGGTAAATGAGCATACAAGTTACAATTATTGTATACAATATCGCATCTCAACGCATCTAGGTTTCGCAATGAGATCTAGTACAAAAGGTATGTGCTGCACATACTTTTTGTACTAGATCTCATCACGAAACCAAGATGCGATAGGATGTACAATTGTAACGTGTATGGGCACCTTAAGATACGGGAGAGTTATGATGTTTCCATGCAGGATAAATAATGTCCGTTTTATTTTTACACTGCAATTTAGGTTTCAGTCTAAACACATCTCACCTAAATCTAACTCTCTCTGCATATATTAACTTTGCCATACCTGCAGTACAGAGTTTTGTACATTTGATAAAGATTTGGCTTTTGTAAATCAACTCTGAATCAGGTCAGACATCAGTCGCTGGGAATCCCACTGTTTGACCACAGTGCTGTAACAAACATAGCAATAAATAAAAAAGCAAACCGCCTAAGTAAATCTGATTGCTAACCGATTTCACCCTAACAGGGCAATTCATTTGATTGATGGAATTAGCTCATTCCTAAGGAGAACGCAAGCTAATCAAATGGTTTTGGGAAACCAGCACCAGGGCTGCAGTCATCGCACCTTACATGCAGCACGCCCACAGCAAAATGCTGTATATGGTCACACAAACAATTGCATTTGCTCCTGGACACTACTCAGGAGCCATTTCTCTCAAACAATTGACACATACAGCAAAATACAAGTGATATTCTCCAGTCAATTTGGTGCCATTGTTTAAGATATCTAGATCTGAAAACATTAAATGTAAAACAGGAGGTAAATGAAATTAATACATTTCTCAGAGCAACGTACGACACGTCCCTGATCACTAGAATATAACCCACAGCTTTTACTCTAGAGAACACAGATATACTGGAAACCTCAGTGGCATGAAGAAAAATTCACATTACTGTAGCAGTAAGCACTTCTAGGTACATATTAAATGTCACTAATCTCTCAAAAGCATAAGAACCCTTTAAGCGTTCAACATGACAAAAAAAAAAAAAAAAAAAAAAACTCTTGAATAGGTCATGCACTTTTCAGTTGTCTAGTACCACCTAATGTAAACTCGAATTACAGTATATATCACATTTAAAAAGGACTTTTGCTTCTCCAAAAAAAAAAAAAAATCAACTGTATTAGAAGTCCTCCGATTCAGACCACTTTATGTCATTTTGCATTCATTGCAGTAACTACTAATATCAAAAGAAAGAAAAAAACCTGCTCTAGCACCCGCTGTACACGACACAGCAGCACAAAGTTTGTGTCAATGGTGAAAACACGGTAATTAGCACGGAGTCAAAACATTGGCCAGGCCGACAGGCTAGACAGGAACAAAGGGCTGTATTAAGTATTTCCTGTATTTTTTAGAGTATTCTGCAGTGGTAGCATGCAGGGAAGAACAAGGCAAAGCTGTCCAGCATGTTAGGTCCGTGTCCTGCAAAATTTGGATATGCATTGCCATTGTGCAAGCACTTTGCTATACAGTGAACCAGTTGTTTACTACCAGTAGCCCCCTAGCTACGAAGCCAGTCGCAGGGTGGGCATTCTTCTCCCCCTCCACCCACACAAATGGTCAGGACACTCCTTCATTGTCCGAACCACACCCCCACAATGCTGCTTTTACACCTTGATATAGATATATCTATATCAAGGTGTAAGTGTTAAATAATGAGAATGTACTTGTAAAAGATAAGCATTAACCTTGGACTATCTCAGATCTGTTTTACAAGTTTCATTTTCTCGCATCGATAGTTTGCCGTCACACAGCATTAGGAAAAGTTGTTTTTCCAATGCATCGCAAAAATACTTCATTCAGCAGTAAAGCAACTTGTTACTCTGTGTTAAATAAAACAAAATGGCCACCAGATTCTTCAATATGCTAAGTGAGGATTATGGAGCAAATCATAGGTCAAAATTTAATGACGAACGTGAATCTGAAGACCTTGCATATTAAAAACAAACAAAAATATGGGAAGAAAAAAGAAAAAAACAAAAACTGGCAATTGTTCAAATTGACTACCGACTCATCAGAAAGATAGCAGAAAAGGTAAATACCGAAGAAACGGTACTTGTGAGTTATCCGGGCTGCCGATTTTGTCCTTAAGTTTGGTTAACTTAAGGACACCCGACCGACGCGATGCCCGCGATTTAGCCCCAAATCGGGGGCATCGCGTCGGTCGTGGCCGTTAAAGGGGCCGCGACGCGATGCCCACGATTTCCCATAGACAGTAATGTTAAAAGACACGATGGACCCGATTTCCCATAGACAGTAATGTTAAAAGACGCGATGGACCCGATTTCCCATAGACAGCAATGTTAAAATAAAATGACAATGTGAAATTGGCCAATATGTTTTTAAAAAAAATGTTTCATGGCCCCCCACCACCGTTAACGCCACCCCACTATTGACGCCAACCCGAAGCGTGGCGAGCGCAGCGAGCCCGCGAGGGGCGGCGGTACGCGTCCTCCGACCTTTTCATGCCCTACTATCCACTAGGGCGTGGAGTGAGAATAGAATAGTGTGGCGAGCGCAGCGAGCCACCGAGCCCGAAGCGTGGCGAGCGCAGCGAGGGGACGCGGACACCTGTGAAGCCCGCAAGGGCACGCGGATACCTGTGAAGGTGTCCGCGTCCCCTCGCCACGCTTCGGGCTCGGTGGCTCGCTGCGCTCGCCACACTATTCTATTCTCACTCCACGCCCTAGTGGATAGTAGGGCATGAAAAGGTCGGAGGACGCGTACCGCCGCCCCTCGCGGGCTCGCTGCGCTCGCCACGCTTCGGGTTGGCGTCAATAGCGGGGTGGCGTTGGTGGGGGGCCATGAAACATTTTTTTTTAAAAACATATCCAATGTGAAATGGCCATATTGGCCAATTTCACATTGTCATTTTATTTTAACATTGCTGTCTATGGGAAATCGGGTCCATCGCGTCTTTTAACATTACTGTCTATGGGAAATCGTGTCGGAAATCGGGTCCATCGTGTCTTTTAACATTACTGTCTATGGGAAATCGTGGGCGTCGCGGCTCCTTATAACGGCCACGACCGACGCGATGCCCACGATTTCGGGCGCGATGAAAAAAAAAAAATCGGCAGCCCGGATAACTCACAAGTACCGAAGAAACTTTTTGCATGCATATCTTAACATGACAAAAGTTTTTGCTAAGATGGTTCCAAGAAGTCTTAAGGCCCATACACACACACACACAAGAAGATTATCTTAATCTGGCTGGTTGGAATGAAAATCTGGAACTTTCTGGGAACAAATTACAAAAATCAACCATTTGCTCCCAAAGACTGGAAAATGGACAAAAGTAGTCATGAGCATATCTTGATTTAACCAATTTGTCTAAATTACCATTTTTATCTGTTTTCCACTCAAATGTAATTTGCTCCCAAAAATCTCCAGATTTTTCATATAAACCAGCCAGACTGGAAACATAATCTTATAGTGTGCATGGGCCTTTACTGCTGAGAAGAATGACAACCAGAAGTGAATTTGTACAGTCATTTTGAAACAAATTCAAGCCAATTCACATTTTTAAATAAAGTTATTACCGGTTATAAAACATAGATCTTCCTGTACAATTCTGATGCACAATGCTTGCGCATACACTGAAAAACACCATCTTCACCAAGAAGAAAGGACATCACTGAAAATCCAGATTCAAATCCATGTTATCAAGGGTGTTATTTTGGCAGACTGTACCAACAGGCTTTAACGGTGGTTAAACGTTCCTATAAAAATATTCCAGATTGTAGTGCTAGGACACCCTCCAGAGCTAGCACAATGGGACTTCCCTAAGCAAAATCTATACGCCAGGGAACAGTTTTGCTTCAGTTATAATGAGGTAATGAAGAAAACAACTGATCTACTTACACAGCTGACAGATAATGAGCTACAGCACCGCTTTGACCAATAGAAAATAATACAAGGATTTGTGGATTCAGAAGGAGAGTACATAGGGGAACAGAATTAAACGTAAAATCTCTATCATATCTATAGAACAAATCTGTTTCCATTAGACAAGCTGCAATAAATTGTAAAAATAAATATTTGACTAGCCTTGACTATTTACAGCACTACATTATTATCTTCCAACCTCTTTGCTCTTCACAAGATTTACGTCTCATCCACACTCATTACTCGCTCACATTCCCGATTGTTTGGAGCCCTAAGAAAAGTGCTGCACTCTGTGGAATGCTCTCCCTCACACAATAAGACTCTCCTCCAGTCTCCAAACCTACAAGTGTTCCCTGAAAACTCACCTCTTTCCAGAACCAGCCACTTAACCTTCATATACCGTTCCTATCCAATCACATCCCCACTGTATAGGCCACGCACATATTCTCACTTTCCTTTTCACATTTTCCATGCTCCTGACCAAACTGCTGGGTCACCGTATCATACAGCACACCACCAGGAACCTTTGCATTCTGGTGGACTTTATACAATAATGAATATCTATCTTTTTGTTTGTTTCATCACTGTCTCCTATTGTACAGCACAACTGAATATGCTGCACTATATAAGAAACTTAATAAATACCGGGCCATATTCAAATCTGGTCTCGCCAGCAGCCACCCTACGGAGCTATTCAAATGTTCAGGCGCACATGTGGCTGCCAGGGGTGGCGAGCTAAAATCCGTGAAAAGTCACCTGTCATACGCTTAAATTGGACTTTTTGCAGTGTGACCATTAGTTTTGTAGGGGTTTAGCCACTATGAACAGCTAAACCACACTTTGACAAATGTGAAAACACACATTAATCCTTTATCGACCCACGATTGCCTGTTTCTTTAGACGGGAGATTGGATGTGTGTGATATGACATTTGCATATGGTCCATTAACCCTTTGATTGCCAAGTGAAGTTGTCGAAAAAGGTGTGAAAATTGCCAAACAAACATTTTATT
Source organism: Crinia signifera (assembly GCF_055691185.1). Classification (NCBI taxonomy): domain Eukaryota; kingdom Metazoa; phylum Chordata; class Amphibia; order Anura; family Myobatrachidae; genus Crinia; species Crinia signifera. The sequence continues at coordinate 269,889,563 of NC_139221.1, forward strand.
CATCATAAATGACCTATAAAGTTTACCTTTATATAGGAAATCTTTAACACAATATAATTTATTTGAATTTATATAACAAATGTGAGCGACGCTGGCATTTTCTGCAGATATTTTGGCACGCAAAGGGTTAAAGCACTGTACTCTCAGTTTGCGTTATGAGGACATTACAACAATTTCAAAGTTTATTTACCCCACCAATGGACAAACTGATGGGAATCCTAGGAACCAGAGCCTTCAATTTTCTAACAGAACAATTGACAAGGAGTACGAGTCCTGGAATTTTACACAATGCCACTACACCAAGCTCCAACTGGATCAGTGGTTACAGAGCAACAAGTAAGCTGGGTAGACAGCTATACCAGGGGTTCCCAAAGTTTTGGGATCACGGCACCCCAAATAATCAGAAATGTTTTCATGGAACCCTTACGCTGAAGATTTCTCATCGAGAAAGAGAGAAACAAACATTAGGTTAAATAAATTGTGTTTATCTCATCCTTAAGATCAGTTATGTGGTAATGGACCGGATTCCCTTCTGTTTGTCCACAATGTAATTATTATAATGGGCATAAAAAAATAAAAAATAAAAATATAGAATTGGTCTTGGACCACCAACCCAGGGCACCCCTGCAAGTCCCCCAAGGCACCCCCGGGAGCCACTGAGCTATACAATCTAGTTTTCACTCGATCGACCCTACTCCCGACTGAACTTCCCCAAACTACAGCAGATATGCACGTACACACCTACACAATTTTACTTGCAATGTAAGATCTCTTCCTGTCCAAACTATCGTATTATTGCAAGAACAGCCAGCAAATCAATCGAATGTGTGTACACACTACACTTTTGTTCCAATATGGGCCCATTCAGTCTGATGAATATTGCACTGCACATAAGATTCAACGAACCGAGGCAGAGCGGTATCGATTGTACCACATGAGCCGGGACAGCTTACACTACTATACAATCCAACGGCCATCTGTCCAGACAATTGTATAGATGTGTACTCAGCTTAACTCCTCAAGGCCCAGTCATCAACAGTTCCCAGGCCATTGGAGCAGGGCTCTGACAAACATGTTAAAGCATTGCAACGTACAACTGTCTGCATCAGCTCTACAAATAATAGCAACAACTAAATTACTAAGGGCTGTCATTCACAGCTCAACACCAGCATACCGAATGCAGAAAATGACACTCCAGCGATCAGGTCACTCTAATCATAGAGACAGTAAAGCTTCTCTTTATCCTGTGAAAATCCCTATGCACTGGATTGGCTATGGGCTAGAACCATGGACTCTCAAAAAAACTTAAAGGTGCCCATACACGTTACAATTATTGTATACAATATTGCATCTCATCCGATCTCGGTTTTGCGATGAGATCAGATGAGATGAGATCTAGTACAAAAAGTATGTGAAGCACATACTTTTTGTACTAGATCTCATTGCAAAACCGATATGCAATGAGATGTGATATTGTATACAATAATTGTAACGTGTATGGGCACCTTTACATAAAAATAACTAATCAGTTCTTATGGTGCCCACACATGCACCGATCCCGGCGGTGCGATGGGGTGCGCGCTCCCGCGGCACCTCATCGCACAGTACAAAAAGTATGTGCTGCACATACTTTTTGTACTCGCTTTTTATCGCATCGCATGCACAAGGCATACGATGCAATGCTATGTGTGCTAGTTAAGCACAGAACGCACGCCGGGATCGATGCGTCTGTGGGCACCTTTACACAAAAACACACAACTGAACTCTACCAAAAAGGTTTATTTCTGATTAGTCCACTATAATAAATGTTATCTAGAAGCATATGATAACACGTGAGCATTTTTATTTAAAAAAATGTTCACAACCATGAGGGAACACTTGATATGATGACATTTCACCCCTGCAATGAGCGAGTGCCTGAAACACTTCAATGGACCACACTGTAAAACACGATTAGAGGATTTTCTAATCAAACCCTCTTCAGGCTATGATATAAAGGGGTCAACATGAATTAAATTAAATGTAACGTTGAATTGCTCCAGTAACAACTGCCCAGTGCTATTCAGTTAGCCACGCGGTAAACCAGCAACCACGCACATTAGTGGTCCTATTCAATTGAAACCCCACTCCTATGTGATTTGTGTCCCTCATTTACCAACACAATTCAGTTATTATTCAAATTGGAAAGGAGGAGTGCTGGCAGCATGGATATGCCCACTATAAACTATAGTGTAGGGCAACCAGTAACATGTGATAAAGCAGATCAGACAAAGATGTCAGCGACACATGCTGTACTGCATGCCAAGATGCAAATAGAACCTGATAATTAATGTTGCTGTCCTATTATGCACCAGTCTGTCACAAGACAAAAACAAAAGGCGCTTATATGAAGTGTTCAGCACCATACAGTGCTGCAGATAACCAAAACAAAACCTAATTATTTATATAGCGCACACATATTCCGCAACACTTTGGGCAGTATTCAATGAGAAAAGTTCTCCGTGTTTTGTGGAGAATTTGTGCTTTGTTCGCCTTGGACGGAGCATTTTGCTCTCCAAAAGCGAGCAACCCTATTCAATGTGAAATATTCTCCGTCTTTTTAAGTGATTTTCTCCGTCTCTCTCCGTGTAGCAATTCTCCATCTTTTGATGGAGAGCTGGAATGTGAACTTTTGAACGTAAAGGTTTTTTTTTTAAATTTTGGTGTCAAAAAATCAGGTTTTTTTTCCTGTGAAGGGGCATGTTATTTTTATTCATGTGCTTATAGCACATGAATACAGTCGGGCAAAAAAGTATTTAGTCAGCCACCAATTGTGCAAGTTCTCCCACTTAAAAAGATGAGAGAGGCCTGTAATTTTCATCATAGGTATACCTCAACTATGAGAGACAAAATGAGGAAAAAAAATCCAGAAAATGACATTGTCTGATTTTTAAAGAATTTATTTGCAAATTATGGTGGAAAATAAGTATTTGGTCAAAAACAAACAAGCAAGATTTCTTGCTCTCACAGACCTGGAACTTCTTCTGTAAGAGGCTCCTCTGTCCTCCACTCGTTACCTGTATTAATGACACCTGTTTGAACTCTTTATCTATATAAAAGACACCTGTCCAACACTTCAAACAGTCACACTCCAAACTCCACTATGGCCAAGAGCAAAGAGCTGTCAAAGGACACCAGAAACAAAATTGTAGACCTGCACCAGGCTGGGAAGACTGAATCTGCAATAGGTAAGCAGCTTGGTGTGAAGAAATCAACTGTGGGAGCAATTATTAGCAAATGGAAGGCATACAAGACCACTGATAGTCTCCCTCGATCTGGGGCTCCCCGCAAGATCTCACCCCGTGGGGTCAAAATGATCACAAGAACGGTGATCAAAAATCCCAGAACCACACGGGGGGACCTAGTGAATGACCTGCTGAGAGCTGGGACCAAAGTAACAAAGGCTACCATCAGTAACACACTACGCCGCCAGGGACTCAAATCCTGCAGTGCCAGACGTGTCCCCCTGCTAAAGGCAGTACATGTGCAGGCCCGTCTGAAGTTTGCTAGAGAGCATTTGGATGATCCAGAAGAGGATTGGGAGAATGTCATATGGTCAGATGAAACCAAAATAGAACTTTTTGGTAACAACTCTACTCGTCGTGTTTGGAGGAGAAAGAATGCTGAGTTGCATCCAAAGAACACCATACCTACTGTAAAGCATGGGGGTGGAAACATCATGCTTTGGGGCTGTTTTTCTGCAAAGGGAACAGGACGACTGCTCCGTGTAAAGGAAAGAATGAATGGGGCCATGTATCGTCAGATTTTGAGTGAAAACCTCCTTCCATCAGCAAGGGCATTGAAGATGAAACGTGGCTGGGTCTTTCAGCATGACAACGATCCCAAACACACTGCCCGGGTAACAAAGGAGTGGCTTCGTAAGAAGCATTTCAAGGTCCTGGAGTGGCCGAGCCAGTCTCCAGATCTCAACCCCATAGAAAATCTTTGGAGGGAGTTGAAAGTCCGTGTTGCCCAGCGACAGCCCCAAAACATCACTGCTCTAGAGGAGATCTGCATGGAGGAATGGGCCAAAATACCAGCAACAGTTTGTGAAAACCTTGTGAAGACTTACAGAAAACGTTTGACCTCTGTCATTGCCAACAAAGGGTATATAACAAAGTACTGAGATGAACTTTTGTTATTGACCAAATACTTATTTTCCACCATAATTTGCAAATAAATTCTTTAAAAATCAGACAATGTCATTTTCTGGATTTTTTTTCCTCATTTTGTCTCTCATAGTTGAGGTATACCTATGATGAAAATTACAGGCCTCTCTCATCTTTTTAAGTGGGAGAACTTGCACAATTGGTGGCTGACTAAATACTTTTTTGCCCGACTGTATATATTTAATTTTAAAAAAAATATTTTTTTACATTTTTTTTTTTTTTTTACACAGTACAGCCAGCAGGGGGCCCGAGCGCTCAAGCCGCTCATTAGATATTCATATATTCACTGCACCCGAACGTAACTATGCACGAACGGTGCAGTGAATACTGGGTCCCCCGCTGGCTATAGGGGGGTGCAGCCTGGGTCCTGGAGAGCCCCCCTCCCCTCCACAGTCCTCTGAAACAGCCAGGGAGACTTTAATCTCTCTGGCTGCTTCCGGCTCCCTGAAAGCTCCCTGCTCCCTGCAGGGGTTAAGACTCGCCGCGAGTGGCGGCGAGTCTTAACCACACTGAATAGAGGGAGCAGGAGTGGCAGCGAGCCCTCCGGAACACAGAGAGTGCATGGAGAGCGAAATAAAACGCTCTCCATGCACGGAGAACTTTTTCATTGAATACTGCCCTTTAACAGAGAATATTTGAACATTCACATCAGTCCCTGCCCCAGTGGAGCTTACAAGCTATATTCCCTACAACACGGACACACGGACACACACAATCATTCTAGGGTTAATTTTTGTTGAGAGCCAATTAACCTACTAGGTTTTTGGATTGTGGTAGAAAACGGAGCACATGGAGGAGACCTACACAAGTACGGGGAGAATATACAAACTCTGCACAGTTAGGGCCATGGTAGGAATCAAACTCATGATCTCAGTGCTGTGAGGCAGTAATGCTCACCCGTCCAAGCTGCCCAAAGACAAAAGTGTTGAAAGACAAAAACCATAAAAAAGTTAAACATCTAGGGCAGTATTCAATGTGAATACACGGCATGTGAATACACAGTCGCCGTGTTCTGGAGGGCTGGAGCCTTCGCTGCCAGCCCTCGCTGTCACAGTATTCAATGCCGCAGGGGTTCACTGCCCCTGACAGCAATTCTTAACCCCTGCGGCAAGCCGGGGGACGGCGGCAGGCAGGGAGATGGAAGTCTCCCTGCCTGCCCCGGGATGTATGTGGGGGGGTGGCCCCCAGGAGAGCTAGCAGGGCATGCAGGTAGGGAGCCGCTTGCATGCATATGTAATGAGCAGGAGCAGTGAATACATGAATATCTAATGAGCGGCTCTCAGCCCCCTGCTGGCTGTTGTGTAAAAAAAATTATAATAATTTAAATTAAATATATATTCATGTGCTTTAAGCACATGAATAAAAATAGCATGCCCCTTCACATAATAAAATTCCTGATTTTTTTACATAAAAAAAAAACAAAAACTTTATTTTAAAAGTTCAAATTCCAGTTCACCATAAAAAGATGGCGATTGCTACACTGTGACACAGCGAAAATCACTTAGAAAGCGATTCGCCATCTGATCATTGAATACACTCACGGCGAATCACATTGAAAAAGCCATTGAAAAACCACAGCGAATTGTGGAGACTATCAGAAGGCGAATTGTCCGTCATTCACTGTTAGCCGTCTGCGAATATTGCGATTCACTTTTTCTGTAAAAAGATTCGCCTTAGAGCACAAAAATAGCACACATTTGCCATAGAAAATGGCGAATCAGCCTCATTGAATACTGCCCCTAGGGCCAATGTAATTAAACTGTGTTGCAATGGCACCACTTCATGCCTCTTGTGACACTATTTTGCCAGGGACTTTGCCCTGTGGGGCTGCAAACAAAAATCAGCGAGTCCAGTCTTATGCCCGGTACACACCAGAACGATGAAGATCATGAGCAGGTCATAAGACGATCGTGCAACCCGCTCACGATCTGGTCGAGCTTACGACACGCTCACGATCTGCATACGATCAGGGCCCGATCCGATCACAACCCGTACCCATTTGAATGATCATTTATACATCCTACCTGTTGGTTGCATCCTACCCGCGGGGCCGCACATCGGATCAGAAATTATCTGAAATGGCCCAAAACTTGCCCAATTTACATACGATCAGTCTAGATCTGGGGTAGCCAACTCCAGTCCTCGAGAGCTACCAACAGTGCATGTTTTCCAGATCTCCTCACATAATCAAGTGAAGTAATTAGCTCCACCTGTGGATCATTTATGTGTTAGTGAGTAATGATTACACCTTTGAGGCAGCTAGGTTGCCTGGAAAATGTGAACTATTGGTAGCTTTTGAGGACTGGAATTGGCTACCACTGGTCTAGATTGTATCTAAATTGGGTCATTTTGGGCCACATCGTTTTGGTGTGTACCCTACATTATGGTACATAAGAGCACAGCAGACAGACATACTTGCTTGAACTTGCAAGAAAAAAAAAAAATAAGACTGTACAGACAATCCAATATTGACTATAATGAGGTTGATTCAATAAGGAGCGCAGTGAACAGCACCTGGGGGTGGAGCTCTCTGAGCCATTCTAGTCAGCATGGATGTTTAGTCGGGAGTACTGGCATTTTGCGACTTAAGAGCCCTGTAGCGATGCTGCTTGCACAGCGCTAGGGTTTAAAACAGTATTGTCGGTCTAGTTTGATTGGATTTCCCCAGGAAAAAATAATTCAGAAGGGTGAAAATCACTCAGTGTGTATGGACCTTTAGGCAAACCCTCAAGTACTCATTAAAATAAAAATTGCACAACCCAGATTATATGCCTTAATTTAATAGATCCAGGCTAATGCTGTGTACACACGGCAGCGTTAGGGGCTAAAATCGCTGGCAATATGGTCGCTGAGCGACCATATTGCCAGTGATTGGAGTGTGCACCAGCGATAAATCGCCGGGTGCGCGCTCCCGTTTTCAGCCCCTTAATGGTCGCTGGTCGGAGAAGCATGCTCCTCCGACCAGCGACATCCCCTGCCTCTTCACCCAGTAGTGTTTAAATTTTCATCTGCGACCATCTCTGGTCGCAGATGAAAACGGGACACGGGGCAATATGATTGCTGAGCAATATATTGCCAGCGATCATATTGCCCCGTGTGTATGCACCTTAATAGTCTACAGTAAGTGATGCAGCTAAATCACAGGCTATACCAGCTGTTATCTTTAAAGAGCAGCAGTGTTTGTAGTGGGTGTGCCCAGATATGTGTAGTAGGTAGTGTAAATGGAATTATACATTGTGATTATACACAAAGGTGTTCATTAAAGCATCAGGAAATAAACAGCAATGTTTTGGGCATCTACAATATACACTTGGGAAAGTGCATATTTTAGTTGCCACATATGTTGCCGTTTATTTCCTGATGCTTTAATACTGTGTGTTTAGTCATATTGCTGGAGATAGAGAAAATATATACACATTTAATCACCCATGTAAAGTAACATGAATATATTAAATTGCTATACCAGTTGGTCACAAGTAACCAGATTACTATTACATTTTGCACGTCACGCTTAAATACACAGGGTTCAGACATGTAAAGCGGATAACCAATCTTAAGTATTAGGCGAGCTATAAAAAAAAAATGTAAAACAAATAAAAAAATCTTGCACATTGCTGGTCACCATTATGGGTAGGCGCAAATAGAAATAATCGGTGCCAACTGCAGCACAAATAGTAACAACAACACCCCCCCACCCCCCCCCCCCCCCCCATAAACAAGAATCATAATTGCAGTATGTACATCTGCAACAATGTCTACACATTTCATTATTATTTGGAGCAGCGGTAGATGATGTGATGTGAGCAGCAGCATTGATTGTACCTATGGGGCCGCCATTACACCCCCAGCAGGAAAGCCACAGGCTGCCTCCTCCTGCACGCACAATGGTGACGGCTGCCAGTCACTGAGTGACAGACAAAGGGCAGCGCCGAGACGCCAGCACCCGTGCATAAAGAAGCGCCGAGACCGGCGCACCGGGCACAAGAAGCGCACAGACGGCTGTACCGGGCATATAGGCAGCTTCCACCACAACACATATCCCGCAATGCGCCCCCGGCATCTATGGGCGACGGGCCGCGCCGATAGCAGCACGGGGCTGGGGCTACATTATGGCAAGGTGACGCACGGATGCTTCCGCGCGGTGGCCGCGGTGACCCCCTTACCTCTCCCGGCAAGTATCGCTTCCCTCGTCGGATTCTACTGCTGCTTGCGACGCAGCAGCTAACAGACCAGCAGCAACGGAAGCGTGCCTTACTAACGCGATGTCTGGGGGCACGTCACTTCCGGCCTCTGCCGTTGCCTCGGGTGACGGAGGGGGAAGGTTCTGGAAATGTCTGGGGTTCTAGGCCCTGGGAGAGCTGCGCTGTGGTGCGGTATGGCGGCGTTGGTGAGGACAGCGGCATCCTCCCTCTTGCAATGTAATCAGTGCTGTTCCCTGTCCCTGAGCTCTCAGGAGATCTTACTTGAGTGTCCTCTCATTGGGGTTTATTCTAGTTCATTCTTTCTGACAAAATCCTTCTTAGATGGACAAAACCATGTGCACTGCAGGGGGGCAGATGTAACATGTGCAGAGAGAATTAGATTTGGGTGAGTTATTTTGTTTCTGTGCAGGGAAAATACTGACTGCATGATTTTACACTGCAATATAGATCACACTTTGAAGAAAAACCCCACCCAAATCTAACTCTCTCTGCACAAGTTACATCTGCCCCACCCTCAGTGCACATGGTTTTGTCCATCTAAGAAGGATTTTGTCAGAAAGAGTGAACTAGAATAACCCCCATTGAGTTGCTCCCTTCTTCAATTATAGTTGTTAAATCCTAGTGGGCAACAATAGACCTGACCAAGTGACCATTCCTCAAGGGGTGATGTTTAAACTCTACAGCAAAGCCGTCTGCAGTGACCTGTATATTGGGTGGAGTGTCCCTTAAAGAATATACGGTACTTCTGTAGTTTCACGGCACCACCGCGCGCACAGTCTGTAACAGAAACTTGACAGCCTGCCAGAGGCTCTGTTTCACTGTGCACGTGCCGCTCTAGCTCTGTCTGACTGAGCTTCTGCCGCTGTAGCTGTACGTAAACAGCGTAGCGGCCGGGCAGCAGCGCTGCCCAGGCGCTGACAGGTCAATGTCACTGTGGCACTTGTAGTTCCACAGTGAAATAGGCAGCGCCTGGGCACCGCTGACAACGGGGGTATGTTAAAGTGGACACCCCGGCACAGCGATGCCGGGGCTTCTAAACTGTATGCGAGATTCAGGCGCAACTGCGTCTGAATCTCGAGTCACATAGATAGCCGCTAAGAAGCCGGAAAGCCTGGATTCAGACGCTAAAGCGTTAGAATACAGGCGCCTTGCAAGCCGCAAAGGTGTTGGGGCTTGTAAACCCAGACGCAAATGCGTCTGGATTTACTTAGGTGAAGGGGTACATCTAAATTTAGATGCAAAAGCATCTAAATTTAGGTGGCCCTAGGGGAACAATATTGAAACCCACCCTCAGTGCCACTAGTGGACGCCACAGCTGTGGACCGTGTAAATCCCACTATCCACGCCCACCCGAAGCGTGGCAAGCGGCGGCGGTACGCGTCCTACGACCTTTTCATACCCCCACTATCCACGTCGGCGTGGAGTTGAGAATAGATTAGTGTGGCGAGCGCAGCGAGCCACCGAGCCCGAAGCGTGGCGAGCAGACGCGGATACCTTCACAGCTATCCGCGTCCCCTCGCGGGCTTCACAGGTGTCAGCGTCCGCTTGCCACGCACCGAGCCCGAAGCATGGCGAGCGGACGCTGACACCTGTGAAGCCCGCGAGGGGACGCGGATAGCTGTGAAGGTATCCGCGGCCGCTCGCCACGCTTCGGGCTCAGTGGCTCGCTGCGCTCGCCACACTAATCTATTCTCAACTCCACGCCGACGTGGATAGTGGGGGTATGAAAAGGTCGTAGGACGCGTACAGCCGCCCCTCGCGGGGCTCGCTGCGCTCGCCACGCTTCGGATGGGCGTGGATAGTGAGGCTGATTCAGGAACACATTCACACCTGCACACTCAATTTTCGGCAACAGTTTACTTTTTTTTAGTTTAAATTCAAGTGAAATTAACTTTTGTTTGGTTGAAATTCAACATAACTACAATATAAATGATTCAATGACATGAAATAATCAGCACAATAAAAAGTCTGACAATAATTTAAAAGTCATGATTTAATCAGTAGAGCAGGAATGAACTTCGGCGTCTACGTCACCGCCAGCATTTTCAAAGGACGGACCTGCTGTGTCGACATCACCGCCAGCACTTTCACCGGAAGGACCTGCTGTGTCGACATCACCGCCAGCATCCTCCTTCTCGACCAGGGGGAGCAGGGTCAGAGCGTGCCAAATACGATGGAAGGGGTCCTGGGCGCCTAAACCTTGCCTCCACATAAATTCCTGGAGGTAGGAGTCCAGGTGATGGCGTGCGGTACCCCTCTGGCGTTTATTATGCCACTTGCAGCTGCCCCAGAGTCGCTCCACATTCTGGGTATGCACCCCAGTGTCCGGGTCGACGAAGTGGTATTTGTGGTTCACCTTCCCGTGAACATAACCGGCCTGCTGGAGTTGCTGGGTATTGTACACCCTCCAGCAGTCTGTGAAGACAGTAGTGCCCGGTTCCACATGGGCCTCGATGGCGGCCATCAGGGTGGCCGCATCCCGCCGCTCCACCGCAGTGATAAAGCACTGGCCGGACTCCCTGGATATTCCCCCGAATACCCACTGCTGGGGCAGGAGCCGTCCGACGTTGCTCTTCCTCTTTACGTAGAGGCTTTCGTCTACCTCGACGATCTGCCCCGGGCCTCCGATTCGCCGCTGAGGCTGTGCCAGCAGGTCTAGCGTGCAGGCCTCCCTCATTAGATTACTGTATTGGACAGCAGTTTTCTGGCAGATGTTGAGCTGCTTATCACAAAATTTCATGCTGGTCAGCTATTCTGCCCAGCAATATACGAATCTGATCAGGGTCACGAAGGTGAGGTGAGATCCCCTGAACCATTGAGCAGACCTGACGCTCACCTTCTTTTGGCAGCTGCGAATGTGGCAGCGCCACATGCGCTCCTTTATGCTGAGCTTCATGGGGTGGCCATTGGGGCAGGTCATGGTCTGTGGCAGGAACTGGCGGGCCTGCAAGAAAGCCACAGCCTCCTCCTCCGTCTGCGGCAGGTTAAATAGCGTCAGACGCTCCATTGCCATACAGAGACTTGCCACTGCCATTATTCACCTCAGTGTCTCATACAGGGCTACTGCTGACTGACTACGCAAACTGCGTAGCTCTCTGACTGACTAACGCTGTCCGCGCGCGTCTAAGCCGAAGTGCCGGGAGTGTGAATTGAGACGCTAAAAGCATCTCAAAACGGAATATAAGTTAGCGTCTACATTCGGGACACCCCCTGTGGTAGCGGTGTGCCGGGGTGTGCGATTTATAAGCCCCGTTTAGCCCTGTTTGTCTCCTTTTTACACTTCATTACATTTCAACTAGAGTGGCACGCGCGCAGCGCTACGCTACATCACGTTACACTATAACACTTTAGCTAAAGCGGCACGCGAGCCTCTGGCAGGTTGCCAAGTTTCTGTTACTTCCGGCGCCGTGAAACTATACAGTACTTCCTGATCTTTGCGGCCACCGCTTACAACAGCCACTATGTGAATCGTGATTGTCCCCTCGTGGGCTTGCTTCGCTCGACACACTTCGGGCTTGGTGGCTCACTCCGCTCCGCTTGCCACAACTTTACTAAAGTTTAACAATAAATAGCTGGTGGTGTGGACCCCAAAAAGAACCCTCTTGGCTCACTGGTAAATTCTGTAGCTTAAGCAGCGGCCGCAAACATGAGGAAGTACCAAATATACATATTCATATTATAAGATATATTTTTTGAAGAGAAATTGTGATCCGGGACTAAGTAAAAACCGGAACTGGACAATACCCCAGAATGCCGGACCGGACATCAAACTGCATTCTGGACACTTCCTCTCCTCTGACCTGCCATCTGTCATTCTTGGTGACTTTAACATCCCCTTGGATAACCCCGCTGATCCTGGCACCTCCAAACTCCTCTCTCTCTGCTCCCACCCACATCCACGGACACTCCCTCGATCTCGTCTTCTCTCGCTCTTGTTCCCTTACTGACTACACTATCTCGGTTTTCCTCTTTCTGACCATCACCTCATTTCCTTCTCCCTCACTGCTTCCCCCTCTCCCACCCCCCCTCCCAAGCGCATTGTCTCACGGCATAACGTCAACACCCTTTATCTTGCTGCCTTCTCAAACACGCTGTGTCCTCTTCTCGCCCCAACCGCCGCCATGTCCTGCCCGAACCTCGCCACCTCCCTCTATAATGACACCCTATCTTCGGCATTGGACTCTGCCTGCTCTACCTCCTCTATCCCCCTTCGATGCTCCAACCCCCAACCGTGGCACTCGATTCCTTAAAAAGTGCTCTTGCACTGCTGAGCGCTTCTGGAAGAAATCACGCTCCCTCATGGATTATCTCCCATTTCAAATTCATTATTTCCTCCTTCAGCTCTGCCCTTGCTCTGGCCAAGGAATCCTACTTTAAGTCCCTCATCCTTTTCCAATCATCCAATCCCCGCAGGCTCACCTTCAACTCCTTGCTCTCCCCCCCTCCTCCAGCTCTTCCGTCCTCCATCGTAGCCGCTGATTTTGCTACCTACTTTTCAACCAAAATCTCCTCTCTCAGGACTGCCATCACTGCTGCCATGACCTCACCCTCTCCCTCCTCCCCTCCTTCCAACCCCTGTCCTCATTTTACCCCACCACTGCCACTGAAGTCCACTCTATCCTTCAATCCACTTCTCCCTCCACCTGCCCGCTCGATCCTATCCCCTCCAATATTATCCGTCGTCTCAGTCTGTCAGTCTGCTCTCACCTGGCTCACCTCTTTAATCTTTCCCTATCCTCTGGGATCTTCCCTTCCTCCTTCAAACATGCTCTTGTCTCCCCAATTCTCAAAAAAACAAATCTGGACCCCAACTCTCCATCCAACTACAGGCCCATCTCCCTCCTCCCTTTTGCCTCCAAGCTCCTAGAACGTCTGACCTATAATCTTCTCCTAAGCCACCTTACTGCCAACTCCATTCTAGACCCCCTCCAATCTGGGTTCCGCCCTTTACATTCCACTGAAACTGCCCTGACCAAAGTCACTAACGATCTACTATCGGCTAAATCCAAAGGCCTCTTCTCTATCCTCATCCAGCTTGATCTGTCGGCTGCCTTTGACTGTGTTGACCACCCTCTCCTGCTCAACACCCTCCGCTCCTTTGGCATCACTGGCACGGTCTTCTCCTGGTTCACCTCATACCTCTCCGATCGCTCCTTCTCCACTCCGAGCTCCTCCTCTCCTACTACTCCGCAGCCAGTCGGTGTTCCCCAAGGGTCAGTCCTTGGCCCTCTCCTCCTCTCCCTCTACACCACCTCTCTGGGCACCCTCATCAGCTCCTATGCTGATCAGCTCACCTTTATGCTGATTATACCCTAATCTATCTCTCCTCCCCCGACCTATCCCCATCACTCCTGTCCAAGGTCTCCGAATGCCTCACGGCCATCTCAGCCTGGATGACCCAACGCTTCCTGAAACTAAACATGGCTAAAACTGAACTTCTAATCTTCCATCCCCCGAACATCCCCTCTTTTCCCACTATCTCCATCAGCATTGGTGAAACAGAGATCACCTCCACCGACCAAACGCGCTGCCTCTGTGTCATCATTGACTTATCCCTCTCTTTCACCCCCCACATTCGTGCTCTCTCACAGTCTTGCCGCTTTCACCTACGCAACATCTCACGCATCAGACCATTCCTCTCCACTGACGCGACCAAAATTCTCATTCACTCTCTTGTCATCTCCCGCCTTGACTACGGCAACATCCTTCTCTCTGGGCTACCTCTCACCCGCCTCGCACCTCTCCAATCCATTCTTAACGCTGATGCTAGGCTCATCTTCCTCTCCCGCCGCTCTACCTCCGCCTCCCCCCTCTGTCTATCTCTTCACTGGCTCCCCATTCCCTTCCGAGTTCTCTTTAAACTCCTCACCACCACCTACAAGGCTCTCTCCTCCGCCACCGCTCCTTACCTCTCTTCACTGATCTCTATCCACACTCCCTCCTGTCCTCTTCGCTCCATCGCTGACCGCCGACTGACCTCTCACCTAATCACCTCCTCCCACTCCCGTGTCCAAGACTTCTCTCGCGCAGCCCCCCTGCACTGGAACAACCTCCCACCACCCATCAGGCTTTCTGATTCCCTTACCTCCTTCAAGCGCTCCCTCAAAACCCACTTTTTTCGACTAGCCTATCCTCTTTTGATCCTCCTATCCTGCCTCCGTTCCCATCCGTTCCAACTTTCCTATTGTTTTTCGTTCGTCCACCCACCTCCTTTTAGTATGTTAACTCTTATGAGTAGGGTCCTCCTTCCTCACGTACTCACCCTACCTCTTTACCTCACCTGTGCTCCTGTCCTGTTCTTCCCTTCCTCTACTTCATCCTCAGTCTCCTCGACAATCTTGACACCTACTTCTGAACTGATGCTGATTTTAGTTCTACCAGCTATACCCCTATTTATACTGTATCTTTCAACACACCCTGTACGTTACCTTGTAATTTGTTTTTTTGTTTGCTATGTACGGTGCTGCGGACACTTTGTGGCGCCTTATAAATAAACATACTACTACTACTACCCCCCTTTTATTTGGGTATTCTGACTCCCCAGGGACCCTGTCCAGGGCTGACCAGCCATGGCGCTCATGGTACGGCCAGGGGACCTTGTATTAAAAGTGTCCCCCAGCTGTGGCATGATACTGATGGCTGTTAGAACCTGGTTCTGGTTCCAAAATACGGGGGACTTCAATTTTATTTGGTCCTCCGTATTTTTGGAACCAGGACCAGAGTAAAGAGCCTGGTGCTGGTTTCTTAAATACGGGGGGCTCCTACACATTTTGTCCCATATTTTTAAAAGCAGGACTGGCTTAATGAGTCCAGGCTGGTATGGCTCAGTGGGGACCTCACACCATTTTTTTTTTATTTCAGATTAACAGATTTTATCTAACATCCATGGGGTATTCTGGGAATCGATTAGTACAATGGGCATAGATGGGGTCCACAGGGTCTGTGCACATAAGCTTTTGTTCCCTGCATGCTGGCTCCTCCCCTCTATGCCCACTCCCACAGCTCAGTTCAGAAAAATGGGCCCTCACAGTCAGTTGCATTCCGTGGTGCTCCAGAAGATTTGTAATTTTTCGTTATTTTTATTTTGAACAGTCTGACTGGCGCCAGACGGTACCAACCTCTTGGAGGGTTAATGGTCCATGTCCTCGCTGATAGGACCCATCCTGAGGGTGCCGCTCTGCAGTCGGAGGAGACCAGCAAGCACACCGATGGCTTCTATTCCTCCCTAACAGCGCCAAAAAGTCAGACATCCCCGGATATCGCTAAGCCGCATACAGGCTGAAGGATGAAGAGTACACGTCTGCGCCATTGCTGGGTGGCGCTTGCTATGAGTGGGATGACGGGCACCATTGCTACAGCAGCACGTGGCCTCGCAGCATGGTCAGTTCCTCTGGAACTACTCTACACCAGAGATTGGTACAGGGGTTGTTAGAGGGGAGTCAGACTGAGTTGGGAGAAATCCTACTGGGGTCTCTCCCTCGGTCATATACTTTATAAATAGTGGGTATTAATTTAACTGAGGCAGGGTGTGCTGAATTTTCTTTCCCTCTCTGCTGGGTTTTGGAGAACTATTCTCTTTTCTGTAAGACTGTTTGTTATCTTTTACTGTCTGTTCATATTCTGGAAAAGTATGGCAGGAGAAGCTCTAGCAATCATGTCACACAAGGTTTTCCCCCTCTATTGAGGGTCACTTCTGTGTTATCACTGTGATCTGTCCTCACAAGCAGGAACCCAAATGGTTTCAGTCAATGAAAGGATGCTGTCCTCCATTTCCACATAATTAACTGTGGCTATGCAGGAGAGACAGGCCCTGCAAAAGTGTGTTTCTGACTTATTGACTAGTAAGTCATACTTCAGATCACAGACCCCTAAAGTGGGTACCTTAAAATGGGCCCTGCTGTCCTCCAAACTGATTCAGAGGATGAATGGCAGGAGGAAGGTGAGGTAGATTGCCTGATGACAGCGTCTATGCTTCTCTGTCCTAAGGGGTTGAATCCCTCATTATGGTGATTAGGATGTGTCATCTTCCTGACACCGAGATGGCAAAGGTGGAGAAGACCTTTTTCTCTGTGAAACCTAAGCCTGGTGCAACCTTCCCAGTCTCAAAGAAATTAAATTCTATGTTCAGGGAGGCTTGGTTAACAAAGAGGTTTCTGTCTACCTCACCATCAGAGGATGGAAGGGTCTGGGATAACCCTCGGGTAGTTGATACAACAGTGTCAAGGTTGTCAAAAAGATTGTGCTCCCAGTACATGGGGCTATCTCTCTAAAGGATCCTGCAGATAGGAAACTTGAAAATAGTTTAACGGCTATTTACGTGGCAGCTGGGGCTTCTCAGAGGCCTGTTATTGCAATGCTGTATCTCAAGAGCTATTAGCAAGTGGGCCAACTTGTTCAGTCTGGTCTAGGTAAAGAGAATCCCCAGGTCAATATTGTCACACTGTTGGCATATTCCCGGAATCTGCAAATTTTTCACGTTTATAGTAGGGGGGTGGCGTGGGGGTGCATTTAACATTGTAAGCACCCATTAGGGTGCTTATACAATTTTTAATCGCTTCCCATCGCATTGTATGGCATTGTATGCCATATACAATGTCATACAATTTTAAAATTGTATGACATTGTACAACATCGCGCAATATCGCATCGCATACCATCGCATGCCTTATGATATGCGATGCGATGGGCGCCGTGATAATACACAAGTACCGGCAAAGACAATCCAGTCCATGGTAAGGGTGGTCTTGGCTCCTAAAAAGGTCTCAGTGCACCTTTGCATATGCCTTCTGGGGAAATGGTGGCATCCTACGAGGGTATTTAATATGGTCATTTCCACACCAGGGCTTTTAAGCTAGACCTCCTGACCAGGGGGTCAGACTCGCATCTCCACATGCACAAGGTTGTGTGCCTGTCCCTACAGGCGAGAATATCCCTGCTGTGGTGGCTACACCTTACACCATAAACAAAATTTGGAATATCAATTTATCGGGCTCTTGGGTTTTTTTCAAGGTAGCAGGATTCCTCCCATGTAGCAATTCATATGCAAGAAAATAAATTAGCATACCATGGTGAAGTTCGTTTTAAAATACATCACATTTAATAAAATAAAATAAAAGCAGACTTCTTTAAAAACATAGATGCAAGTACTAGAACTCCTCGGAGTTATAATCCCGAATAAACAGAGACTGGCAATTACCGGATCAATTGGAACTGTCAGCTAAGCAGTTCCATAAAAGCATGAAAGTCACTCCAAAGCCGGACAAGTCTGCTGGGCTGAGCGATGTTGATCCTCCGGTTCCACTCTACTTCTCCTGGCAATAGTGCAGTACCAGGCTACACCTACCTCACCTGCTGGATGGTAATTTATTCGGGATCCAACATTGGATTCTGTTAACCACAGATGCTAGTCTCAGGGGCTAGGGAGCGGTGACTCGGGGGGCGCAGTTCCAGGGTGCTCTCTTTCCATCAACATCCTGGAGCTCAGAGCGATATACAATGCTCTGGTTCAGGCCTCTCCCTTGCTCCAAAACCAAGCTATTCAGGTTCAGTCGGACAGCACTATGGCTATAGCGTATGTGAATCGGCATGGAGGAACAAAGAGCAGGATTCTTCATTGGGCCAAGACCAATGCATTGTCAATTTCGGCGATATTCATCCTGGGTGTGGATGGGAGGCGGTCTTTCTGAGCCTGCACAATCTGCACCCGGGAGAGTGGAGCTTACCCCCTCAGGCAGGGGCGGATTGGCCCACCGGGAAACCGGGCTGTTTCCCGGTGGGCCGGCATATTTTTAGGGTAAAGGGCCGCCCTGCCTCCTTAATAGGGCCGGCCGCGGCATCTCTGTGCATTTTGCCCTGTTTAAAGATGGCCGCGGCCGGCCTCAAAGTGTTCCACAGTCAAAATGGCCGCGGGAGGGCTGGTGCGCATGCGCGCGCGCACGCAGCTACTCCCGCGGTCCAGACAGAGACAGGCTTCCTGCTCTGGCTTTGCCCACGTGATCCAGCCATCCCAGCAGCGCGCAGGATTGCTGCTGGGCTGGATCCGATGGGCGGCAGCGGCAGGCGGCAGCAGCACAGTACCCAGCGCACGCAGAGGAGCACCCAGGTCCCAGGTTAAAAACAAGCTCTGGAAGAATTTATATTTAAGTGTATATATATATATATATATATGTGTGTATATGTATGTATGTATATATATATATATATGTATATATATAGTATATATATATATATATGTATATATATATATAGTATATATATATAGTATATATATATATATATATATACTATATATATATACTATACATATACTTATACTATACATATATATATTTATATATATATATATATTTTAGATATATATATATATTTTATATATATATATATTTATATGGTTTTATCGGGATCCCGGGATTTGGCCCCCAAATGCGCAGTCTAATGCCGGGCAGCGTCTGAGCACACGCTCAGGCACTCCCCGGCTTCTCCCATACGCGGCAGAGCAGCGTAAGATGGTCAACAGTCAGTAGGTCGACACTATTGGGTCGACATGCTAGAAGGTCGACAGGTGTCTAGGTCAACATGGCAGAAGGTCGTCATGAGTCTAGTTTGACAGGGGACAAGGTCGACAGCTGTCTAAGTTGACAAATGCGTTAGGTCGACATGGGTTAGGTCTACATGGGGTTTTTCACAGTTTTTTGAGCTGACATGTGCCGACAGGTGGTATTTCATGCCCTACCATCCACCAGGGCATGGTGGGTGAATAAAAAACACAGTGACCAAAGCATGGCGAGTGCAGCGAGCCATTTGACGGGACGTGGTGCACTTAAAACAGTGTCCGTGTCGGGTAAAAAAAAACAAGTGAAAAACCCCATGTCGACCTTAGCCACGTCGACCTAGACACCTGTCGACCGTGTCCCCTGTCGACCTAGACTCATGTCGACCTTCTGCCATGTTGACCTAGACACCTGTCGACCCAACAGTGTCGACCTAAGGACTGTTGACCACCTGCACAGTATACATTGGGTTAAAAAAGTCTCCTCTCTGCTCTTTACTTCCTGCCTGTGCCTGGTGAGATCAGCGGCGGATTGGCCCACCGGGAAACAGGGCCGTTTCCCGGTGGGCCGGCACATTTTAATAGGGAAGCGGCCGCCCACCCTCCTAACAGGGCCGGCTGCGGCATCTCCGTGCCGGGCCGCGGCACTGTGCCCTGATTGAAGATGGCCGCGGCAAGCCTCAAGTCCTCCCACAGTTAAAATGGCCACGGGAGTGCTGGTGCGCATGCGCGGTCGCACACAGCTGCACCCGCGGTCCGTTGAAAGCCTGGCTGCGCTGCCCACGTGATCAGCCATCCCAGCAGCAGCACGCAGGACTGTTTTCCGCGCTGCGCTGGATGGATCTGTTGGGCGGCGGCAGGAGCATCGAGCAGGGAGAAGCCAGCACGTAGAGGCAGAGGCCGGAGGGAGCATAAAATAAACAGCAGCCGGGGACTGTCTGACAGGCGGCCACAGGAGAAGGGTAAAAACAAGGCACTGGTGCACTGGTGCTGGCAGAATTAATAATTTGTGGCCTCAGTATATATATATATATATATCTATATATATATATATTTATATTTATTTATTTATACATATATATATATATTTTTTTTTCATCTCCATAGTAACCGGACTGCATTCTGATCAGAACTGTGATGCATTTCCTGTGACTCGTCTTCTGGAGAAAGCCTGCTGGGAGAGGGGCGGCGCTGAGCGGAGGTCAGGTGAGAGCGACTTCCGCCTGTGTCTGCGTTAACAGTGAGGCTGACTGCCGGTTTCTTCAATGGCGGACGGAGATCTGCATGCACAGACTTTCTGTCAGGTACAGGGTTAACCGGAGGGTGGGTGGGAGGGCGGGATTTTTGTGGTGTATATATATATGTCTTTTGTGTATTGTATTGTTTGAGTCCCTGATGACGGGGTAGATACCTCGTAACGGCGTAGGACCGTCAATAAAAGTTTTTTGCATTTATTGGAGAGTGAAAGTCTGTCGGAGTGCCGCCAATCCCTATATATATATATATATATATATATATATATATTTATATATATATATATATATAGATAGAAGACTTGCGGTGGGGCACTCGTGGCAATTGTAGAGAAGCAAAAAGATTTGCCAGCTGGTTTTCAAGCAGCAACGACAATTTGAACAATAAATTGAAACGTTGCTGCTTGAAAACCAGCTGGCAAATCTTTTTGCTTCTCTACAATTGCCACGAGTGCCCCACCGCAAGTCTTCTATATCTGTTTTGTGCTGGCACCGGCGTAGCTGCATTTTTGTCACAAGGAGTGCCAAACCCCTGCTCTCTCTCTATATATATATATATATATATATAGCTCCGATGTCCGGGCCGGCACTCACTCCTTGAATGTGCATCTGCTCCGATGCCTTACAATACAGATTTTTAAGGTAGATGGATAAAGAAATGGCGGCACTCAAAGACTGATATAAACTGGGTTATTTTATAAAATCATATAACAGTGCATCATACTTCAACGTTTCGGGGATGCAACCCCGTTTTTTAAGGTGCAGAAAGTGACAACGGTTGTCACTTTCTGCACCTTGAAAACGGGGTTGTATCCCCGAAACGTTGGAGTATGATGCACTGTTATATGCTTTTATAAAATTACCCAGTTTATATCAGTCTTTGAGTGCCGCCATTTCTTCATCCATCTACCTTAATAAATATATATATATATATATAAATAAACGATTTTTAGTGAAGAAATACCAATGTTTCGGGGTCTGCTAACCCTGTATAAAATAAGACAAATCAAACATACCTTATAGTGCTTAGGTGCGTGCGGGAGTTTCCGGTACTGGGGTGGGCAGGCGGCGTCTGACATCACTACCGGTGTGATGCATCATGTGGGGAAACTCTCCCAGCGCCTTAGGTTGCTGGGCAGCGCTCTCGGCATCTTGGGTTGCCAGGCAATGCTCCCAGTGCATGGAAGTTGCTGCCTGGGATGAAGTTTTGTGTCCCCACCCCCTTAATGGGTATCTTGGTGTGTGCGGTATATGTATAATTGGCATCATGGTGTGTGGCATATATATAATTGGCACCACGGTGTGTGGCATATGTATAATGGGCATCATGGTGTGTGGCATATGTATAATGGGCATCATGGTGTGTGGCATATGTAAAATGGGCATCACGGTCTGTGGCATATGTATAATGGGCATCACGTTGTGTGGCATATGTATAATGGGCATCACAGTGTGTGGCATATGTATAATGGGAATCACTGTCTCCCCTCCCTGCATCCTCCACCACTTTGTGACTCCCCTGCTTGCATCCTCTGCCACTCTGCATTCCCCCTCCTACCCGGCATCCTGTGCCACCATGCCCCCCTCACACTCTGCGTCCTGTGTCACCCTGTGTAAGTCCTCCATCCCTTCGTTCTCAGCCACCCTGCATCTCCCCTCCCAGCATTCTACGCCACCCTCCGACCCCTCCCTCCCTGCATCCTCTTCCACCTTGCCACTCTACTTTCACCCCTAGTCACCCCCTTCTCACCCTTCATTACCAACCCCTCTCACCCTGCACCAACCCCCTCTCACCCTGTGTCTTCTCATTCCGTTGCATAATGTGAACTTTAGCTTCTTTTTTTTAACTCATTCTGTGTGGCATTTTGTGCATTTTGGATTATTCCATGTGTCATAATGTGAATATTGGCTCATACTGTGTGGCATAAGGTGTACAGGTTTTTCGATAGAAAAAAGGGCCCTCTTCTTATGGTGCATAATGTGTTCAAGGGTGGTGGCCCATACTCAAAGTCCCACAGGGCGGGGTGGTGGACAGTTGGGGAGACCCCCCCCTCCTGTATCTATCTCCCCAGCCCCACAGGCTGCAGAATAGACCCTGTACGCATGCGCCTATTCTGCAGCCTGAGGGGCTGGGGACATAGCCAGCAGCTCAGAGAGCCACTAGCCATGCCCCCACAGCAGGAAAAAAATGGGCGTGACCTCGTTGGAATAGGCCACACCCCATATTGATAGGCCACACCCCAAAAAACTGGCGCCGCAACCCCCCCTCCCCTTTAGGGCTGCTTCAAGATATTTCCCGGGCTGGTTTTAATTCCCAATCCGCCCCTGCCCTCAGGTCTTTCAGGACTTAACCCTTTGGTGGGGGTCTTAACAAGAAGCTGCAGGTGTACTGTTCCAGGACAAGGGACCCACAGGTGGCAGCAGTGGATGCCCTGATGGCGCCATGGGGGTTCCAGTTTATGTATCTGTTCCCAACGATTCCATTAATCCAGAGGGTTCTGAAATGAATCAAACGAGAACTAGTTCAAGTGATCTTCGTCAGTCCAGATTGGTCAAGAAGGGCATGGTACGCCGACCTTCTGGCTCTGCTACAAGAAGAGCCCTGGCCCCGGCCTCTTCATCCCGATCTCCTGTCCAAAGGACCGTTTGTCTTTCAGGACTTACGGCGGTTACGGCATGGTGGTTGAGACGGAAATTCTAGCCATTAAGGGTATCCCTAGTGCTGTTATACCAACTATGATTCAGCCCATCAAGGGTGTTACGTCAAAACATTACCACTGCGTCTGAAAGAAGAATGTCTCTTGGTGCGAGACTCATCATGCCAATCGATTCAAATTGAGCAGATTCTTGAGATTCCTGCAAGCAGGTGTGGATATGGGCCTGCAATTGGGCTGTATAGTGGTTCAAATTCTGGCCTTGTCGATTTTCTTTCAGAAACATTTATCGGTGATTCCTGAAGTGCAAACCTTTCTTAAAAGTGTGCTCCATGTATAACTGCATTTTGTTCCCCCAGTTGCGCCTTGGGACCTTAATCTTGTGTTGGACTTTTTACAGTCTTCCTGGTTTGAACCATCACATTCTCTGATTGTGTCCGTCTCCTTTGGGCACAGTTTTCCTAGACTGGGCTGTGGGAGGGGGCATAGAGGGGTGGTGCCAGAACACAGGGAACAAAAGCTTAAGTGCACCGGCTCCTCTGAACCCCATCTATACCCATTGTACTAATTGATTCCCAGTATACCCTATGGACTGCGAGAAATTGATTTACCTGATAAATTTTGGGGTGATTTTTGGTAATGTTTGCCAAGAATAGCACCCTATTACATTTGCAAATTCTATACTTTATAATGGGAAAACATCTGGATGCGAATTTGTTCACATGCCAAAAAGTGCAATTTTTACAGCTAAATGTGCAATTTTTGGAAAACGTTTGAATTTGCCATTTTTTACCAAAAATCACACATGTCTAATAAAATTGCACCCTATTTCTTTTCACCCCTGATGTTTCTGAATACAGCTTTAAGAAAAAAAGCTTACATAACATCAGTGATTTTGACCACTTTTGCAAAATTTTCCATAAAAAACTGGCAAATTTGCACGTTTTTCTAAAAATTCGCCCTTTTTGACACAAAAATCGCACATTTTGATCTGTTGATTTTTTTTCTCACACTTCAATACGCATCCAGATGTTTTCCTTGCAATAGGTTGTGATTTTTGGTAAACATTACCAAAAATCGCAAAAAAAAAAAAGAACATGTTCTGAATGGTGAATTTGACAGAACCATTCACAGATCATTGAGATCTGTGCATGGTTTTGTCTTACAAAATGTGTAAAGGTTCAAATAAAAAAGAAAAATGGCGTGGGAGTCCCCACTCCTGAGCATAACCAGCCCCAGGCTCAGTGAGCCGGACCTGGTTCCAAAAATATGAGGAACAAAAAAACTGGGGGTCCCCCGTATTTTGGAACCAGCACTGGGCTCCAACAGCCCATGGTGTCATGCCACTTCAGGGGGACACTTTTTATGTAAGGTCCCCTGGCCGCACCATGGCTAGTCAGCCCTGGATGGGGTACCTGGGGAGTGGGGACTCCCCCAATAAAGGAGTTCTCCCCAGGCTTCACCCATCCAAGTCTGAGGCCCGGGGCTGTCCCTGGCATCCCTAGGTTGTGGACGCCGGGCTGATATGTGTAAAATTAATTTTAAAAAAACATTGCTTTTTACATTCAAACTACAAGTCCCAGCAAGCCTTCCCCGCTTGCTGGGACTTGGCAAACCACAAGTCCCAGCATGCTGGGCTTTTAATGGCCCCCTTGAACTTGTAGTTCACATGTAAACAGAATGTTCAAATAAAAACACACACACACATAGAACAGTATAACTTTAATACATACACAAATTTTACACCAGTATACATTACCATTCCAGGCTCCAGCAGTGACTCTCCCCTGTACCTCACCCACAATGACAGCTGGGGTGAGCCATCTCCCCTCGCACTGACTGCGGAGTGAGGCAGCTCCCCTCGCATTGACTGTGTAGTGAGGTGGCTTCCTCTGCAATAATAACAGTGGGGATCCCCGCTGTCATAGTGCTATAGTGACTGTAGACATCTCCATGGAGACACTTTCAGCCAATCAGGGGAAGTCACTCAGCCCTGACTGGCTGAAAGTGTCTTCATGGAGACGCATAGATCCAATCAATCCAATTCTATAGCACTATGACAGCTGGGATCCCCGCTGTCCTTAATGCGGAGGAAGCCACCTCACCCCGCAGTCAGTGTGAGGGGAGCTGTCTCAACCCCGCTGTCTGTGCGGGTGAGGTGTAGGGGAGAGTGCTGTTTACTCAGGTGTTGCTTCCTGACATGCTTCAGTGAAGAGACAAAACACCACTGTGATGATCTAGTTATTCCCATTTATACTGCAAATGGGTACAGTGCCGGCCATTGGAGATGACATCTCCACGCACCGGAAAATTGACACTTTTCCCATGCTGTAAACGGGTCTGGGTCAGACAATACCAAGTTAACCATTTTAAGTGCATTGCAGCTGGGTACTTACAGGTAAAACTATGCTAGCAACCAGGGTCATTGGTGTAACTAGAACTTTGCGGGCCCCATATAAAAATCTTGATATGCCCTCTCCTCACCCTCACTGTCACTACAATGCCATGTAGGAGAGCAGGATAGAGAGGGGAGTGAGAGACAAAAGGGTATCAAGGAGAGCGAAAAAGAGGGAATGAAAGAAAGTCAGATGAGTGAGAGAGAAGGTGTCAGAGAGAAAGAAAGGGATGAGAGGGGAGAGCTAGAGTGTCAGAAATAGCTGGGAATGAGAGGGAGTGAGAGATTATCAGGGAGGAAGGGAGAGAGAAAAAGGGAAGCAAGAGAGAGTCAGGGAAAGTAAGAGGGAGAGAGAGGGAGAGTGTGTCATGGAGAGATAGAGAATATGTCAGCAAGAGAGAAAAAGACACAATCTCAGGGAGATAATCTGGGAGAAAATGAGAGAGACAGAGGGTCAGGGAAAGAGAGACAGAGTGTAAGAGAGAGGGATTGAGAAAGTGTCAGGGAATGAGGGAGATTGTGTCAGGGAGAGAGGTCAGAGCTGTAACTAAACATTTGGTGCCTGGGCCAGAAAAAGAATTTGTGCGCCCTCTCCCATATATTCTAAATAAGACAGTGTGTGACAAAGGCCATGTCAAAACTTTAAGGCTTCATGGGGACGTGGTCACAATTCATGCTATGCAACACTAGTCTCCATTATTTAAATTATGCCCCACAGTAGTGCAACTAATATGCTTTACTCCAGGAAGAAATGAGCAAAAACATTGCGCCAGATAGAGCCCCTTTTAACATGTTACTCCAAGTAGAGTTCCCTTTTACAATTTATGCCAGGTAGAATCCTCTTTTACATGATATGCCAGGTAAAGCCTGCTTATATACATTATGTTAGGCAGAGACCCCTTATATACATACAAGCCAGGCAGTGCCACCATTACACATCACACCAGGTAGAGCCCTGTTTTACACATTACTCCAGGTAGAACCACTTTATATACATTATGCCAGACAGATCCAATGTTACACATTACACCAGAGAGAGCCCCCGTTACTTTACTTCAGATAGAGACCCCTTTTATAAGTTACATCAGGTAGAGCCCACTTTTACACATTTTGCCAGGTATTGTCCCTTATAAATTGTAACTGGTTTGTTGTTCCGATAGAACACAGCAGGCTGTTTTCGGTATTTGGGCATGTATTTAATGACATACAAGCCACAAATCCACTCACAGCAAACAAGGCTTTGTATAAACAATCAAAGAACAATATTTGTCCATGCAGAGCTCCGTGCGCCTGGTGCCTCAGTGCCTCCGGGCACTGCCAATCCAAGTCCCTGGTGCTATAATACTAGTCCCTGCTCACTGGCCCCTATAAGGCATCAGCACCATGTGCACCAAACTAAACAAGGTTTAAATCCCTTCTATTGCAATGAGCCCACTTCCCACCTGTGACTGTGCAGGCCTGAAAACCTGGACTGGAGCCATGTGCCTTAAAGCCCACCTGTCTTTCCTCCAGGCACACCTCAGAGACCCATTCCTGGCTTTGCTGTGAACCAGGTTCTGTTTTCCTGGCTGCAACGCACTCTCTCTCTTAGGCTGGGTGGCTCCTGCTTAACCTTTTACAGGGCAGTTGTGATCAGAGAAATATATCACTCTCTGAATAACCCTGTTTCATCACAATACAATACGCAAGACAGAGCCCTGTTACATATTATGCCAGCGAGAGCCCCCATTACACATTATGCCAGGTAGAGCTCCCGCGACACATTATGCCAGGTAGAGCGCCTGTGACACATTAGACCAGGTAGAGTGTCTTATACACATTATGCCAGGTTGATCCCCCTTATAGACATTACGCCAGGCACATCCCCCTTATACACATTACGTCAAACGGTACTTGTTTCCTAGCACGGCCACAACGATCATGATCGTGGGCATCGTGAGGAAAAATCGGGGGCATCGCGGCCATCGCAACCACTAAAAAATCGGGAGCGATGGTTGCGACGCGATGCCCGCGATTTCCCCATAGGGAACAATGTTAAATGCCTCAATTTAGCCACGATGCCCCCGATTTCCCATAGGAAACAATGTTAAATGGGTCAATTTACCCAAATCATCATAGGAAACAATGTTAAATGGGCCATAAACCCCCCAAAACACCCCTGAACAGCGAAATGTCCCCCCAAAAGTATTTTACGACACCCCACGATCAACGCAAACCCGAAGCGTGGCGAGCGCAGCGAGCCCGCGAGGGGCGGCGGTACGCGTCCTCCGACCTTTTCATACCCCCACTATCCACTAGGGCGTGGAGTTGAGAATAGAATAGTGTGGCGAGCGCAGCGAGCCACCGAGCCCGAAGCGTGGCGACGCAGATACCTGTGAAGCCCGCGAAGGGACGCGTTTACCTGTGAAGGTATCCGCGTCCCCTCGCGGGGCTCGCTGCGCTCGCCACGCTTCGGGCTCGGTGGCTCGCTACGCTCGCCACACTATTCTATTCTCAACTCCACGCCCTAGTGGATAGTGGGGGTATGAAAAGGTCGGAGGACGCGTACCGCCGCCCCTCGCGGGCTCGCTGCGCTCGCCACGCTTCGGGTTCGCGTTGATCGTGGGGTAGCGTAAAGTACTTTTGGGGGGACATTTCACTGTTCTGGGGTGTTTTTGGGGCTTTCTGGCCCATTTACCATTGTTCCCTATGATGATTTGCTGAAATTGAGGTATTTAACATTGTTCCCTATGAGAAATCGGGGGCATCGCGGGTACATTGAGCCATTTAACATTGTTTCCTATGGGGAAATCGTGGGCATCGCGTCTGGACCATTTAAGGCTTTTTTAGCCGCATACGACGCGACCGACGCGATTTTGACTATTTTCAATGCATTTCAATGGGAAAATCGGGAACATCGCGTCGGTCGCGTCGTATACCACTAAAAATGACACACGATGCACGCGATTGTGGCCGTGCTAGGAAACAAGTACCCGTCAAACAGAGCCCCGTTACACCAGGAAGAACCATGTCATAGATTATGCCAGGCAGAGCTTTGTTACACATTACACCAGGCAGAGCCATGCAAAAAAATGGCAATGATGCCCCAATCATCGCGACCATGCTGTTTCACTTTTTTTTTTGGTATGAATGAAAAAATAATATTTTTTTTTTTTTAAGATATTTTTTTTACGGTGATTTCAAATTTCAACATAGATTTCCCTGTACATGCTATAGTTACATAGTTACATAGTAGGTGAGGCTGAATAAAGACTTGCGTCCATCTAGTTCAACCTATGTTTATAATAGCTTATCCCTTGTTTTATAGTATGTTCTGATATTTTAAAGACAAATTATGTTACTTATTCATACCCGTGGATGTTCTTAACCAATAAATCTTTATCCAACCTTATTTTAAACGTATTTATAGTGTCTGCCGACACCACTTCTTCAGAAAGAGAGTTCCAATGTTTAACTGTTCTGACTTTAACCCCTTCCCGACATATGACGTACATTTACGTCATATGTCGGGTGCGGGGGAATCAAGCCAGCTCACGGAGTGAGCTGGCTTGACAGAGAGCAGGTAATGGCTGTATATTACAGCCAGGTCCCTGCTCTCACGGCCACGAGCGGCGAGTTCGCCGATCGTGGCCGTTTAACCCTTTAAGCACCGCGGGCAAAGCGACCGCAGTGCTTAAATAGCTGATCGGAGGGGGGGCGCCCCCCTCCGGCGCCGATCGGGGCCCCCCGCAGCGAGATCGGAGGGTGCCGATCGGTTGCCATGGTAGCCAGGGGTCTAATGTAGACCCCTGTGCTGGCCGTGTATGCATACCTATTACATCCTGCCTCAGGCAGGATG
Source organism: Crinia signifera (assembly GCF_055691185.1). Taxonomy (NCBI): domain Eukaryota; kingdom Metazoa; phylum Chordata; class Amphibia; order Anura; family Myobatrachidae; genus Crinia; species Crinia signifera. The sequence goes on from NC_139221.1 coordinate 269,918,662, forward strand.
TAATAGGAAGTGCATAAAATCACTACGTTCAGCCATAGAGCTCTATGGCTGAACCTAGTACAGGCGATCGCGCCCCCTAGTGGTCAAGTACACTAGGGGGCCTTGTAGTAAAAGTAAAAAAAAAAAAAAAATAAAGTTTAAAAATAAAAAAAAAATAAAAAAATATTAAAAGTTCAAATCACCCCCCTTTCCCCATTTCACAAATAAAAAAAAATAAAAAATAAAAAAAAAAAACATATTTGGTATCGCCGCGTTCCTAAAAGTCCGATCTATTAAAATATAACATTAGTTATCCCACACGGTTAAAGGCGTAAACGGAAAATAATTCCAAACGCCAAAACTACGTTTTTTGGTCGCATCGCGTACCTAAAAAAAAATAACTAAAAGAGATCAGAAAGTCGCCCATATCCCATAATTAAATTAATTAAAAAGTACACTTCAGCCCGCAAAAAATGAGCCCTCACCCAGGTCCGTAGGTGGAAAAATAAAAAAGTTATAAGCCGCAGAACATGGCGACGCAACGCAAATTAGAAAAACCGTAAAAGTTGCGATTTTTTTTTTTAGTGGTAAAACATAACGAAAACTATATAAGTTTGGTATCACCAGAATCGTAACGACCCATAGAATAAAGATAACCCATCATTTTAAACGAACTATGAACTCCAAAAAAACCGTAACCAGCGCAAAATTGTGGAATGGCGGGTTTTTTTTTTTTTACCCCACATTGAATTATTTCCTGATTCCCCAGAATATTATACGGTATAGTAAATGGTACCATTACAAAGTACAACTTGTCCCGCAAAAAAAAAGCCCTCATGTGTCTATATAGCCGGAAAATTAAAAAAGTTACGCTTATTTGAACGCAAGGAGGAAAAAAAAAAAAAAATTAGCATAAAAGGCAATGTCGGGAAGGGGTTAAAGAAATTTTTTCTTCTAGATGAACAAAATCTTTTTTCCTCTAATCTAAACTCGTGCCCTCGCGTCCTAGATTCCTGTCTAGCAGAAAAAAGGGTGTTTGACAGTTCCTTATATTGGCCCCTAATGTATTTATACATATTGAGCATGTCCCCCCTTAAAAGTCTCTTCTCTAGTGTAAATAGTCTCAGATTGCTTAATCTTTCCTCGTAGCTTAAATTCTACATTCCCCATATAAGCTTTGTTGCTCTTCTTTGGATTTTTTCTAATTCTATGATGTCCTTTTTATAGTGTGGGACCCAGAATTGTACTCCGTATTCGAGGTGCGGTCTAACCAATGATTTGTACAGAGGCATAATTACTTTTGAATCCCTAGTTTCCATGCCCCTTTTAATACATGCGAGAGTTTTGTTGGCCTTTTTTGTTGCTATATTACATTGAGCACTACACCCTAGTTTGTTGTCTATTTGGACTCCTAGATCCTTTTCGAGTACTGAATTACTCAATTCATCCAGGCTTAGGCTATAACTAGCACAATGGTTATGTCTCCCAAGGTGCATGGCCTTGCCTTTGTCCACATTGAACCTCATGCAATTTGTAACTAGATTTTTGTTGAAAGGCCAACTTGTAATTTCTATTCACTTAGTTGCCCTTATTAAATGTGGCAAAATGTCAGTGACGTGCGGTGAGGCCAGTGGCTGGTGAGGCACTGGCTAGTATCAGAGCCAGAGTTTGCAGTGGTCAACTTGGACATAAGCCCCATACACACTAGACGACTAGAGGGTCATTAATGATGTACAGGAGCACGCATTGTTATCAATATTAAGCGTACACACTAAACTTTTTATTTTTTTACCCCTAACCCCCACCTCATACATAATCCCCAAAGCCTTAAATATTTTAGGATCCCCACTCTCTCTCCCTATAATATATATATATATGTAATTAGCTTTTCCCACTGCCACCTTTTAAAATAAATTTAATGATTCACCCTCAACAAGCTGAACTCTTGCTCTTGGGGAGTAAAGTCAGGCAGTGTCACACAGACCTCCTGCACCTCAGCGTCGCAGACACCTACTAGTTATCACCGGCACCTGCAGCAGCGATACAGGAGCAAGCAGCGCTGTGGCAGGCAAGTACAGCCAGAGGTGCACCCCATAGGGAGAAGTCTACTTCTCTCCTTCAGCAGCGCTGCTTGCTTCTGCACTGCTCATGCCGGTGATTACCAGAAGAAGATTCCACGCTGGCCCCTGAGCCCTCACCTCAATGGATTCCTCCAATGGATGCTGCGCTGCAATGCTCTTCAGCCCTGGATGCAGGGGGTGCGGCGGTATTCTGGGAGCGGGATTGCCGGCACTCGGTGGTGTGCTGGGAGCGAGGTCCTACTAGCAGGGTTGTCAGCAGGGGACAGGTCCGGGGCTCAGCGCTTTCCTGAGAGTGGGGTTGCCGCCACACAATGGGGTCCTGGGATGCAGGCACAGCCATGTCACGCTCTATGCGGCTGCATCCCTACTGTAATTATAAGTCGGACCTGAGTGGAGGTCCGGGCGGCACGCCAATTGTATCCGGGTGGCAGGGTAACTGTCCTCCCGGGCAAGAAGAAGGGGATTGGAGTAAGTTAGTAGCTGCAGACATAGGTGCCGATTTATGTTTTTGCTGGTGGGTGCTCAAACAAAAAATATAGGGGAGTGGCTTCATGTGGAAGGGGCGTGGCTACAAAATAATACCAATTTATTTTATTTGTTTTATTTTAAAAATCAAATAAATAGTAAAAAGACAATGTTCCTTTAAGAAACCTAAAATACATATAATCCAGCAACTCAGGGTTAAAATATCCACAAGGGGTAATACGGGGTGGGAAAAGCAAGTAAAAGTTTTACCTCCACTCCCGTCCTCACCTTATAATTAATGGCATTGAGGTCATTGGAAAGCTCTGTTCTCCTCTGCTGCAGCCGTGGTCCCAGCTTCCAGCAGCGTAGATAAGTAGATTTATATGTGAGAGGCAGTCCGTGCATGCAGGAGCTGTCTATGCAGGAGTTACTATCGTGCAGCCGGCTTTTGATCCTTCCCATGCCGTCTGTGATTGTAATGTCTGTAGCAGACGCTGGTTCTCTCCCGGCTTTTGTGATATAATGCCGGCTGTCAATGCAGCAAGTTCCTTGTGGGAGTTCGCTGGATAAAGTGAGCTAAAATATTGTATAATAAGGGTGACCACATCCACCCGTCGCCTGTACTGACTCTGGAGGAGTACAGCGCAGGACAGGGGAGAGGGAGGGGGGAGCGCGGTGTGACACCAGCATGTCACATCGTGAGCCGGACAGAGCTTCAATATGGATAGGCTGACTGTGCGGCCAGCCACCAGCTGAATAGACGGGTTAAATTAATGGTTAGAACGTTCCTCCTTGATGGCGTCCACTCCCGCTGTCTGTGTGTTCCTCATTATATGCTGGAAGCTGCACGATTATCTGATGCCCAATCACATCTGTCCCAGTGACAGGGAAGTGCTTTCATATGGGCAGAAAGCACGTCCCTGTCACTGAGGCAGTGCTATAAGTGCCGCTTTCACATCTTTTTTAATGGGCTTTTACAGCCCGGTGCTCAGCCCTGCCTCCTACCCGCCCCCTCTTTCTGAACATTTTACATTTACAGCTGGAGGCACCGATCTCGGTGCCTCTGAAACCAATTATAAAAAAATGTATGTAGTAAAAATTATTACATTAATATAAATCAAATACTTATAAAAGAATGTGTCATAAGTATTTTATTATTTATCCATTAATTACAGGGGAGGCACTGCCTCCCCTGCCTCCCCTGACTGCACGTCCCTGCAAAATGTGAATCTATGGAGGTTATTGTGATTCATACTGACTGCTGCGAATCCGCAACGGTGAGCGGTGGTGATGGACTGTGCATGCCCATATTCGCTAATGTACATGTGCAGGCCATCTGTGTGAGCGGATGCTGCAACTTGTATAGTCGTCGGCCCGTTCGCATGGATCAGTGCGGCAGGAGGCATGGGGCCGCAGACATGAGGTACGTCCACGTTCATGGCCATTCCCATGAAACCCTGGGCGTTACCATGACAATTTGCCCGTGACGTGGGTACCAGGGGCTGGCAGCTAACGCCACCGGATTTGTGAAGCCTTAAAAATCATTTAGAAATTATTTTGTTCTTGCACGCAAGCTGCGAATGGATGTTTATGCAAAATTTCCATTCGGGTGAAATCATTGTGCATGCGGCGGGTACTCGTTCGTGCGGGCGGCGTTTAGTTTACTCGCTTGGCTTCAAATTTTGCAGCTTTGCAAGTCAATCAGAATGACTTCTTATATGTGTTTATAGATGTGTCTGTGTGTATGAGTGTGTGTGTGTGTTTATGACAAGGAATTTGTGATTTTTTAGGAAGAGGGGGTTTGTCACAAGCAGTAATTAGTGGTGGAAGATCAATGCAACATGAAACATGAAGGAAACCAACATAGAGCTAATCAGAATATGATATAGCAGATGTTTTTAGGTTGGTGGTGCTCCCAAATGAGTTCAGCAAAATAAGCTGTACAAAGGGGTTTATGTCCAAGTGGGACAAAAAAAGGCAGAACCAGAAAGGTTTTTTGGGGCACGAGGAATTTGTGAGGAAGATTAACAAGCAGAAGGCAGCATGACTATCTTTTGTGGAAGTCATAGAAACCTTTCTTGGTAACAAAAAGCGGTTTGTGATAAAATAATTTTGTTGTTTTTTCCTGTGTGCAATATATGTATAAAGATACATTTCTTTAGAACCTTGGGGCCCTGAGTGATGAGCAGGTAGAGCGTTTCCATCAAGACCTTCAGATGGTGGAACAGTATTATCATGGGCAATGGGACAAGAATATAATGGCAGACTACTGATGGGACATGAAACGCAACTGCCCCAAGCAAGAGCTACAAGCACAAATTCATTGCATGCCATCCATATCAATCCCTGTGCAATACTAACTGCATTTCCTTTTCTACTCATATTTTCCTATACTGAATAAATGTTTAATAGTCCAAACAAGTGCTTTTATTTTCGCATACTTTCTATCTTTTATATGTAATTTTGTGAATGCATGCAGAATATCTACGCATAGATAGAATCCAAGGTAGTATCCTACTGAAATTGTTGAATTGCATTTTGAAACAGTAAGATTAAAAAAATGTAAATACTAAATTTGCAAAATAAATGTATCTTACAGAAGAAAACTAAGTTCAGATTTAAATTTCTGCACACCCAAATTAGTTTAGAACATGTGCCAATATAAATGCAACAAAAATTTAGTTGACCAGTGTTATCTGGAGCAGTGTTCTCAGTAACATGAGATTTTCGCTGTGTACCAGCAGGTGGTGCTGTTGCCTATTAAACTTGCAGACTGTAGGATCCTGGTTTTTATTTTATTTATTATTATGAAAACACAAATCGGTGTAAATAGATTTCAATGGTTATTTTCCAGCCTACTTATTTACAATCAAACTACACAGAATAAACATTGTACTACTCACATCATTTTGGAGGGATGCGTCATTTTGTGTAAAACATTTCCGCACTAGATATGAGCAAAGCATATACATGTAATTGCATCTCTTTTTTTTTTAAACTGCATATTACTCCTGTGATTTTATGGAACATATGTCCACCTCGCCATGAGCCCCATTATATATAGTTATTGTTATCTGTGTAGATATTGCTGGTTCTAATCTACAGGCGCTACTGGCAGTTGTTCCTGTGAGCTTTTGTCGCATCTAGAATGGGTGCAAGTGTACAAGGGCCCCTGAATCAGTGGGTTCACACTGTAAAACCTGCACCCGTTAATTGAATATTTACCCTTCTGGAGTCCCACATTGGCAGCAGCAGCACTCCAGAAGTCCCCAGGAAAATGGCGTAGTGGCTTTTTCCCATTTTGCAGGACATTACTTTACTTTTGGTACTGATTTCCCCATTACTTCTGCTTCGCCCACAAGTTTCTGAACCATCACAAGTAGTTCTCTACTTTACCAGCTCATTACTGGCCAAGCGATGGTACTACTGCCTGCAGACGGTGTCTCTCACCCATATAGTATACACTTATGCCAACGACCGCAGGTTATCACTACTTAATATTACTTACTTCAGTAGAGTAGGCATAAGCAAGCTTAATGGGTTCTGTGGGGATGGTGGTTGCTATAAGTGTAATCAAGTTCAGTAATTATGTTTGAGGACATTTTCGGATCTTGTAAGCTTGAATGATGTTGACAAGGATAGTCCTTGTGACTCAACACAACCAATCACTATTGGGATCATTCAAAGGCTTCATTACCTTATCAGCAAGCTCCGTAAATTAGATGTTGGTCCTCATGCACAATATAGCCAGAGTTCCTGATCAAGTAATGTGAATGTCACCTAGGCCTCAAAGGTGTGTAGATTTGTGTATATGGGTGTTTGGATATAGAGGGTTGTGTTTATTATATTGTTATTTTCCGAAATCATAGCTCTGTGGCAATGAGGGTAAGTGTACTTCCCCATCTTATATGCCTAACAGATGCTTCAGATACATGTTCCCATTAAAATAGGACATATTTAATTTTAAAGGGGCAGGGAGAGGACCCACAGTTAAGATGAGAATAATTTAGCAAAGTCCCCAAGATGATGGCATAGGCTTTCCCAATCTAGTGAAATACAACCATGCTACACATATGGCTCAATGTGTTCTGTGGCACCCCCTCCATGTCTCTCCTGGACCACCATAGATTCTGATTTCCTTTCACTTTACTCTACTAAGGGCAGGGCCGGATTAACAATGGGCCTGATGGAGCTACAGCTCCAGGCCCACTCTACAAATAGGCCCATTTTGAAGCTGAGAGCAGAAAATGCAGGGACTAGGCTGGTGTAAAAGGGGCCAGCCCAGGAATGTCCCTGCATGATCCTGGGACCATATTCCCGGGTAAATCCCTGCATTTTCTGGTGTGAAAGGGTTATTATTTCAAATAGCCTGGACCTGCAGTGCTCTGAATACAGCCGGGCAGTCCACTGCTCTCTGCCCTGCTGTCATTTCTGCCCGGCGGCGGCTGTCCTCCAGTTACAGAGAGCATGTATTTCCCCTTGGCAATGAGCATGTAATCCCACATGGCAACAAGCATGGAACCCCAGGCAATGAGTATGGGACCTCTGGTAATGAGCATGTAGGTAAGCACTTATGTAGCATCATTTTTAATAGGCATTATGGTGTCTGGCATAATACATAATAGACATTATGGTGTGGCTTAACATGTAAAAGGCATTATGGTGTACATTTTTAATGCACTCCTTAGGAGCACAATGCCCTTGTTTATGGAGCGTATTGTGTATTATTGCTCAATCTGTTTGGTATAGTGTGTATTTTGTCTCAATCCATGTGGCATAGTGTGAATTTTGACTAAGTCGGTATGAATTTTGGCTCATTCCATGTGGCATAATTTGTAAGAGGCAAGTACAGTATAAGGGGGTTAGTATTGTGTTGCATGATTTGTATAAGGGGTATATGGTGTGGTAAACTTAGATGACCACATAAAAGGTGCTGAAAGGTTGTCTACCAAGTTTCAGCTTTCAGTATTTTTTTTTTATGACTGGAATGCCGCCTCACCCCGCAAGTATCTTAGGACATCGGCATCCTGCGGGTGCTGCCTTTTCCAGGCATATATAATTAGTTAAAAGTATTTACACAAATAGAGACACACCCATGAGCAGACCACCCAACCAGAACACTGGTCACGCCCCCACATTATTGGCCACAACCCCTATTATTGTGCATAATAGGCCCTTGATAATTTTCAGCTCCAGGCCCATTTATACCTTAATCTGTCACTGACTAACGGGGGTATTCAATGTGTGTAAATATTTCCGACAGTCGCAAATATTGGCACACACCTATTCAATACAGCCATTCCTGACCACATTGAAGCCTGTCAGATTTGACTTTCTAGAGAGTTGAATCTGCATGATTGAAAACAGCCCCTGGATTGTCGAATCTGTGGCTGTTTTTGACCAAATACATGTGGCTTTCGACAAACCACGTGTATTCCGACTGTCGGAACGCTTCCGACAGTCAGAACATTGAATACCAAAGGTCAAAACTGACATCAGATTGTACTTGTTTATGACTGTCTGGAACTTTACCACAGTAGGAATCAAAAAACTGAAACACATTGCCATTGCAATAAGGTTTATAGGAGTTTAATCTCATCCCAAAATTAACTTCTCCATTCAATTGTTGGACCCTGAGGGTGCTATCAAACAGCTCCATTTCTGTGCAATTTAGAAGCATGTCAAATTATACTATTGTTGGTAGTTGGGCCTGTTTCTGGTTGAATCAGTAAGCTGCAAATTCTGACCGATGTATTAACCAGGGAGGTTTAATGAAGCCTTTGTGCATGAAACCAGAATATGGTACTTGGTGTTAGCCCATTAGCTTAACCAGAATGGAGGAAGCAGTTGGTAAAAGCACAGTCTTTTATTAATCAGGCAATGAGATGGTAACAGAAGTGCATAAGACTTGTATCTTGGCAATTTGAATACACAGTAACATTCAGGCACACCTTCAGGTATTGATGAGGCTACATAGACTGATATGGTAACAGATAACAGGTGCAGTGATAACACTGATGCAGTTCTTTAATGCGGAAGCGGCCGCTAAGCACAATATGCAGAGGGGTACGTTACTGTGGGTGCCAGAGATGAATACAGGAACGATGGTAGAACATCTATTTTCAGGAACGATGGTAGAACATCGGTAGCTCAGGAACGATGGTGGAACATTGATAGCTCAGGAACGATGGTAGAAGATCAAGAAGCACAAGAACGATGGTGAAACATTGATAGCTCATGAACAATGGTGAAACATCGACATCTAGGCAGGAGGTAATTATCCTTCTCTGGGCAGAGGATCACAGGAGCTGGAATACCTGGAAGTAAGCACACTGCAGCAGAGAGACACAACTATACCAACAGGAGCAGGGCCGCCAATAGGGGGGTGCTGTGGGTACAGCTTTCCGGGGCACTAAACAGAGCAGGTCCCGGAGCGCAGGCTTATTCAACCTATGAAGCCGGCTGCCAATTAAAATGCTGCACTGGCTTTTGAGAAAATCAGATCTCGTGTACTGGCAAGCAATTAGAGCAACTGCCAGTACACGAGTTCTGATTGGCTCACCAGTCGGTGCTGCATTTTAGTTGGTCGCCGCTATCCTGAGTTGAATAAGCCTGTGCTCCTGGACCTCTGGGCTGCAGCTCAGCGGAAGAGGAGATGGGGGAGCAGGAGCTGGGTTACGGTAAGTCAAGTGAGGAGAAGGGCCCGTTGCCCAGACTGGAAATGAGTCCCGGGCCCCAAAATTCCTGATGGCAGCCCTGAACAGGAGACAACTGAAGCACTAGCAATAAGAAGTGGATTTTCAAGCATACTTATACCCACTGAAAAGCAGGGATTGGCTGAGACAGTATGACAGGAAAACAGACATTACAGGAATTGGTTCAGGAGAACAGGTGACCAGACCAAACATGGCAGCTCCCATGTTTGGCTCTGGCGGGAAAGCTCATATGGAAACACCATGCTTGTGGCCGGGAGCAATGGCGCAGACTGGGAGGCCACGGGAAGCTGAGTGTGCTAAATACCGCACACGTCCATGTCTAAAAAATCGCACATTATCATTACTAAAAAACGCATGTCTAAAAATCGCATTAAATCGCATGCGAAATCCGACTTTATTTAAGAATACGCATCCTATTACATTCGTGATTTTTGACCGAAAATCGCAAATGTGATGTGCGATTTTTAGACAAGTAAAAAATTGCACACTATTATATTTCGTCCTAATACCACCAAACTTTTTTTTTTATCAAAGATGATATAGATGGAGCATGAGTGTGTCCAGTTCAGAGCTAACAAGAGTTTTGCCCCATTATAGATATGGCCACATAAGTTAACTGTGGCTCAGAAACTGACAAGGGCCCTTATTCTAGTTGACTCGGATGGATGCGTATTTATGGACGGCCACCGAGTGTTCTTTGCCCCGCCTACCATACGGATCGCTCACACCGTCCGAATGCGGTAAGATGCAGAGCGAACGGACCGCGAGTGGATGTTTCATGTGAACACCTCCCCCATCTGTGGGAACCTCCCCCATCCTCTGACAGTCAAACAGCTCCGAGTGCTCTATACGACTCCGACATTTCACCATGCGAAAGCAGGGATATGGGCGGGCAGCTGGCATCCGGCTATGTCAGCTGTCCGTCCCCCACACGTGCGTCACGGCCGGATTACCATACGTACACCCAGCGTTTTCATGGGAACGCCCATGAATCGCAGGGCATACACATATCGTGATGAACCCAAACAGCCCTTCACGCCCCTCTCCACCCCCTGTTCGGATTGTTCTGACCGATCGTTTTCTGTATGAAATTCACGCCGTATTTGGACAAGCCCGGCGTTCGCACATGCGCAGAAACGCCTCTGCACATGCGCAAACACAAAATATCGACTGTGCGACCGAACATGCAGCCATCCGAATCAATCAGAATAAGGGCCAAGGTGTTTTACAGAGAATCAAGTGGAATGGGTCCTTGGGGGGGGACGGGGGGGGGACGACGACGACCAATCACAGTAGACACCAGAGATAACACCTTATCCCAATATCTGGATATTAAGGGGGACTATAGCCAGCAGAGGTCTGAAGACTCTGGGAAAGTGTTGTGTAACCTTTCCAGAGCCAAATGCCATCAGGATTAGACTTTAAAATAATTTTCTTTTAAATTAGTATTGATTGTGGATTTATCCATAAACTGGGAAATGGTTGTCCATTCAGTGTCTTCTAAACACAACACAAAGTCTTATTCCCAAACCTGTTTGAAAGGTTTCTTGAACACAGGTGAGGAGAGAGAGCAAGCAGTGAATTCTCAATTGAAAGAGAACCTTTACAGCCTGGGTCATACATGCAGAGGCATTCAAAAGGAGGGGGGCTCCTCCAATCACAAGTCTTGCTAAGAGATCAAACCAACAATACAAATTTGTAAATGACCATACAGGTATTTTGCATACAGGTCTGCATAAGCATGAGGTTCAAATTCTCCCTAAATATGTAAAGTTCTGGAGATCCCGACTGACAGCCATGCACTCAAATAGGAAGACATACAATCCAACAGGAAACCAGAATGGGGCCACAATGCGGTCAAGGGGAATGGATAAGATGCCAGGTTTAGGAATTTATTCAGTTTATCCCACACTTGTAGGATGACCTTTACGCAGGGGTTGTGTTGAACAGAGGATGGTCTCAACTTTGGGAGGAGCCACGGAATGAAGATAACCAAACTATTGCCCACCAGGTCACTTTCTAGCTTCACCAATTTTCTGCACCCTTTATCTGTGTTACAGGCCAAAATCCTATTCTACTGGAAACACATCCATGAAAATCGGCATTCAAATTCCAATTTTCTGTTATATTCCATCCTGAGCCATCGTGTATAGGTGTATGATACACAATGAGATCCTGAGCCATCCCACAGGTCCCTAGGTCTACTACAAAACTCCTAAATGCAGCTAAACATCCACTTGTTTGCATTGGTAGAAATCTGCCCTCTCCGCTCTATTCTGATAACCATTAACACTATGTTTGTGGGTTTATCGCATGGAGGGCATCACTCTCTCTCTTAGTAACCCTCTGGATTAGTTTGTTAAAATTAGGTCTCCGCAGACTGGACACTTTTATGCCACCTGATGAAATCACGACAGGCAAGTGGTTAAATATCAGCCCCTCCGCCTTCAGAGCAAACCAATCATCTGTTGTCATATCCTTACATCAAACAAGAAGGCAAGAGCCACAATCTCAGCATTGTATCAATCCTTGCACCTACCCCTGTGCCAGGAGCAGGAGATATATAGGCGTCCTTTCAGCATACACACTACAGGGATTCAACTCTGACTACATGCTTATGACCAGATGGTTCACTTTTCTGCACCTGCCCAATTGACAAGAAGCAACCAAGATACCTTTGACTCAGAATAAGAGATGCGTGTGTTCACTTCAGCACTGGGACACTTTGCCAAAATATTCTATACACAGCCATATACGGGGCAGCATGCTGATAAGCCCCACACCGACAGCTGACATTAGTATTTTTGGGGCAGATTTATTAAGCTTGGAGAAGAGATAAACTGGAGATAAAGTGGAGAAAAGGTAAAAGGAGATAAAGCACCAGCCAATCAACTCCCAACTGTCTTTTTCAAACACAGCTGATTGGCTGTGCGTTATCTCCTTTTAACTTTTCTCCGCTTTATCTCCAGTTTATCTCTTCTCCAAGCTTAATAAATCTGCCCCTTTATTCCTTATTATTTTATGAGCTCCCTACAGCTCTCAATCAATGTCTTCTATCTAGAATTTTCCTTTAAGCTTTATAATATTTGTGGTTTTATTATAATGGGAAATCACTAAGTAGACGATCCCGGTGCCCAAAGGTTGTATGTACATGTTGTTAGGACCCATGTGGGAGGCAATGACCTGGCAGTAAAGAGATGGTTTATGCTGTAATAATGGATTCATCTGCCCGGTGTGCTCACATATTTCCAGGAACAATCTGCTCTTCTACGCTCGCAGCTGATGTTATATGTAAAAGGCAATGTCTAGTCAAGGTTCAACTGCAAAACTATTCATAAGGATGTTGCCCTTGAATACCTAAGCCTAATCTATTTGTTCTTTTACTCTCTTATTGTTATTAACACTTTGGCAATGGTCAGGAGCCATATATTGTTCCTCTACTTATTAAGGGCAGTAAATATTCAAATACAAGATGTCTTCAATGCTAAATTTAGAACGGTAAAAGCAGAAACGCTACAATAGATGTGTTACTGGCACTGCTCATGCAGATGCAGGATTTCTAGTTTCCAAATGTATGAGTGTAGAGTGTGACCAGCACATGAAGGTGACACAATTAGCACATAACTAGCTGCATTCTGCCTCATACATGGGTGAGATGTACTAAGCCTTGAAAGTGATAACATGGAGAGTTATAAACCAACATCCAGTCAGCTCCTACATGTCATTTTTCAAACACACCCTGTGATGTGACAGTTACGAGCTGATTGGCTGGTGGTTTATTACATATTTCACGTTTTAAGCTTAGTACATCTGGCCCACAAAGTGCAGTTTTTGGCCCACAAAATTTGGTAGAAGAAGCTGCTCCCACAGGGCATGTGCAGCAGCTCCGCTCTGTCCCTTACACTGATGTGGTGGCAGCTCTATTGATCATATTATATACCAGTGCTATTATTGTCATTATTTAAGGCACTTGCCAAGAGGAGGGTGGTTTCTATGCAACCAGAAACCCCCCCCTGCATTTGCCTATGGTACTTGTGGGTGGTCAGCCCAGGTGCAAAAATATACTTTTGGTCCCCCTTCTCCTCCCCAACCCAAGTTCACAATATGCAACTCGACAGTGGGTGACAGGGAGAGGTAGAGGGTGACAGGGAAAAACAGTGGGTGACAGCAAGAGGGTGACAGGGGCAGCAGTGGGCCCCTTCGTCCCTATGGGCTACGGAGTACTACACCTGCTACACCAATGATAGTTTCGCTTATGATTAGTGCGGCTGGGAATTTATTCTAGTTTAGCCACCAGTGGCATAACTATAGCCCCGCAGACCCTGCGGTGGTGGGGAGGCACTGAGTAAGTGTGGGCTCAGGTTACGCCGCTGCTGCCTTCTGCATCTGTGCCGGACTCGCAGATTACTTGTCCGTGTGGTCCGACTCACCTCCTTGCTCCTGCTGCATTGCTAATGAAAACTGACCATCACAAAATGACTGCCCCATACAGCTGACAGTTTATCAGGATGCTAGAAAAGGCAGCTGCCTCGAAATCAGCAGGGGGGGTGCCAATATACTAGTTACGCCACTGCTAGCCACTCGGTGCTTTTGAATTTTTTTACATTTTCAAAAGTCAGAAGTAATGAGTGCGCAACAAAACAGATGAATCGGGATACGGTCATTTGGTCTACAACATCTAGGTTGACAAGCATTGGGTCGACATCACTAGGTCGACATGGGTCTAGGTCGACATGGGTTTAGGTTGACAGGGCATTAGGTCGATGCAAGCATTAGATCAACATGGGCAAGGTAAACAGTCAAAAGGTCGACATTTTCACTGTTTTTTGAGCCAACATGTGCCAACAGGCGGTATTTCATGCCCTACCATCCACTAGGGCATTGTTGGAGAATAAAATAGTGCGCCGAGCATAGCGAGGCACCATCCCCGAAGCATTGCGAGCGAAGCGAGGCATGCGAGGGGATGCAGTGCACTTTAAACTGTGTCCATGTGGACAGTGTCGACATTCGGGTAAAAAAAAAACAGTGAAAACCCCATGTCGACCTTGCCCATGTTGACCTAATGCTTGTGTCGACCGAATGACCCTGTCGACCTATACCCATGTTGACCTAGTGGTGTCCACCTTGTTGTTGTAGACCAAATGATCCACACCCTATGAATCTCTCCCTATGTATACTATGTTTATCTGCTTAAAAAACATTAGTGAAAACATTATAAACATACTACTGTATATGCCACTGAGTAGATATTGAAAAGGGACTGAATATGCAAACTATTGTAAAACGTTATTCACTCATTATTTATTGTAGTAACTTTGGATGTTCTTCAAAGGCTTCTAGTTCAGCCATAACTTTAGATCTTGAGTCTGGATTATGTCCAGGCTTCGATGAACAAAATTGCTAAGATGTGTTTGGCAGAATGACTACGTTTATAAATCTGCTCAGAAAATGGGATAAGTTTTGTTGTTAATGGAAAATGTGCACCTAATTTCCTGTTCATCATGCTAAAAACATGACCTTTTGAGTGTAATAAATATTGTTAAATGATAGCGCATTTCAGTACATTTTATTTTCTAAAAAGAATAAAAGTTAATGAAACCAGTTGGTAGAAGACTAAGCTTTGAGATTTATACATTTATCGTGAATCAAGACCCAATCCTGCCAACATATGGGCTCAAGTACAGGTGGACATATGTCCCTTTTATGCATAAAATACACTTTCTGTATCGTGTAATGTATTAACGTGTCCATATGCAGATTGGGTCACATATTACATATTTGACTCCTTACTATTGAAGAACAAAAAATATGGAATTTAAATAAATTAAATGATCATGTAAGAACTGTGTTGTGTGGATGTAGATTGTCTTTGTCATAATTAATTTAGTTTGAAGATCTGTAACAATTAAGTGTGACTGATATGCAGTGCTTAAAGTGGTCCAAGGGAGGTGGTGGAACTCACCCCTCTACACCCACCCTTGGGAACCACACCCTAGCTCCTCCTACCTGGCAGAAGCCACATCCCTAACTCTGCCTTTTTAATTATCTTATATATATATATATATATATATATATATATATCATAGAAACATAGAATTTGACGGCAGATAAGAACCATTTGGCCCATCTAGTCTGCCCCTTTTTTTTACCCTTCACGTAAACTCAACCCTTTTTAATCCTTATTTCTTTGTAAGGATATTCATATGCCTATCCCAAGCATGTTTAAATTTTCTAATGTCTTAGCCTCTACCACCTCTGATGGGAGGCTATTCCACTTATCCACTACCCTTTCTGTGAAGTAATTTTTTCTAACATTTCCCCTGAACCTACCTCCCTCCAGTTTCAGTGCATGTCCTCGTGTTTTATTACTTCTTTTCCTTTGAAGAAAATTTCCCTCATGTACTATGTTAAAACCCCTGATATATTTGAAGATTTCGATCATGTCCCCCCTTTCCCTTCTCTGCTCCAAACTATACATGTTTAGATCTTTTAGTCTATCCAAGTAAGTTTTGTGATGTAGGCCATGCACCATTTTAGTTGCCCTTCTTTGTACACTCTCCAATGTATTTATATCCTTCTGAAGATATGGTCTCCAGAACTGGACACAGTATTCCAGATGAGGTCGTACCAATGACCTATAAAGTGGCAATATTATGTCTTTTTTTCTGCTACTGATTCCTCTCCCTATGCAACCAAGCATCTGACTAGCCTTCCTCATTGCTTTGTTACATTGCCTCCCTGCCCAATGTTCCCTCTAATTTTATGAAGGCTGTGTGCGGCAAAGGATTTTGGCTGTGCAACTTTGGAATGAAATAAAAAAAATTGTGCGTCACTTATATATAACTGGAAAATGACATTCAGCATTTGTGTTAACTTTACTTCAAAATGATATTAAACATTTAAACATTCAAAACACAGCACACAATTAGTAGTTAATGGGTGAAACACACATTAACTGAGTCCACAACTGCAAAAAGGGACCACTGCTGCTTTGTGCGCACTGTTGTAATGTCTGTGTGCACACTCGTCAAGTTGTGTGCGTGCGCACGTGCGCACAGCTTAGAGGGAACACTGTCCCTGCCTTTAAGTCACTTGAAATAGTGACTCCTAGATCTTGCTTTCTGTTCATGAATTTTTAGTAATGATTTCCTCAGGCAATAATACATTAGTAGCAGCCTCTTCCCTCCTTGCTGTCCCTTCCCTTCCCTCAGTGTGTGTGTGGGTAATCAGGATGGCTCCTCTCTAGAGAAACGTGATGATGCCAGCTGATGGACTTGAGTCCACCCCCAATATCCCCCCCCCCCCCACTTAATCATTATGCCTGCCTTCCCTCCCTCACCCTATGTACCTCACCCTCTATTCCCCTCTGTCAGCCATATACGATTCCTTCCCTCCCTCACCATATGCAAAAGAAGAAATCAGGAACGGGCGTAAACTTTTCCAGGCCACTAAGACTTTATTTACAATTCTTACTAGGCAGTGAGGGTGCTAACACTTTATGCTGTGAGTGCAGGGGTGCTCACTAAATTCTGATTGATGTCTTTCTGTCTTTTATAGTAAACCATGAGCACATTTGAATTTGTTGGCTCTGACAGATGTTTGTGGGTGCTCTCTGTTTTGGCACCCTACTGTAGCTGGGATACATACTAATGACTTGGTGGGGATGCCAGCAGCCAGAATACCAACACCAGCACCTCATTCATAGGCAAATGCAAGGGGGGGTGGCTCAGAAACCCCTCTCCTCTTGGCAAGTGGCTCAAAGTATGACAACAATAGGACTCTTGCTTCAATGTTCAGTAGAGAGATTGTGAACTGCATTTGGAAACCGAGTCTATAAATCCTGTGTGTGCCACTGTCAATGGACAGGGGACTAATTCTAACCCCAGTACCCCCCTGCCTAAACCTAACCCCCCAGCCAGTAGCCTAACCCTCCCTATCCATAGCCTAACCCTATCTCCCCCACTGCAGCCTAACCCTAAGCTCCCCCGTAATGCATAAACCTACCCCCTTCCAGGGCCTAACCCACGCTGCACACATACAGTATGTTTGGCATCCCAGCAGCCGAGATTCTGGCGCCAGGATCCTCATTGATGTCGGGATTCTGGCACTGGTCTCCTGGCAGCAGTCAGGATGCCACCATTGGTATTTGCCGGGATGCTGAACACATCCCCTGTAGCGTCTTCTTCTGAGGTATATAGTTGTGGTCACATACTATTTATGTAACCTTGGAGCTGGTCCTAGGGTTGATTTTAATGGTTGTACCAACATAAGCTGTGTACACACGGGGTGATATTAAGCACATATCGCTGGCAATTTGGTCGCTGAGTGCCATTGATTTATATGTGCTGTGGGTGATAAATCGCCTGATGCACGTTCCCGTGTTCAGCCCCGAATGGTCGCTGGTAGCATGCTCCTGCGACCAGCTATTTCCCCCTGCGGCTCCCCCGGCAGAGTCTCCTTTTCATCAGCCACCATCGCTGGTGAGAATGGGACACTGAGCAATGTATTGCACCGTGTGTACACAGCTTTGGTTATCGTGAACACCTGCTAGAATTTCTGTGCTCCTGCTTCTATTTTGAATCTACTTAGTCCACACCATTGAATCTTGCTAAACCTGATGCAACTCTACTTGTCCTACCATCAATGCTGTGACTAACTTCTACCTAAAGCTAAAAACTATTAGCATGGAGATGAAAACATACTTCAGCATTTTGGACTTATATTTGTCTGTGAGCCATACTTTCTGTGGCAGAGTTCAATGACCAAGGGCCCAGGCTTGGCTTAGCAATCAGGCCATGCTTGAGTTCTACAGTTTGAATAGGTTAGCATGCCCCAAAAAGGTCTTCTCTGTGAAGGAAGGTGGTGGCACATAATGGATGGAGTATAATAGGAAAGGGATAGACCCTGTCACAACATCCTATGGTGCCAGCTTGTGGTACTGTTGCCAAGGTTCACCTATGCCTGTTTTTCTTGTTATTCACACCTTACCATGTAAGCTGTAAGACCTTGAAAAGAGGATGGATCTGTGTACTCATTGGAAGATCATCTTCTTTGAGTCCACCTGGTGGACACTGCAGACTGTGCAATGAGAGGGGATGCTGAGTGTTGGACATTGGGTCAGTGAGTTTTTTTCATTTTTTTTCAAGTAGCAATCAATTACATGGCAATATCAACCTGGGTTTTCAGTGTAAATGATTGGCACTTTAAAAAAATGAGAAACTCTCCCAAAATCTCCACCTTTCTGATTCTCACACCCTATTACATTTGGCGTATTATGTCTGATGATGCCATCCCTTTAGGTCAGGCTAAAGAGTTAGGTAAATGGTGGAGAGTTAGTTATATGCCAGAGAGTAAGATGCATGCTAGAGAGTTAGGTACATGCAGGAGAGATAGGTACAAACTGGAGACTTAGGTATATGCCAAAGAGTTAGGTACATGAAACAGAGTTAGGATTATGCTAGAGAATGAAGTACATGCTGGAGAGTTAGGTACATGCCGTAGAGATAGGTACATGCTGTAGAGTTAGGAACATGTTGGAGAGTAAGGTACATGCTGGAGAGTTAGGTACATGCCCTAGAATTAGGTACATGTTGGAGAATTAGGTACATGTTGGAGAGTTAGGTATATGCCGCAGAGTTAGGTTAATGCCATGGAGTTTGGTATATGCTGGATAATTAGGTACATGCTGGAGAGTTAGGTACATGCCGGAGAGAGAGGTACAAACTGGTGACTTTGGTATATGCCAGAGAGTTAGGAACATGCAGCAGAGCTAGGAATATGCTAGAGAATGAGGTACATGCTGGAGAGTTAGGTACATGCCGGAGAGTAAGGTATATGCTGGAGAGTTAGGAACATGTTGGAGAGTAAGGTACATGCTGAAAAGTTAGATACATGCAGCAGAATTATGTACATGCAGGAGAGTTAGGTATATGCTGGAGAATTAGGTACATGTTAGAGAGTTAGGTATATGCCGGAGAGTTAAGTACATGCTGGAAAGTTAGGTAGATGCCGGAGAGTTAGGTACATGCCACAGAATTAGGTACATGCTGGAGAGTTAGGTATATGCTGGAGAGTTAGGTACATGCTCTAGAATTAGGTACATGCCAGAGATTTAGGTACATGCTATGGAGGTTGGTATATGCTTGAGAATTAGGTACATCCTTGAGAGTTAGGTACATGCCAGAGAGGTACATGATGGCGAGGTACTGTATATTCAAGACATCTCCGTCAGGTGCAAAATTGGAAAATAAACGTGGTCTATGTGGCTGAAATCAGACAAAAGTGCTGATAATTTCCAGACAAAAAGTTTTGTTTCATAAATAGGTCCTTGGGCTCCTTGGGCTCTACTTTCAAAACTATAGCCTTTTTCAGAATAAATTCTCTTATCCATGGGACATCTCTGGTAGGAGAACACGTGGGTGATGTTATAACCTGGGAGTAGCAGGCGGTTGTGAGAAACCAGAATTGTGGTGTGAAGTCTATATCACGGACAGGTTATTACATATCCCCTGGTGTCCTTTACTATCAGCATGATAAACAGGGGACACCATGACCATGACCTGTGGGTCACAATGATTGTGCTGCTGCTTTAAAATCTGCCATCCATAATGTTACAAAATGATTCTGAAAAGGGTTAAGAGGAATCAGCGGTAATGTGAATAACGAAGGCTGTATTTTCTATCAGTCCGGTACACTGTCACAACGCTCACGTTGCCAAAATGTGCTTAGAAAATGTTTTAGCATACATTTGATTTGACCATTCACACCTCTTTAATGAATAAAGGCCATTGGTGATATTTTATTGCAGTTTACTTCTACTCTTGCAAAAATGACTCTTTGATTATGACTTAAGGTGGAAACATGTTGATAAGTTATAACATCTTGTGTACAGTGCACCTCTGCAGTCTGTATATTACTTCAAGTTTTCTCTTCTACTCGTGTTTATGACAGCGCTTAACACTTTGAACTATGGGATATTTTATCTGCGGTAATGGATGATAATGTACTTCCAACAAGGAAGCCTTCCTCCCTGCATACATTACACTTGCAATGAATTCAGATACTTTAGGTGACTGGGAATATTTTATGGATTTATTGAGGTATGAACTGAATTAGTAAGTGCGAGAATAGAGGGGAGGTTGGGTAATTATTTGTGTAGGCTGTTGACAGAAACTGATTTATGCAAATTGAATGCCGGAGTCACATGACTTCAAAAACGGTCATAAAGCAGAAGAAAGAAAAGATAAAAAAAAATATCTTGGCTTGAAATCTTACAACATTTTGAAAGACTTTGCCCAGAATATCACTGTTGATCTGTTAAAGGTTCCCATACATGGTACAATTATTGTATGAAATTTGGACTAGATCGCATCACATACGTTTTGCAATGCAATAAGATGCAACTGCTCCTGGCGCTTGGCACATACTTTTTGAGATGTGCCATGGGATGTGCATGGGAGCTCGCATCTCATCGCACCCAGCAATTTTACAGTGTATGGGCACCTTAAGACGCTGGAGCAGAGTTGAATGTAAACCAGATTTGTTGGTGTGAATTTTTGCATGGGTGTCGATCGTGGTCAATAGTAAAAAAGGATGACACTGAAAATGTCAACATGGAAAAAGTGTTGACCTGAGTTTTGAAGATTTTGGGTGTCTATGTTGACACATGTCAACATGAACACCATATAAGTGTACTGTGTCTGCTCCCGGCATTATGCACATTATTATATTCTCCTTCTATGTACACAAGGATGGTAAAGTATGAAGTTGTTTTTGATAAAATATAGTGAAAAACTCGTGTTGAACTTTTCTATGTTGAGCTTTTGAACATATCGACCTTTTTCATGTGTTGGCCTTTGACCTGTTGACCTGTCGACCTATGTACTGTCGAACTATTGACTGCATACCTTTTTGCACTGCTGGTTCTCTTGCACCAAGGATAGTGCTGATGCAAGTCCTCATTTAGGGCAGGATATAGAAGTTTACGTAAATCCCATAAAATGTATTTACTAAGATGGGAGTTCAATTGAAAACCTGAAAGCAACAAATTGGCTAAACCCGTCTAATTTTCCGGCAAGGGAATCTAAACCTCCGGGTTTCTTTGGCTGCCCAAACTACGTATTATAAACTTTTTTTTCTTGCACCTCTGAAGGCCGCTAGCTAAAATATGCATGTTGCAGGTAATGGGTGTCTGTCTGAGCAACAATTGAATAGCTCTGATAGACATCCAATACTATAGACAGCCAGCAGGGGACACGCAGAAGAATTGAATTCCCCTTAATTAATACTTCTATCAAATTTGGAAGACGCATTAAGAAGCCTGTGGCGTTAAATACTTGATTCAAAAAGGGACACCTGTCCTTATATAAAGCTCTGATACACAACACGATGCACATGGAAAGAAGGACTATTTCTCTTTACCGTAATTAGACATTTTGGTGTCCTGTGCCAGAGAAATCTATACACCAGTCAAATACCAAAACAAAAAAAGTTGCTCTGTGCATAAGCATGTACAGTAGGCCCCCATTATGGTTGACTCGGTAAACTGCGACCACGTGCCTTTTGACCTTTGCTTGTGTCGAGTTTATGTTACTGATGATTTAACGCTGCTGACAAATTTTTAGGTGTCTAACTATTCTCGATCGACCATTCGTAGTCGATCCAGCCATCACCGATCTTCTATACCATAACCATTCCAACCCTCCCCCTAGTGCCTAAACCTATCTGTCCACTTCTGCAGCCTAACGCCTAAAGTCATGTTGACCATTTTCTTGTGAACCCTTGACCCTGTCGATCCATATCGACATTAAACAGACAACTTTTTGACCCGGTTGATCTATTGACTGTCGTGGTATCAACATACTGTACCCCCAATAACTACAAATATAGATTTCCTGATGCATACATATAGCTTGATCCTTTCTTATGGCTTCTTTTCTTGTTTTTTCCTATTTTTATTCTTAATATTTATGTGCATTCAATTGTTTTTGACATAAGCAGTTTCATCCATTGCAATTAACTTTATTTTTAGCAAATTCCGCAAGAATAATAAGGTCTTCATGTTTATCGTTATTTGCATACTGATTTCCTCTATGAATGCTGATATTTCTCAATTTTTAAGGGCTAGGGAATTACATTAATGACTACGCATGAGCCTAAGTTTTGGAATCTGTGCTATAATGAGACAAAACACTGCGCGGTTTAACGTGAAGACAGAGACCGTGTGATTTTAGGGGCTGGATTCAACTAGCTGCCTATTTTCCAGCAAGTGACAGTAGCATAATGTAATACGCTGCGCATACGAAGTCGTTCGATAATCGAAAATTGTCTGATTAGTGATCCATGTTAAATTAGGCCCTCTGGGTGAAATTTAAAATACTGCAAGATGCAGACTGTGCGGGACTTTGTGCAAATCTGTATAAAGCAGCAATTATTTACATCGCAAAACCAACCTGTTTTTAAATTTATATACAAAAATTCCAAATGCAAATGGTCCGATACTCCTGGTAAAGAGGGGTACTTTGCCTCAGTGGTTCCATACAGAGGCGTAGGGAGGGCGGAGCCAGTGGAGTACACGCTCTGGGCACCACCCCCCTTCGCAAATGAGCCAGGACTCGCAGTGGCAGGCTGGGTCGGGGGGCATATGCCCCCCCCCCCCCCCCCCGGGCTAGTAGGATTTCAGCATCTTGGGGCCAGTGGAGGTCCGGCTTTAGGCTGGCTACAGTGATCAGAGCTCACAGCTCTGATCAAATAGCTCAGCTGGGAGCCAGCAGTGACAGGAGCTGCCCGGCCGGAGCATCATTGAAAGCAGTGGGGAACTTCTTTAATCATGTGCATGGGAACAGAGCAGTCGCAGTCCCATGGGCCCTTGTGTCCAGTACACGTCATTGTGGAGGTGCAGAACGGAGCGGGCCGGGGACTTTATACACAGTGGAGGATGCCAACTTCTCTCTTGCGGCTGACAGCGCCACCCCCTCCCTCCCCCCTTCCTCACACACACACACACACCGCCCGTCCTCTACCGGAGGAGCCTCGGAGTCCTGGAGCCTGGATGAAGGTGAGTGACAGGCACTGAGCAAATGCACCTCCTGGCTCTTCTTACAGATGTTCCAGAGGTGCTACAGGAAGTCAGGTACAGTCCTGTTAGAGAAAGATGCAGAGTTCAGAGGGAGGGAAGGAGAGGTACACAGGGTGAGAGGGAGCGAAGAAGGAGAGGTACATAGGCTGAGAGTGAGGGAAGGAGAGGTACATTTAGAGCAGGCTTGTCCAACCTGCGGCCCTCCAGCTGTTGTGAAACTACAAGTCCCATCATGCCTTGCCACAGTTCTGCTATTAGGTAATGCTAAAACTATGGCAAGGCATGCTGGGATCTGTAGTTTCACAACAGCTGGAGGGCCGCAGGTTGGACATGCCTGATTTAGAGTCTCTCTAAATAAATCAAATATATGTAATAATGGGAAACTGGGTGTAGGGAGAGGGTGTTGAGGGCTTATTTATTATATTAATAATATTATTAATTATAAGTACATTTATATTAAGGATTGTACATATTTACATTTATAAAGGATTCATTATGGGGGCGCGAAACATGCCCTCGCTCCGGACACCATAGCACCTAGCTACACCGCTGGTTCCATGTGAAGTGTCAGGCAGTAGACATTACACTATTAGCGGTAGAAGTAAACTGCCAGTCTCCGCAGTTTGTTATCATTTTATTTGTTTCTGATATTTGAATCTTTCGTCATGACTAGAAGTTTACTTCTGTCGCTTATAGCCCTGAGTGCTACTGACACAGGGCCAGATGCATTAAGCTTCAAAAGTGATCAAATGCAGAGGGATAAACAGGCAGCCAATCAGCTCCTACCTTCCATGCCACAGACTGGGTTTGAAAAATATAAGGCAGGAGCTGATTGGTTTGTTGTTTATCACTCTCCATTTCATCACTTTTTGAAGCTTAGTGCATCTGGCCCATAAGGTCTACTATATCTAGGACCTCATCGCCAAATCTTGCGTTTGCTGCTAAGATTTTATATAAGATGGGGTAATAGCACTGTGGTGATTGTGGATTTGTGGAACAAAATGATCAATGATTGATGGTGAAATGCGTTTGTGAGCCAACCTATTATTTTCTCTATAATACATCCATATGAACATATGAGATTAAATTTATATATGTAATACTGACATTATATCTTATATCGGATTAGTCTTTATCTTTTTATCTTATAATACAAAACAGAGGGGGGTTGCAGGTGCACTATGCAATCATTACTGCTAACATATATTCCTTTTATAATTAATTTCTGAGGATGTTAGCATACATTTGGCCAAATATATCTACCTGCTCACCACGTTAAGGTCTCCTCATTAGAGCAGGTCCCTAGCACTATGGGGTTCATGCCTGGGGCACAGGGCACCCCCAAGCCAGTCCAGCAAAACCACCCCAGGGCATCACATAAATAAAATATAGCTTTTATGCATATAGCTAAAAATCTTAGCAAGGTAGCACCTCTCATTACAGGGTGTGCAGTCTAGGGCCCCCCCTTTGTCCACATCTTATAATACAAGACATATTTCTCATGCTTTATCCATAGGGAAAGCTTTAACCCCTTCAGTGGTGGGGGATTTCTGGGGCATGCCAAACCTCCCAGGGCAGGTTTGTTCTGCCCCAGAAATACTCACCATTGAAGGGGCTGCCACTAGGTTCCTTCTGCTGATTTTCTCCTTCTGGCATTCGTCAGGGGGATGGCAAGTGGTCGTGGGGGGGAGTGGCAACATGCGGTTGACGGGAGGGAGCAGACATGCGGGTGAAAGTACCACTGGCGCACACCTAAATAGATTCTGACAATCGGAAAGTCCATGGATTGGTGAAAAAGGCAGCTGACGAATCAAGCGGCCGTTTAACAATGCAGACTCGACTTTAAACGAAGTGGAATCTGTACTGGTGAGTCCTGGCCATTGCTGATATTTCTGCCTGGCTGAAATATCGGCCAAGATTGAATATCCCTCTATAGATATTATCATCTAGAGCAGTGATGGCTAACCTTGACACTACAGCTGTTGTTGAACTACACATCCCAGCATACCCTGCTACAGTTTTACTATTTGGCCATGCTAAAACTGATGCAGGGCATGCTGGGATGTGTAGCTCAACAACGGCTGGAGTGTCAAGGTTAGCCATCACTGATCTAGAAGGTGCTAGATAAATAAGTAGAATTTGATTGGTTGCTATGGGCAACATCTTACTGTTAAAAACTCACACAGTAAATGTACCCAAGACTCAGACAGTGTGAAAAGGTTTCATATTCTCTAACCTCAGTACTAGACACATATTGGAATAATAAATATAAATATTGAAATGCAATGTCCTTTTTTTGGAAAAAAAAATTAGCACTATACACATACAGGGCTAAATAAGGATGGCTCTATCAGTAAGCCAGAGCGGTCGGACTTAATCCTATGCTAATCCCCTGCTGCTGGGGTAGCCAACTCCAGTCCTCGAGAGCTACCAACAGTGCACGTTTTGCAGGTCTCCTCGCAGAATCACAAGTGAAGTAATTAGCTCCACCTGTGGATCTTTTAAAATGTGTTAGTGAGTAATAATTACACCTTTGCAACAGCTACTGTAGGTTGTCTGGAAAAAGTGAACTGTTGGTAGATCTCGAGGACTGGAGTTGGCTACCACTGCTCTACTGTATTGTTCTATGTTTTGTATTGCAGCTGAGAACAATAGGCCTTGGTGAGCCATGGCCTACCATGGCTATACAGAGAAAGTTAGTTGAAGAAGGCTCCATCTGTACACCTTACTTTATCCTCGGTTTAATCTTTTACA
This sequence comes from Crinia signifera, assembly GCF_055691185.1. Taxonomy (NCBI): domain Eukaryota; kingdom Metazoa; phylum Chordata; class Amphibia; order Anura; family Myobatrachidae; genus Crinia; species Crinia signifera. The sequence goes on from NC_139221.1 coordinate 269,944,734, forward strand.
TCTTTATATATTGTGAAATGCTTCTGCTTGTTTTGTCATGTGGTAATATCAAAATAAACAATTGAAAAAAAAACTACGGTACGTGTGTATTATCACGGCTCCCATGATTTCCATCTTATGGCATTTTATACAATTTAAAATTGTATACCATTGTATATGGCATACAATGGCATACGATGAGATGAGATGAGATTTTAAATTGTATAAGCACACAAATGGGTGCTTTCAATATTAATTGGCCCCCCTATAAGATTTTTAATTGTATAAGTACCCTAATGGGTGCTTACAATGTTAAATGCACCCCCACGCCACCACCACTATCAACGCCAACCCGAAGCGTGGCGAGCGCAGCGAGCCTGCGAGGGGGGCGGTACGCGTCCTCCGACCTTTTCATACCCCCACTATCCATGTCGGTGTGGAGTTGACTTTACATAGTGTGGCGAGCGCAGCGAGCCACCGAGCCCGAAGCGTGGCGAGCGCAGCGAGCCCCGCGAGGGGGCGCGTTTTACTTTACATGGATTACGCGTCCGCTCGCCACACTATATAAAATCAACTCCACACCGACATGGATAGTGGGGGTATGAAAAGGCCGGAGGACGCTCGCCATGCTTCGGGTTGGCGTTGATAGTGGGGGTGGCGTGGGGGTGCATTTAACATTGTAAGCACCCATTAGGGTGCTTATACAATTAAAAATCTTATAGGGGGGCCAATTAACATTGAAAGCACCCATTAGTGTGCTTATACAATTTAAAATCTCATCTCATCTCATCGTATGCCATATACAATGGTATACAATTTTAAATTGTATAAGATCGGGTCCAATCGCAGCACATCTCATCTCATTGCATACCATCTTAAGCCTTATGGTATGCAATGAGATGGGATGAGATGGGAGCCGTGATAATACACAAGTACCAAAACTACGACTTTAGGGGGATATTCAATCTCCCACCACCATTCCCGATGGGGGAAATGGCGGCGAGGCTCTATTCAATATGGTCTTCCTCGACAGCATTGAACAGGGATCTTGGCAGAATGTGCCCGACTTCACAAGCAGTCGACCACATACTGCCGAGAATGGCTGGGAATTGACAGCTCGTGGCTGCAGCTCAAAGATTCCCGGCCACGCCCCCTTCTCGGCACTCGTCAGGCAGGACAGTGAATCCCACCTGCAAAATCTCAGTCGAGCAGACCGAGAATGGGACAGGGTCACGGCTGTTGAGCCAGTCCTACAGTAATGACCCTACATTAAATACTCCTCTTAATCTGTTAATTGATACAAATTATTGATACAAATGTGGGAATCTTTCCAATTACTACCAGTGGTGGAGCATCTTATACCCCTTTTAGACATACGCAAAAATCCCAGGATTTTTCACATGCACGCGCATAATCCCAGTACAAGCTTTTGTCTGAATGGCTGTAAGCGTGATTTTAGTCAAGTAAAATCCAGGGTCCTGCGCACCTGCAATGGACCCGGGATTTTTAAAAACCCAGGATTGTTCTGGGTTTAAAATCCAGGGTAGTTTATCTGAAAGGGGTATTAGCCATTCAAAGCATCTTGTGCTATAGGACATAAAAAAGGTGCATGTGAACACATATGTACATGTAGATGATGCACATGTGGTTCACATGTTATACTTCGAGTACTTGTAAATTATTTTGGATCTTTTTGGTGTATGAAGAAATGTTGGGCCAAATTCTCTATGTGGGAAGCAGGGGGTTAAATAAGACCATGGAAAACAGACACAAGCCCCAGAGTGGGCATACTGACCACCTCCATTATTCCAGATTCTTATTTATATGACTCAGAGCAGCCATAAACAGGTATCACGTGCTGCAGTCCATTCTCTTCCTGTCTGGTTGTTGCTGGGGTGGTGACTGTGGAAGAGTGGTGGTAAATGTGATCTGCAGGAGGCAGGGACCCTCGCTCAGCAGCTGCCACCTCACACCCATTAGCAGATGATATGGGCCGAGTCCCTCTAACAAGCCCAGCCCTTAGTATCCACCTCCCTACCATCTCCGCACTCATGGGGAGGGAGGGAGCGAGCGAGCGAGAGAGAGAAAGTGTGTCTAAAAAAGTGACATTAGTATTAATTACACAATAGGATCATAAAATTATTAAAATGGTTGATAATAATAATAAACTGTGCAAGATAATTGGGCAACAAAATGACCAAGGATGGTATAGGACTGGTGTTGTATAACCTGCTCTGATCCAATGAAGAGAGTCCTGATGGAATGCAGTCCAAATTTGTATGATTTTCCAGGTGGCGCTGGAGGGATCGGTCCTGAGGGCAGTCCACCGATTGAACGAAGACTAACGCTGACCACATCCACTGTAAACAATAACAATACGCTGTGCTCCATTTGTATTTTGTGTGTTATGTACATGATTTGTTACATGATTATGTGGCGACATGTTATATGTTCCCCCTTAATGTCCTCCCCCCCCCCCACGTTGTCACTTGGCTGATGCAATGTAACTAGGAAAATTCCTAGTATACTTGGCCAACAAAACCGATTCGGTTTCTCATTCTGATATACAGTATATACACATACATTTTATATATATTGGAAGCTACACTGTTTGTGTCATTATTGAGAAGTCCCCTGGAGTGCCACTGTCCTACCTGTGTATATATATATATATATATATATATACACACACACACACACACACACACACACACACACATACATACATACATACATATACACACACACACACACACACACACACACATTATATTTATATATATATATATATATATATATATATATATATATATATAATGTGTGTGTATGTGTACCCCTTGAAAAAGGGGTTTCTTATAGCCCCGAAACGTCTGTTCACCACATAAAATCACCTGTTTATAAAAGCTGCCGAGTGCCGCTGCATGCTTCTGTGAGTCATGCAGTATGTTGTGGAGTCATGAAGTATGCACCTTCCCTCTGAAGCTCTAATTTGGAGGGCCATACACTGCTGTGCCTAAACAAGATTTTGTTTGAAGAAATACACAATTGTGCTTTTTTTGGATGCCACATATCTGGTTCCCATTTAAAAATACGGTACATGTTTCCTAGCACGGCGCCCGTCGGGTCCCATCGCATACCTTAACTTAAGGTATGCGATGGGACCCGACCGACCCGATATTCGGGCTTTAAAGACGTTTTAACGAACTTTGAAAATCGGTCGCATCGCATGCCATTATAATGGCATGCGATGCGACCGACCCGATTTTTACATTGGACCCAATGTAAAAAGTGTCCCTGAGACACGATTTTACATTGGACCCAATGTTAAATGCCCCCTAGAACCGATTTTTTATTGTAAACCCACCCTGATGGTTAATTAGGTCAAATGCCCCCCCATTGTTAACGCAACGCCACGATCAACCGTGGCGTGGGGCGGCGGTACGCGTCCTCCGACCTTTCCATACCCCCACTATCCACGTCGGCGTGGAATTGATTTTATATAGTGTGGCGAGTGCAGCGAGCCACCGAGCCTGAAGCTTGGCGAGCGCAGCGAGCCCCGCGAGGGGACGCGTAATAACGTCTGATGTAATGCGCGTCCCCTCGTCTGTGCTGTTAGGACGCTGATTTACAGCACCAAGGAGACGCTTGATCATTTACAAGTGCCTCTGCTCGTCACACACCTGTGCATGCCGCAGAAAACTTCCCACCGATACGCTGACTTGTAGCGGCTCCGGAGTACACCAGAGAGACGCTGACAGACGGCGGCTCCGGGGACACGCTACTATAGAGCGGCACGGACTTCAGGGATTGTGTTTTCACTCACAGCGGCACACCCGGCCGAGATCAAGGACTTGATCCCCAGGGTGAACTTGGAGGAATTTACCGTCTCCTCCTCTACTCTCCCTTCCCCTCTTTTTTCTTCCCCTCTCCTCTCACACGCTACTATTACCTTCCATGTTTTCCTACTGATAACAGCTGGACTGCATGCTGGGTGCCGCTTACCCTCCAATACAGCATATTGCAAGTGGGGGACAGCAGCGCATTCCAGCATTAGCACTTAAGCTGAGCCTATTCTCCTGATCTAAATCCTGTTTTCACAGGTAACACCCATCCCAACGGAGGGGCAGTGACTCACCCTGCACTGGAGTTATCTAACCAGGGGAACATACCTTACCCCCTACAGGACAGCAGTTTTCCACTACTCTTTTTTTCCTCTCTCCCTGTACCCTCAACAACCGGGGCTCGCTCACCCGCAATACCTCCAAGCCCACCAGCATTACCATATGCTGAGGGAAGCTGACCAAACCCAGGTCATCTGAGTAGACAGAGGGGGTGACCCCACTGAGGAAAATTAGTGTACACCAACCTTGTCATAGGTATATAAAGCTGGGCAGCAGCGGTCCCTGAGGGTACAATCAGGGAGTACAGGTTGACTTCCCACAATACCTTGAAGGCCCACCGATCTCCGAGTGGCAGCTGGTATACAGGACTGTGACGAGTAGCAACGAGGGAGACCTCACTGCGAGAAATCATTCTTCCTGATATACTATAGGTCAGTGGTAGCCAACCCTAGCCCTCGAGAGCTACCAACAGTTCACATTTTCCAGACAACCTAGCTGCTGCACAGCTGCACTCATTAATCACTGACACATTTTAAAAGATCCACAGATGGAGCTAATTAGCTCACGTGTGATTCTGTGAGGAGACCTGCAAAACATGCACTGTTGGTAGCTCTCGAGGACTAGGGTTGGCTACCCCAGCTATAGGTATATAAAGTTGGAGAACTGTCACCTACGGGGAAATTCTCTCTCTTTTTTTCTCTTTTTCTTCTTCTTCCTTTTTTCTCTCCTTTCCTTTTTACTAATTTTTTCCCACACTCACTTTCTCCCCTTGGGGGTGGAGACAGTCATTTCCTACAATACCTATGATATATTTTCGCTGATTTCTAACATTGTGTAATTGAATTAGTGATAATTTTTTTTTGAACAGTGAGATTTGGAACGTATACTATGCATGTGTGATTTAGCAGCAAAATTGGTTAGATAAGATTGGACAGACTACTTCAAACAGACAGATTACTGTTAGAGTGTTATTTTTAGCCCACTAACAATATATCCGATAAGTATCTTTGTATTCAAGACTGGTTAGACATGTATAGGCCTATTGCAATAACCGTGTATCTTTGCTTATAACCGACTAGTGTGGTTCCACTAGTACAATCAGCAAACGTGTTACAGTATCTGTCTAACATACCTACAAACTGTCCCCCAGTGCTTATGCTGGTATAAGCTCATTTTTTGAATTGTGATTTCAGAATAATACACTTATCACTATTTGTGGTCGGGTCTGTGAATCTTGAAGAGCATACCGATCACTGCTGTCCACACTAAAGTGCTCACTTTAAAATTTGTGTTATATGTACCCATCTGTTTTTGTTTGTCAATGTCTAGTGCTTAATTTTAAAAAAATTACGAAGAAATCTTTTTAAATTAATTTAAATCTAAACATACAAGATTAAAATAGTGTGTCACCAAGTATCCAAACCACCATATTGTGATTAGGTTTTCCTTGTAGTTCTTTCTTGTTAAATTTCATGGGATAATTTATGAATTTTTGTAATTTTTTCCAAGTAAGACACCCCAACAAAGAGAGAGTATTTATCTTCTTCCTCCTATAAAATCTATCAATCTACCAGGATTTTTTTTGTAATCACTTGGAAAAAACTATTTGTGTATACTGTCACACCTTGTTTGACAGTGTTTTTATATAAATTTTTCCCATTTTATGTATTAAATATTATACGTGAACTGAATTTGTTTCACTGTCTCAGCACCTTCTGAGACCCCGTTCTTTTTTTCATATCCGTTTCTCTGATCCTGTCAAAGAGGATCCTTCCGAGGTGCTGCTCTAACCTGTGCGCTGATAGGGGATATATATATATAGATAGATAGATATACATATATATATACAGTATATAAACCTGGGGGAATCCTCACTCTTAGGGTAGTTTATAGAGTTCAGGTGCCAGTCCAGAAGGTATTATAAGCAAACAGTATATCCAAGGATTTAAGCAAGACAGCACTCCAATTGTTTCATAAACATATATACACACACACACACACACACACACACGGCTGATAGATTGAACGTAACTATATTTTAGCTGCACACTGGTAAGAAAGACTGCCTACCACCGGTCGCAGATTTAGCCATGCGAAGGGCAGTGTGGTTAGCAGCTATGTGCACAGAGTGAGGCTTCTAATTACTGGACAGTTACAGTTATGGTAACATGTTTTCTAATTGAACCATTAAGTGGTCCGTAAAAAGTTTTTTAAATTCATTGCTGACATTTGAACAGCAGTAAAAATAATAAATGAAGGCGGTGTAAATGTGCATATTTAAGGTTATGCCCGCAACCATAATGAACCTCATGGCTCTGTACTAAATGAAAGCATAGGGGACAATGTACTGTGCCCGGAGCCAGATTCAGAGTTGATCACTGTTGTGCAATGACTGCTCCTAAATATGGATCAGAACACACATGCATGAACCAAAATAGTGAAACAAATAGCAAAAGGATCTAATCGTAATCCCCTTGCAATTTGACTTACAGGAAGCCTGTGTGGAACACCCAGTTGTGGAATGGCGCCTTAATTTAATAAAAGTCCATAAATATGGTGGTCCAATCTCCAGTGAAGCACTCAAAGCAGTTCTTTTGATATCTTTATTTTCAGAAAGTTGTTCCAGACACAAATAATGATGTATAGAAACTTTAACGCGTTTCGTCTTAAACAGACTTCATCAGGGGAACAGTTTGTGTCTTTAATTTAATACAGGTTTCCAACAGGCTATGGAATTTTGGGGAGGTGCCTCCTCCACTTGGAGTCCTATTATTAGGACTATCTTAGATCCGTTAGCCTTCACATTCTAGGCAGCCGGTACTGAAATGCTGATACTGAGTATACTTTAGTGTAAATAACCCAGTGACTTTAATATCCATTTAAATGTCCTTCCCTGCTTGTGCTCTAATATGTTAACGAGTCTTACAACTTGTCAGATCCAATAGTTGAAATGGGTAACAGCACATCCAATTTATACAGCAGCAAACCAATGGGTCTATTTCAAAAACCACTGTGTCCTGCAGGGAAGATACAACCTTATAGATATATATAGACAGATATATGTGTACCAATTGTTACAGATATCCATATTGGTGGGAGTTTGACTAATGAGACTCTGAATTCAATTAACAGATTTTGTTGGACAATTTTAATTAAAATGGTAAAATAAATTGAGGATAAAAAAAAAAAAATCAGTTAAACGAGTCCATTATTATGTATTACATGTAACAACTGTCTCTGTAGTACCAATATTTGTACTCTATACCTAAAAAATAACATTCCCCACAAAAAATACAATCACACAACAGGTGTGCCCAGGATCCCCCGTGGAAACAAAGTCTCAAAAAGAGCTGCACTTCCTCCCTGACTCCTAGCAGCTCCAAGGTACCATTACAGAATTGACATTTTCTACCTGTAACAATGAATAGACATTTAGTTTCATAAGTTAATAAGATTTTTATTTTCTGTTATGTACAGAAAAGCACCGGCTGCAGCTGTAGAAAGTACTGATAAATCTTGACAAGATAAAGGAAAGATAACGTAGGTCAGGGTAACATCATCTGATTTCACAGAGCCAAATGTTAGTTTACATCTCAGTTATTAGAGACTAGGAAGGAAGGTACTGAGTAGAGATCCCGGATCTCAAAATGCAATCTTATTTACTATCCGCTGTCACATGTTTTGGCTCCAAAACATATGACAGTTGGATAACCAATAAGATCCCGTTTCGAGATCCGTGTATATCCGGATCTGCACACATCTCTAGTAGAACGCTATCTTATTTGCGCTGGTAGATCACAAACTGCAGGAATGCCAAGCATAGTGGTGGTATCGCGTGGACATTTTAGACCATAATATAAACAGTATAGAACTGAAAAACCCCAGTTGTTTGGATTGAAATAATATTTAATAGATGTTAATGATTAATGGATTAATCTCCTCTATATGGATACAAAAAAACAAACAGAAAACTGTACAATAATGAGAAATGAAGCAAAAGCTATTATTTTTATATTCACAACTGTATCATATTCATCATGATGTACATTGTACAGAAGCACTTAAAACTCATAGTCCAACCTTTCCAAAGAAGAAATAAAATACTATAAATGACAATTTATGTTTACCAACCATTAGGGCCGGTAGTGAAGCAAACACAGTGTAAACAGTTAAAATACTTGTACTACTTTCTGATGCAGGAGAAAGAGGATTGGCTGAAATGCGCCTCTCACATCCCTTTGTTCTGTTGCAGGCAGATGTGTTCGTCTTCTAGATGATCCAGACCTTGTTATTAAGCCATTGAGCAACCAAACCGCTAGTTGTGTAAACATATTGCCAGTTTCTGGAGAGTTTCCGTCCAAACGGCACTGAGCCAAACCTTCATCTTTGGTAATTTCTGCAGACCGCTCTTTCTGGAACATCGTTCCCGACACAAACAGAAATTCTTACGCAATGACAATCTATTGCAGATTTTTTTTTAAATCGACTGGATGGAATAATGCCTGGATTCCTGAAACATCTCCACTTGATGGGGAATTCTGTGTAGGCACCAGTTTTCAATCCCTCATCTCGAATAAAATCCCAACTCAGCTCAACTCAAAGCCAGCGGCACATTCTATAGCATAAAGCAGTTTGCTCCTCATTAGATTCTCATCATAAAACTCTGGAAGTTTGAGGAGGTTCATGCAGGTGCTTGCTGTGGGCAGTCGTTCTAGATCAGACCCTCCGTTATGGATACAAAATGCAGGATATAATTCCTAAAAGGAGAAGAAAAAAAAGGAGATCATAGTTAAATATAGATCACATGTTATTGTGTCACTAACCAATTCTAAAAAAGTTTATAAAAATGGGTTAGGAAACAATTCTTGAGGCATTAGTACATTTTCTGTAGGCTGATATTTCCAAATGAATGGCTGTTATCTGCTTATGCCGTCTCATATAAAAAAAAAATTGGGAGGTCCCGGACATACATTAACAGATAATAATCATTCTATTATTGCCCAAAAGGGATTGTATTACTTAATATTTCTCATACGTTTAAAAACTTTCATCACCTGTTCAAGGAGGAACATTTTTTGAAGGAATAACGATGAACTATTGGAATGTGATAGCATTTTGTAAATTTTTTTAAACAATAATATTTATTGAGGTACTTGAACTTACATATTAAGAAAGCCCAGTATAAACAATTACAGATCATGTGAGTCAGTGAAACATATTTTGCATTTACAGCTTTCAAAGTTGAGAGCATGGAGATACGAATTGGAATTTCTTGGAGTAATAATGCACACAGGGGTAGAAATGCCTGGTACTTTATCACCGGCCAATCAGCTCCTGACTGGTAAGTTACAGGCTGGGTTTAAAGTACCAGGCACTTTATCACTTATCACTGCTTCATACATCTACCCCTAATAGAGAGAACAGGAAATAACAGTCTTGTGCAGCAGTAATGAACACTTGAAGAGGACTGTCAAAGTCCAGTATTTTCCATTTTTTTTATTTTTTAAATAAACGGTTTAAAGTGTGTTGAATAAAGAGTTAGAACAAGTCATGTGTGTCAATTAACTTTGTCAATTTTTGTCACGGTGTGTTAACATATTTTAAGGTTGTATATATTTTGTAAATATTTAATGCACAATTTAAAAAGAAAATTGTATTGAAATCATTATGATGTATTTTAGTTGAGGTTCTTATTATTTTACATTCTTAGTAGTATCCTGCCTATCAGGAGAGGACTTGGAAAAAAACACCCAACTATAACTAATATAGTAATGTGAGACACAGTAGTGTAAATGCTATCTGAATGCTAAAATAATAATAATATAATCAGAAGATTTATACCCCTTTTACACCAGCAAGCTGGGTCACACCCAGGATTTTAGATCCGGCTCCAACCCAGGTGCGACCGCTTTTATACGGTCCTCCTCACCCGGCATAATGCTGGGCGGGTGACGCCACCAGAGGGGGTCCTGAGGCGATGCTGGGAGATAACAGCATCTCCCAGCTTGGGCTTTTCCACTGCAGTGAACAGGTCGCATCGGCGCAGGTTACCAGTTTACACTGCACAGCAAGCCGGGCTGAAATGCAGAGTCCCACGACCCAGGCCATTTCAAATGGGAGCGTTTACACCGCCTGCAAACCTGTTTTTTTTGCGCGCTCCTGTGCAAAAATCCAGGTTATTTAGGCTGCGTATAAGGAATATAAATGTTCAAATAGTTTCAGCTCTTCATATAACAAATACTATAGATAAAATAACCCCAACAAAAATGAATTACCCCAGTAACAATAGTAGTATCACACTACCCTCATAAATAGGTAAAAATGTATAATTACATTGGTACTTGTGTATTATCACAGCGCCCATGATTTCCATCGCAGGGCATTGTACAATGAAAAATCGCGTCGCATCGCATGCGATATGATCACATGCGATGCGATTTTACCAGATTTTTAATTGTATGGCTTCTGACCATGTTAAATGCCCCCCCAGACCTGATTTTTAATTGTATACCCACCCTCATGGCTCATTAGTATGCAAAATGCCCCCCCATTCTTAACGCCACCCCACTATCAACGCCAACCAGAAGCGTGGCGAGCGCAGCGAGCCCGTGATGCGCGGCGGTACAAGTCCTACGACCTTTTCATACCTTCACTATCCACATCGGCGTGGAGTTGATTTCATAAAGTGTGGCGAGCGCAGCGAGCCCCGCGAGGGGACGCGCATAACTTCACAGGTATACGCGTCCTCTCGCCACGCTTCGGGCTCGGTGGCTCGCTGCGCTCGGCACACTTTATAAAATCAACTCCACGCCGATGTGGATAGTGGGGGTATGAAAAGGTCGTAGGACGTGTACCGCCGCCCCTCGCGGGCTCGCCACGCTTTGGGTTGGCATTGATAGTGAGGTGGCGTTAACAATGGGGGGGCATTTCACATACTCATAACCCATCAGGGTGGGTATACAATTAAAAATCGGGTGCGGGGGGCCCATTTAACATGGAAATCAAGTCCATCGCATCGCATGCCATTATAATGGCATGCGATGAGACGTGATATTAAAATTGTATACACAGCCCCGGGAAAAGGCTGAAATCGGGTCCATCGCATTCCTTAATTAGTGGCATGCGATGGGCGCCGTGATAATACACAAGTACCATTACATTTATAACAAAAAGAATATGCGAAAGGAGATGCTTATTAAGTAGTTTACATATAATTGTATAATATAAACTGAGGTAATTTGATTGCGTTGCTGAAAGAAAATTTAGAAAAGTTAGTGTTAGCAGTGAATAAACTGAAGAAATGGACCAGTGAAGAAGCTGCCCCAGCAACTAAACAGCTTTGAGGTAGCATCTATCAATCGCATTCTATACAATTATAGGTAGATGCTGAGGTGTTGCTATGGGCAACTTCTACACTTTTTTTATTGCTTGATACATCAACCCCTAAGTGACTGCAAGCCTGCCCTGGCTTCTCTCTCTCAACTGGAATGGCAACCACAGGATTATAGACATTAAGTGCTGTAATAGAGAACTACTCTAAACATACAGTACAAAAGTTATAGAGTGGAGGCATCCTACATGACATCCTACAATTAATATGAAGAGTTTTGTGATGAAGGGCGAAGGAGCTGCAGGAGTGATCTGAACCTCCTTCCTTTCCATATAAACACGTATTTGCCCATTCAGCTTTTAAACTGATTTATTTTGTTCAAAGAGTACAAATATCTTATGGAAACATTATCAAACCCAGTATCAGTAAAACTATTTTATTGTAAGCTTGCAGCAGGGCCCTCCTTCCTCCAAGTCTGTCTGTTGTTACCCAGTTTGTTTTATCACGGTCTCCTATTGTAAAGCGCAACGGAATCTGCTGCACTATATAAGAAACTGTAAATAAAGAATATTAAGTCCACATTGCACAAAGCTATCAGCCTAGAATCAGCTCTCCGAGTTATCGATTCCAGGCTTGGGGATAACCATAGGATATACAGTAGATCCTGAATTAAAAAACATTAACGTGAACATAGAATGCCTTACAGCAGGGGTGGCCAAACCTGTCCTCAAGATCTACCAACGGTGCATGTTTTCCAGGCGACCTGTGGATCTATAGTAGGAATGAATGCAGCAGGTTTTAAAATGTGACAGTTAGTAATGACTACAGCTGTGCACCAGCTAGAGAACCTGGAAAACGTGGACCGTTGGTAGATCTCGAGGACCGGTTTGGCCAACCCTGCCTTACAGCAACCATAAATCGCTAAGATTAGCTTACAGATTTTCAACGTCCTACATGGCCATGGCCCAAGGTATCTGAAACAGCCCTGCTTGATTACTTCAATCACTTGAGAACAGCTCACACTAGTGTGCCACGGCGCAGTGGTTGAAAATCACTGCAGTACTGTCTTATGCGCTCTACAGGAGTAATACAATCCAAGAAGCCAGGAACTGGCCAGTAACTAGCGCAGAACCATTCAAGAAATAACGGTACACCAATCACTAGTGTTGAAACAATGGGAATAAACACAAGGATATAAAATAAATACCATCTTCTCACAGGAAGACCAAACCCTGACTCGAGGTGTCGCACAATCCCCTAAATCCCCCAATAATGGCATGAAATAACAGCCTGATAACTACCAATGCCATATGCTGATGCTACTGGAACTTTGCTAGTTTGGAAGAGATTCCATATGGAGCCATTGAGAAAATAATATTCATTTAGCACATATTAATTCACAATAACCGTTAAGCATCTACTGAATAGTCCAGGACAGACTGTGCACACTACTGTAAACGGTAGCATTTTCCTCAATATAAACTGTGAACAAAGATGTAAATATTAGAGTTTTTGAATTTTCAAGGTCTCTAATAACAATTACGGAACGTAACCATTTGCTAGTGGTGCGCTACTTATATATATTACAAAGATTACTCTTACTGGAAAGCAAATCTCCCCATTACTAAACATTACTTAGTATAATCATTGCCCTCTCTAACTTTCTCATAGAGGACAGGTCTCCACAAGCTCATTAACATACAAGACAGGCTATTTTGAAGGCAAGTATTTAAATGCAACTTATTGCCAAATTGCTTTATTTTAAGGCTATGTCCACATAGGTTATTGGTTTTTTTACACTTTAAAGGTTTAGTAATGTAACAGAATGAAGTGCTACCGTAAAACGAGGGGCTCGCCAAAGTAAAAGCTGCATAATTAAGCACATTACAACCAGGGGAGACAAAAGTTCACCAGTGGAGAGAAACCATTTATTATTATGACCTGACTGGTACTTTGCTTTCTTGCCCGCTCTAATACAAATGTAGTTTTTTTTCTTTATCTACAGCAACCCAATTTATTAAACTTATTAAGCTTTAATTAGTTTAAAAAAATGCTATCTTGAAACATTTAATCTGGCTCCAAATGGGCTCTTAATTTGTTAATGGTGTAACCTTCTGATATCCAGAGTCTACAAACATTAAATAACGTCTAGAAATTGTCAGGGATGCAACATTATAGAGCCTTAAAGTGGAGACTATCGCCAGCTTCTTTAGGGTAATATTTAATAATCATTTTCCATGAGTAAGAGACTAGAAGGCCTGGAAAACAGGTATGGCTATTATAGTAAGGACTTCTAAATCGAAAATGACAGTCCGACCATGAAGCCATTTGATGTATTTATTTTCTTTTGTATTAAAAAGTCTTTATCGTTTTAGCATTTCATGCAATGATTCAGCACAAATCACACTATCAAGGTAAATAAATTAGTTGATTAACAAAAGTACATCTATGGGCCTGGTTGCCACTGGGGTTCTAGAATCTGTTATTGGGCTCTGCTACCAGCCAGATGCGTCATGTGAAACTTGGGTCCAAAGAACAGCAGCAACACCTTGGCTCTTCCGGGGCATTACTCTTTAGATCAGACTAGATCAAGGGTTTAATGCAGCGGTTCCCAAATGTTGTGCTGTGGCACCCAGGGTGCCCTGGGTTGGAGGTCTAGGACCAATAAAGGCCAACAAAATACTATCCTGTAAAAAAGGGGCATGGAAGCTAGGGATGTCAATGTAATTATGTCACTGTACAAAGGACTGGTTATACCACATCTAGAATTTGGAGTGCAATTCTGGGCTCCACACTACAAAAAGGATATTATAAAACTTAAAAAAAAAAAAAAATAAATAAATAAAAAAAGAATGCACAGATATAACAGGGGACAATATAATGAACTGTCAGGCACCCTATTTACTTTGAGACTGGAGACTAGGACAAATGGACATGCGCTTCGACTAAAGGAGAAAATATTTTGAACCCTATGAAGAAAAGGTTTTATTTACGGTCAGGGCAGTAAAAGTATGGAATGCTCTTCCAGAAGAGGTGGTATCGGCAGACACATTAAATACATATAAAATAAGGGTGGACAAGCATTTATTGGAAAAAAAAACGTCCAGGGGTACAACCGATAAACATAAGTTAGCCCAAAGCTGAAAAAAAGTAATTCAATTCAAATGACAATATATTATCTAGATCAGGGGAGCTCAAACTATTTTGCTCAGGGACCCTGTCAGACAATAAAAATTATTACAGGACCCCAGCAAGTTACTACTGAATAGCCGCCACATGTGTGGTCAGTGAAGTGAAGTGACCGCTTTGTGACAGGGAGGCAGTGGGTAATGGGGGGATGGAATAGGGTGACAGGGGGGATGGAAGTGGGAAGCAGTGGGTGTTTACTTAATGAGTTATACCCAGTCCCCCCTCCACAGATACATTAGCCTGATGGTCAGCATCATAAGAGTTGTGAACCCATGCTCAGGTGGTCGGGACCCACAGTTTGAGAATCGCTGATCTAGATCACACCCTCTAACTGGACCTGCGAAAAGGTTCAATTTGATGGATGCACCTCTTTTTTCCAACCTGAACTACTAGGTTACTGTTCTTTATGGTCAATGCAACAGGCACAATCAGTGCTCGTGGCTTCCAATGATAAAATATGACAAACAGAGGAAGTGAATCCTGTCCCACACCACATAATTCAGTCATGTCCAACCTGCGGCCCTCCAGATGTGCTAAAACTACACATCCCAGCATGCATTGCCATCATTCTAGCATTCCCTAATAGCCAAATTGTGGCAAGGCATGCTGGGATGTATAGTTTTAGAACATCTGGAGGGCCGCAGGTTGGACATGCCTGATTAATTGAACGGAAGTATGACTATGAATATTTTTTTCCTAAATTACGCAATAAGAAACTTTTGGCCATGGGGTGCCACAAAACAATTTCTTAGACTCTAGGGCGCCATAATTCGAAAACGTTTGGGAACCATTGGTTTCATGTGTTTTTAGTGGATTATGCATTACATAGAAAACCAATGTAAGATTATGCAAATGCATAATGTTAAACTATAATCTCTCTGTATAGTGACTTTTTTTTAGCACTGCATACATTGCAGAACAGCAATACAACATGCCAGTCAGAGCCTATAATTGGTTAGTAGGCCCTCCAGCAAGAGTACCCATTGGCTGCTAGAACTTTAAGCCACATTTAATGGTTACTATCTATTGTACACCATAAAATGCTGTTTGACTGGCAATTCTCCAGCTTCTCTGTGCCGTCATATTGCATGCTGGCAGTAGTAGACAGACAGGATCAGCAGATGCACAGCCTGCTCATTCTATGACCCTTACCCTTTAACATTGCAATGCCGGGTCAGACCCATGATCAGACCAACCCAGGTCTAGTGCTTTCACATTAACCTTTTGAGTGCAAACGTTGCTGTGAGAAACGTGCAAAATATCCGCTAACAATGCCAGCCTTGCTCACAGTGACTTTTTCTTTTGAGTGCAATATTTAACTAAACTTCAATAAAACGACTTCAGATCATTTGCTGGCAATAACTGAAGTGTTTCGTATTTCTCGACTACATCCCTGGCATTTTTAGCGGATATTTTGCACATCTCTCACAGCAACTTTGGCGCGTAAAAGGATTAAACCCGGCTCGCCATTATACAGAGGATGACCCGGGTTAACCCATCTTATAGAAAGGGTTTGTTGGGGAAAACAGCGCTCAACACCCTATCGCTAATGTGCTGTAGTGGTGCGGCGTGATAGTAATCAAGCAGTCTGTTATTTAACAAATCAGGGAGATCAGCCCTGAGAAACCAGCAGCACTACCCAAAGCATAAATAAAAACATAACAACACACTCGGTACGCAGGTAATCACCAAATGTTCTCTAATAAACCGTCTTATAACCTGGGTCGAATTACCAGGTTGGTCGACCAGAGTTATAAACTTTGGTCCGTTCACACCGGGTTGACACATCACCAACCCGAAAAATGACACAGGTTCGAGGTGCGGTGTAAAAGGGGTATGAGTGTCAATCAGACACAACACAGAAGCTTCCTCAGCCATTAGGACATTTATGAAAAGGGTACAGCTCTCTTTATATAAGTGGGGCTTTAGCATGTTCCAAATTGTAAGACTAAATAGCAGCTGACACAGTGCCTTCACCAGAAACTTTAGTGTCTGGGACAAGAATGGAAATGGAAACCGTCGGAAAACATTATACCAATTAAAAAGGAATGGAAGGATGGCTCATTGATTTACAGCTTAGGGGTACAGCTGAAACCTGAAATACGCTGTTCTACTGCAGCTCTCTCTACCAAGTAAAAGAAAGTCTCATTGTGAGGTTTTGAAGGCACTGGTGTTCTATGTGGACATGAGCGTAACATTAACATCAGTAAACTCTATGTAATTTGTCTTATTGTTATCTTTGGCCAATCTTGATAAAAAAATTCTCTGTTTAACCATGATCCAAAGACAGATTACACCAGTGAAAGAAAGACCGCTCCTAGAAGGAATATTTGTGAGGAAGTACAATGAATATTAGAAAATAATGACTAGTGTAACATGCCGCCAATGTGCATCAAATGCTCCTTGTGTAAGCTTACGGCACACATTCATTGGCTGAAGATAAATGGTGTCACTTTCCACTCCTGTGGCATATTGTGGGCTATGTTTGGCCTGGCTATTATTAATATAGGGGTGGGAGGTTATTCATTGATAACATTTGGACATTAGTCAGAAGTCATTATTTTAAACTATTTATACAACTTTAGCATTAAGTGATTAAGCCAAAGCAAACGTTCTCACTCGGTTGTTTATCCAGCACATAAATGCCTGATCTCGTCCACACCCCTAACTGAAAGGAAAGCGTCTAATTATTTACTAATCACTAGCTAGTGAGCGCTTTTATGTTCATTTTCAATGCTTCCTATAGATCTAATGTGCGTTTCCTCTGGTCTATTCACATTCATTCATCTGGCTTTATGCCTCTCCCTGATGGTAAATTCATCTAAGCCTCAAATTGCCTTTTAATGTAAGAGGTCATGAACTAATGGGACCCCTTGTGCCATGATTAGTAGTATTTGAGATAAGAACATTAATCTATTAATATTCTGTGATATGTACACACCTGTTCATGGTTGAATTAGAACATGTAGATGTATCAACATTAAACGACGGCCACCATATGAAGATGGTAGCAGTATCCCTGCGTTTCCCGCCTGAATTCTTTAGCCTGCATCACACTGAGTAAGTGCACACATTGTACATAATCCTACAGTGTGAATTAGCCCCTCAAATGTCAGTAATCAACAAGAACCTTTGCATAATAAATAAGTTGGATGTAGTAGATTTTTTGAAGTCCTGGGTGAGCATAGCCTGCCAATTGGAAACGTACAAGTACCAACCCATCTGCTGATTTATTCTGCCCACATATCTCCCCCACTGTGGGCCTCATTCTGTTTCACTCTGTCAAAATCCTTCTTAGATGGGCAAAACCATGTGCACTGCAGGTGGGGCAGATGTTACATGTGCAGAGAGAGTTAGATTTGGGTGGTGTTTTACTTCAAAGTGAGATCTATATTGCAGTGTAAAAATAAAGCAGCCAGTATTTACCCTGCACAGAAACAAAATAACTGACCCAAATCGAATTCTCTCTGCACATTTTACATCTGCCCCCCTGCAGTGCACATGGTTTTGTCCATCTAAGAAGGATTTTGTCAGAAAGAATGAACTAGAATAAGGCCCTGTGTAACTACAGCTCGATGACAAGTGAATTATTAAGCCCACAGTATTCGCATGCACCATTGACCAGTGTATTGTATAAAGTGGTATATCATAAATGAAAACGTTTTAAACCCCTTATTAACCACAGTATAATAAACATATGCTATATATATCTATAGATATCTATCTATCTATAGATATATTAAGATTAACAAACACTGTCGAGGATTACATTAGGAAATTCTTATTTAAAGAGCTAAAACCTCCTTTTTTACGGAACACTCTTCTCACTGAGACCAACCAGTGACCTGACTGATTATGCTCAGTGCCCGTACATACTGTATACCAGGGGTTCCCAATCTTTTTCTAATCACGGCACCCTAGAGTATCAGAATTTTTCCAAGGCACCCCATGGCCCCAAAATATATATATCAAATTAAGTAGCTTGTGTTTATATGTGCTTCTTAGGTTCAGTTATGTGGTAAAGGGCAGGCTTTGGTTCTGATTGTACACATTTTATGATTGGCAGCCACCAGCACTGGTTTTGTCCATAAATAATTGATCATAAATAATTTGAATTGGTCCTGGATGACCAACCCGAGGCACCCCTGCAAGTGTCCCGAGGCACCACAGGGAGCCTAGGCGCACAGTTTGGGAACCACTGCTGTATACAGTAAGATATTTCTAGCTCCCCAATAACGCTCTACTGAAGCACTATGGATGGACAGAGTCCTCTAGCAATAGGAGGCACAGTATGGGCCATCTCCAGGCCTCAGGTACCCAAAGGACGAACTTAACCTATTTGCTTTACCTAGGGAGTATATCAGACAGTAGACGCAAAGTCAGTATAGCAACTTAGACAAATTATTGTGACAGGCATAAGAAGAGACTTAGAAAGACATAAAGAACAAATAATGTTGAAGTGGCCAAAAAGATAAATGGGAAGCGGCAGACTAGATGGGCCAAGAGGTTCTTACCAGCCATCAAATTCTATGTCACCTTTAGTAGAAAGTGAAAGTAGCAACTCTTACTTTAAAACCTAGTAATGGTGGTCGGGAACAGCTCGTCACAAATTTCAGTAGTTTTCTCTTTTCCTCATCTGTAAAATTTTCAACAACCCTCCAGAAAATTTTAATGACTGCATGATCTGCGGTGTATCCTCCTAAAATAGACAGGCAACATTAGTACCATTGGTGCAGTGTACCCCACAGATGTAAGAGGTCCATAGAAAACTCAATAACACTAATACACATTCAAGAAATTGTAGGTCCTGGTTTTACTTTATTGGTTCCTCACAATGGAATAACCCCTTAAACATTCTCTGTGCTCACAACCCCGAATGGAACCTTACTGCACACATAATGCTACTACATGCTTTCTTCTGTATTATGTGGCTTAAATATCCCTGCATGAACTCAGAGGAAAATCAAATTCCTGCATTCACAGTGAGGGAGATGGGAATAGAAACCTTACAGTGAACTTTCCCATGAGAACAATGCAATTAGATCATTGCTTAGAAGACTATTTGCTCTTACAATACCATTGGTAGGAATACATGCCTGAATAGTTGGTGAAGGACTTTAGGTCATCCAGACAGATTGGAACCTGTGCCCCTGAAATCAAAACCTAGAAATAGATAAACATAAATCGTTAGGTGTGAAAAACTTGCAAAAAAGAAAAAAGACACTCATCTAAAATTAGTGACCACAGCAGATTCTGACCAAAAACCAAACAACATTTCGGCCACAAGGGGTGGGCATAAAATAAATAAAAGATTACAGCACAATTAAGTGAAAGACATTTGGTAGGTCTTGTAACTATGGCGGCCAATCCCGGAAATCGGGATTGCCTGACTGAACGTCTGCCAAGGATCCGCATGGAGGGAGCCAGCCTATGAAGAAGTACGCAAGAAGAGAGATAGAAGTACGGAGGGGAGAGACAGAGGCGGGAAAGCGAAAATGCAGTAAAAACCCTGTTATCTGAGGTATGCTCTAAAGCTCCTCAGGGTACCGCAGTGTAGGGAATAAACAGCTTTTGCTGGCGATACCCTATAGAAGCCTTTGGGCTTCTCTCCACAGCGCTGTCAGGGGGATCTGTCACGGATCCCTCCCAGAATGCCCCGCAGCCGATGCAGTCACTCTGAAAATGCGCAGACACCAACTGCTGTTTCAAATATTTATATGTACAGGTGTATAGCAATGAGACCCAAATTTGACATGAGATTGGACATGTTTATTTATATTGGTTAGATTGAATAGAAATAATGCTGATACAATGCAAACATTCATTTCAAAGGACACCGCTCACCGCTGCTATTACTAATACAGGCCCGAAGTAACTGCCAGTGATGTGCTTTGTGAGCCAGTCATTCACATTGGCAATTCACCATGAGGACACAGAGCACATACAGCATTAATAGAGAACATACCTGGATTTCCTGCTGATCAAACATCCTCAGACATTCCAAATTGACCACATTGGCAAGCCCTTGCCTGAATGCCAGGCAATGCTGGCGGATCTGCTTGTTTAGGCGGTAGTCAGCCACAAGATGGATGTAAGCAATTCTGTTGGAACTCGTTACAGGGATATCCTTTCCTCCCAGCTTCAATTCCACAACCTGCTCAGCAAGAACACAGTAAGTCAGCAATGTACATCTCAGCAATAGAAATACATCACAGTATGAGTTCAGAAGAGGCGCCCATGCTTTCCCTCAGATGCATCCTGAGCTGTACATATTGTATATGCATCCATTGTAACTTTACATGATGGAAGATGTATAAGCTTCTATGTAAGGCTGTGCATCTTTCTAATCAGAGTAGTAGGTCTAGTGTTCAGACACTAGGTGGCGCACTTGCAGCTGCATTAAGAGGGTACAAAGCAGTAACTGTGTACAGTGTCCACACTACAGTAAAAATAGAATTCAAACTTAGCTGAAGAATGCTTGAGCCCTGGAAATTCAATATATTTAACCAAAAAAACCATTTTACAGGACCGGAGTTAGAGACAAAAGTCCTGATTTGCGATAACTTCTTTCCATACAATAATTGACAAAAAATTAGGACTATATATTTAAAAAACCAAGATTATTATTAATAATAATTATAATAAATAATAATAAAGTTTTTTTATATAGCACTTTTCTCCCAATAGGACTCAGTGCACTACATGCGATCTAGACCCTGCTTCGCCCAAGCTTCTAACAGGATGGATAAAGTATGGACATTATTGGACCTGTATACTGCAGCATCAAAAATGTATTCTTTAATACATATAAAAACATTATTAGCGAACACATATGTACACATTTTATCATAAGACATGGCACACAATTGTGTAGCAAGAAGGGTGAACAGTTTTCTTTTGCCAAGGAATTAAAACTGTTCCAGTTCTGGCACAAAGGCAGCAGAAACACACTAACGTCTACATCGCGATAAAGGTTTGAGAAAAAGTCACAAAGAAAATAACACAACAGAAAATAAAACAACTTTTCTTTGTGGAGAATATACAGACAATTTGCCGTAACCAGAATGACAAACGGTCTACATTTTCTCATTTGAATGCACAACGGTGTCGTTAAAGACTTCCTTTGGTTGCCCATCATTGTTTCACAGATGTCTACAATGGCTAGTTTAGTTTGCTTTGGACAGGTCAGTGATACCTGTAACATAGCTATTCATTTTTTTGCCACATTTTGATGGGATAAAAGCAATCAATGATGGACAACACCCCTCTAATTGTTATTTTTTATGTAGAAACCGGGCATCCCCTCTGTATCCCTCCCCCACTTCCCACAATCCATCCATTACATAAATCCAGGGAGGAGTGTCTCCACTTCCCTACAAAACTTTAAACTCTCTCAAGACCCACTTCTTCATTAAACCCAGCCATCTCTCATCCTAACCTGTTCATGTTCACTTCTGTGTCACTCCTGCCTGTCTGCCTGTCTCTCCCCTTTATAATGTAATCTCTCACAAGCAGGGCCCTCTCTCCTCATATGAGTTTCTTAGAATAAATATATCTCTGCCACCCTATTAATTGCTTCAGTATCCTGTCCCCTAATGGAACGGTCTTTATTTACTATGTTCTTGATTAAACTGCCTTGTACTGTAATTAGTGGTTTTATTTTTTTGCTCAATTATGTATTGTGTGATTCAATTATATGATTGGGAGCAAACATAATTGATGGATTGTGATTGTACTGCTGGATATCAATTGTTTTTATAGGTATTATTTTATATGTATGGTTATATTATTATTATAATTTTATTTATAAGGCGCCACAAGTGTTTCGCAGCGCCGTACAAAGGAACAATACAGGGAGACAAAGCTTGGCATAACATTGAATAAATAACAAAAATACAGTACAAATAAAGAGCACCACAGTTCAATACACATTACAGCTTAAATGTAAGTAGTGAGGACTCAATCCACATACAACTAGAGGCTAGATGCCAATGATGGAAATGAGTATGCAGACGAAGATGGTCACTGAGTGTTGGAGTAAAGGAGAGCTGTGAGTGAAATGTGAAGAGAAGTGGGCTTTGACAACAGGAGGGAAGAGGGCCCTACTCGGAGGTGCTTACAATCTAGTAATATATATATATATATATATATATATATATATATATATATATATATATATATATATATATATATATATATATATATATATATAATGTGTAATTAATTAATTTTGTATTAAAAATCAATAGATCAACACAGTGCAATCTCTTATTCTCATTTATGTATTAGGTGCTGCGGATCCCTGGTGGCACCATATAAATAAACGATAATTACTCTTTCTTAGTGGTGCATGGGAATATGTGTACAGAGCCACTGAGATGGATTCTGGTCTCCGCTACTATGGTCTAATGGTGTGTACACATGGTACAATCCAGCTTGAGATTTTGACTATATAGTGCAGATTGCATAGGTTTTTTTAGCTTGCGATCCCGATGCGCACTCCCGAGACAGCACAAATCGAAACCCAGATAGACAGGGGCAGCAATGACTATATAGTGGAAATCTAAAGCAGATAGCATGAATTGTATGTACATAGCACATCAGTTAGCAAAGGTTGTATAGCAAGTCGAATAGCAAAGGAATCTCACAGTGTGTACACACCATTACAGTGCATATTGGCTCCCAGCTTAACAAAACAAGGGTAGAGCAAAATTCCAAGGAGGAACACTTTCAGGAGAAACTGAGGGGGCGGATCTAAAATCAACATCACTTTTAAATAAGTCTAAACCTTTACATAAAATACTAAAGATTTTAGTATAACCATGGCTTGCTAATATCATTACTCCTCATAGTTTTATGGATATGTTCTGCCTTCACTGCCTGTTCTGCAAAGTGACCTGACTGGATTAGGCTGTATGACAGTAAAAAAAAAATACTTCAATCTACAGACAAATGTAATAGCCTCAGAGTCCAGCGGCCATGTGGGATTCTGGCAAAATGCAGAGGTTTTTTTTAAAGGGGCAATAATTACAAGACAAAACCATGCCTTGTAAATTTTGTCCTCTTTAAAAAAACCTCTGAGTTCGACTGGCATCCCCTGGGACCACCGATCTCAAAGGCTATTACATTGAGCCGAACTTTCCCAACCCTGCCTGGGTGCCCTACACCCTGTTCAAATACTGTCTCACCCCCCCCCCCCCATTGTTCTGGTGCCCGATACTTTAATTAGGTTATATCTGCTGGTGGATGTTTCAGGTCGGTGTAATGTTCCATTACTGGTTATCCAGTGCTATTCTTGGCATCAGTTTATAACAGTGTATTAGGATGGTATTTCAGGTTTTCAATGTCAACGGGGGTGGGGGGCGGATAGTGATTCACCGCAACCACTCCAAGGCGTAAAATAGTACAAGTGCTTCAACAACCATAACAATTGGCAACACATGGAGGCCACATATGCAGTTTGGATGTCGTTTTTTTTAGCAGGATTCTAGTCGAATCAACAAAATATGTTATAAATGTGGGTGATATTACCAATATGTGTGCGGTCTGAACACATAGTAGCAATACTACTACCTGTTTAAATTAAATTTGTAACATGTGCAACATTTATACTATGCATGGTTATTTTTTTCCATAGAGCAAAATTTTCCAATTCTAGGCATGGAGCAGACATTCATCTAAAAGAATACAGTAATGACATTTCTCCTATCCTCTTCATATGCCTAAATGGAGTTCAGAGGCCTTTGCAGTGTCTGAGGCCACATAAAAATGCGGATCATTTCATAGAAAATATCTATAATCTATTTTGGCTGCAGAACAATGACAAATTAACGACGTGTGCATTAGAATTTTACTGGTTGCTTCAGTAAAAGTTTTAACTCTCCGTTAATGCCCTCGACATCCGGGATTATTACTTTATTATTACCTAGCTAAATACAAATTGAATACAAAAAGAGCTGCTTCATGCCAGAAGCAATTTTAAGATAATGTCTAATCTTTACGGTATCTCTACAATGTAATTGTTGGAAGGTTTAGGTCACCCATGCAGAAATTCTGACATATATACAGTGCTTGTCCAAGAAATCCAAAGTGTAAAACATAATGTGTGTGTGTGTTATTGCTAACGAAAACAAGCCTAACCGTACTTGTAAGGTACTCAAACAATAAATGGGTTTGTGAACAGACTTGGGTCTTAAGGGGAACACAACACGTTTCCTCTATATTCTGACTTCATCTTAGGAACCTACAATGTAGATTAGGAATTTGACCTTATGCCTGGACTCATTTATGGTAGAAAAGCGCAAATTCTTGGTATCTGGATTGTTGGATTGGTCCACATGCACAAGCTCAACATGAGTTTTTGGGAATTTGTTTTTGACCAGGAATGTCCTAACTATGGCCCTCCAGCTGTTGTGAAACTACACATCCCAGCATGCCTTGCATTAGTTTTAGCATTCCATAATAGCAAAACTCTGACAAGGCATGATGGGACTTGTAGTTTCACAACAGCTGGAGGGTCATAGTTTGAAAATGCCTGACTTGCACATTGTCTGATCTATATTATACCTCCAATTTTTTTGTATACTATTGGAACATTTGGTACCTACCAGTTGTTTCTGTTATTTTATTAATAAAAACCATCACATTTTATGTCAAGTTCCCTGTAGAGATTAGCTATGGATCTGGGACACAATGTTTCTATAAAGACCCAAGTTGATTCGCATTAGCAACACCGATAATTGCACAGTATGTGTTACTGCTAGAAACAGATTACACCATGTTAAATTATTTTTGTATTGTATGGTTATACAATGGATCTGTGAGACCAGTTTCCTAAAACCATCATGATGAAAAGGAATATGATAACATTTGTTTTATACAGATTTTATTGTTTGTGTATCTTACAAGGAATACTAAACTCAATTTCCTTGATACTCATCTGCAAATGCACTTGTTAATGCAACCAATAAACACATCAGATAAAAGCTCAAAAGTCTATATAATATACACACAGCATATATAGCCTGTGGAGACTATGGGGGTGATTCAGGTTGGTTTGCAAAACCAAATGCCTTCATTAATGGACAAAACCATGTGCACTGCAGGTGGGGCTGATCTAACATGTGCACAGATATTTAGATTTGGGTGGGGTGTGTTCAAACTGAAATCTAAATTGCAGTGTAAAAATAAAGCAGCCAGTATTTACTCTGCACAGAAACAAAATAATTCACCCAAATGTAACTCTCTGCACTGGTTACATCAGCTCCACCTGCTGTTCACATAATTTTGTCCATTAAAGGAGGAGGTTGCTTTTGCAATGCAAACCAACCTGAATCACCCCCTATGTTTGATAAGGAGGATTCTTCTTTTTTTTGATACATGGGGAAGTTATCACAAATTTGCCAAATTCATTGCAATTTCAGATCAAAGCAAACGTCTAAGCAAGTGGTAGAAAGCTCAAATTCTTCTTGGCGATCCACACATTACTATGTCCGACAGGTGAGTGCCAGACTCTTTTCTTTTATGCTTATTTGTAATTTTGTCTTCACATCTATACCTATAATATAATAAATGAGTGATCCTGATGGCGCTGGGCGTATGACCAGCGACCATATTCCCAGCAATTTCAGCCCCTATCGCCTCCGTGTGTACACAGCTTGAGAAGGATTTTGCCAGAAAGAGTGAACTAGAATAAGGCCCTTATTTACAACAATATATATAGTACAATAGAATGGTGTAACAAATACTTCTGCTGGATGTTTTTTATCTGAACACTCAACAATGTGAAAGTAACAATGGCATTAATGTATATCTGCCAGTCCTGAGAACGTACCTGTGCTTCTCCAAGATCATTATTAACCACAGTGAAGTTTAACCCAAGTTCTTCTACATCTCCTTCGTAGCTCTTTAGGAAAAGTAAATTTTTGTACATTTCAGGATCCAAAGAAGCCAGATGATGAATGTCTACATCAGCACTTGTGCCCAATAACTTCGATAAGAAGAAGCTGGCAAACGGCAGCTCTACAAGCATGTTCTCATACAAGGCCTGCAGAAACAAATACAATAATTTCACTTTACAATTCATAAAGTTCTTTAAAAAAAAAAAAACCCCAAAGCTTTGTCCAGTTTATTACAAATATATTATATGTGCAAAAAGCAGGATACAAATGTACTTTAACCAGTATATAGTTCTGTATCACTTTTACATAGATGTTCATAAGAACTGTAAAAGTCCATACACACTGGGCGTTTTTGCCCAGTGTGTATGGATAATGATGGGGAAGAAAAATAAATAAATCAATCGCTGGGCTGAAAAACGTTCAGTGCATACACACCAGCAGATGAGCGGCCGGGCCAGCGATTATACGGGAGTGTTCATCAGTGCTCAACACTGCCCACGAGTAAACAGAGCTGCTTTCAGCTCAAAGTCACCCAGTGTGTATGGACCTTAACATCACAGTTCCCATGGTCCCAGCCCGATGTTATGTTCCAATCCACAAGAACAGCTCCAAATAGTTATTCCAGTAACTTGGAGGTATAATATTACAACACAAAAAACTGGCACAACAATGGCATATCTGATATGTAAACAACCACGTGAACTGGTGCCCAAACACTGACTCCCAAAGGGCAAGCCACAAGATGCAGGAGTTACAATGCCATGTACAATATGTTGGAATAGATTGTGCAAGTGCGCGTTAAACAACAAATGATACAAAAATTCTATTTTTTTTTGTTTTGTTTTTAACCCCTTCCTGACAGAGCCAGTTTTTGCGTTCCTGACAGCCATTTTTTTCAAATCTGACATGTCTCACTTAAGTGGGGATAACTTTTTTTTGCTTTTACTTATCCCAGTGATTTTGAGATTGTTTTCTCGTGACACATTGTACTTCAAATTAGTGGTAAATTTGGGTCGATACAGTCTGTGTTTTTTTGTGAAAAATACCAAAATGTCGTGAAAAAATGGAAAATTTTGCAATTTGCAAAATGTCACATTTTCTGCTTGTGAGACAAATAAACATACCACTCAAAATAGTTAATAACTAACAAAGACCATATGTCTACTTTATGTTGCAATCATTATTTCAACTTCCTTTTCATTTTTTTGGACACTAGGAGGCTTCAAATATGAATAGCAAATTCTCAAATTTTCAAGAAAATTTCAAACACTGATTTTTTTAGGGACCAGTTCAGTTCTGATGTGACTTTGAGGGACTTGTATGTGAGACACCCCCATAAATGATGCCATTTAAAAAACTGCACCCCTCACAGTATTCAAAACAGCATTTTGGAAGTTTGTTAACCCTTTATGTGTTTCACAGGAATTAAAACAAAGTGTCGGTGAAATTTCAAAATTTCTTTTTTTTTGCAGAGTTTCAATTTTAATACATTTTTCTAACGAATACAGTAGATTTTAATAGAGAAATGTGACTAAAAATTGATTCCCCCAATTCTTTTGTTTTCATAAATATCCTATATGTGGCCCTAGTGTGCACGGTGACCAAACCACAGGCTTCATAATAGAAGGAGCACCTACTTGATTTTGGAGCCTCCTTTTTATGAGATTTTTTTTTAGGCACCATGTAGGTTTCTAGGCACCATAAGTGCTAAAAGTTAGGAACCTCCCCCACAAGTCACCCCATTTTGCAAACTACACCCTTCAGGGAATTCATTTAGGGGTATAGTGTACATTTCAAACCCCCAGGGGTTTCACCAATTTTGATACAACTGGACTGTGAAAATGAAAAAATTTAATTTTTCATTTTCACAGCTCAGTTGTATCAAAATTGGTGAAACCCCTGGGGGTTTGAAATGTACACTATACCCCCTGATGAATTCCCTGAAGGGTGTAGTTTTCAAAATGGGGTCACTTGTGGGGGGGTTCCACTGTATGGGTGCTTCAGGGGTCATTCAACCAGAATCTGTGCTGCAAAATCCAAAAATCACTCCTTCCCTTCTGAGTCCTGCCATGCACCCAAATGGTATTTTTTGGTCACATGTGAGGCATTGCCGTACTCGGGAGAAATTGGGGCACAGATTTTGGGGTGCTTTGTCTCCTTCATTCCTTGTGAAAATGAAAAATTTTGAGCCAGATCTGCATTTTTGTGTAAAAAATTACATTTTTTTACACAAAAATGCAGATCTGGCTCAAAATTTTTCATTTTCACAAGGAATGAAGGAGACAAAGCACCCCAAAATCTGTGCCCCAATTTCTCCCGAGTATGGCAATGCCTCACATGTGACCAAAAAATACCAGTTGGGTGCATGGCAGGACTCAGAAGGGAAGGAGTGATATTTGGTGGTGGAATGAATGGTGGGTGCTATGTCGCATTAGCAAGACCCCCGAAACACCAATACAGTGGAACCCCCCCACATGTGACCCCATTTTGGTCACCAGCTTTGGGAGGGGGGCTGGCGCTGCGGCTGGTGGGGGGTTGGGAGGGGTGCTGGCGCTGCGGCAGCCGGGTGGGTGGGAGGGGGGGCTGCCGGGTGGGATGGGGGGGCTGGCGATCGGTGGTGATCGGTGCTGTACTTAACAGCACCGATCACCACCGATCACTGTGTTACCGAGCGGCTTAGCCGCCGGTAACACAGAAAACGCTGCAATTGGCTGTTCAAATTTGAACAGCCAATCGCAGCGATCGCCGCGAGGGGGGATGTCTGCTGTCAGGGACAGCAGACATCTCCAAACTGTCACCGCGTCTATAGACGCGGTGACAGTTTAAAACCATGACGTATATATACGTCTTCGGTCGGGAAGTACCTCCCGACCATGACGTATATATACATCATATGTCGGGAATATCTTTATATATAT
This sequence comes from Crinia signifera, assembly GCF_055691185.1. Taxonomy (NCBI): domain Eukaryota; kingdom Metazoa; phylum Chordata; class Amphibia; order Anura; family Myobatrachidae; genus Crinia; species Crinia signifera. The sequence goes on from NC_139221.1 coordinate 269,974,171, forward strand.
ATATATATATATATATATATATATATATATATATATATATATATATATATATATATATATATATATATATATATATATATATATATATATATATATATATATATATATATATATATATATATATATATATATATATATATATATATATATATACATACACACACACACACACACACACACACACACACACATATATATATATATATATATATATTCATTCATTACACATATTTATTTTTACTGTGCAGCTTGATGCTGCTGCTGCTGCGGGGGGAGGGGGGAGGAGGGAGGAGGGCAGCGCTGCTGCGCTGAGCTGCCGGGGGAGCCGGGGGAGCTGCTGCTGCTGCCGGGTGAGTGCCCGGCGGGTTGGAGGGGGGGGCTGCACATCGGAGGTGATCGGTGCTGTACTTGACAGCACCGATCACCACCGATCCCTGTGTTACCGAGCGGCTTAGCCGCCGGTAACACAGGAAACGCTGTGAATGGCTGTTCAGATTTGAACAGCCAATCACAGCGATCGCCGACCGGGGGGGGCACCCCTGCCCCCCCTGGGCGGCGAGGGGGGATGTCTGCTGTCAGGGACAGCAGACATCACCTAACTGTCACTGCGTCTATAGACGCAGTGACAGTTAGAAACCATGACGTACATTTATGCCATGTGTCGGGAAGTACTTCCCGACCATGACGTAAATGTACGTCAAATGTCGGGAAGGGGTTAAAACACATAATCATTAGTAGAGACGGGATTATAAGCATTTGCATATTTTGCCCATTCTCACGGGTTATTGCATATTTTACCTAAAATCTAGTGATGGTGCATATTTTAGGCCCGCCTTCTTCCCACCCACGAGTCACAGCACTGCTTTGCCCTGCTGCTGCTGGCCAGGTAGTGGTAGAGTGTGCAGGCTGGGGCAATATGTGCGCAGAGTGGGGAACCTTGGATGTACGCTATGTCTGACACTGCTCTAGGCTGCCAATCCATGTTGATAAGTCAGTAGGGGCAGATGCCATTAAGAAGCTCCTGAACCTTTGCCTGCCCCTGGCCTGGGACTTTACACCAAGAGACAGACTTCTGCAGCAGAGGAGGCGGGTGGAAGGGTTGTGACATCAAGCGTTGGAGGAAATACCGTGTCACAGTGAGTATGCGGCGCAGGGAGGAAGCCTTCTACTGCGCCGCCCTCATATGCTATGCTGACATTTGATCCATCGGCGCTGGAGATGATGGTCTGTGTAGTTGATGCAAGAAAAGCTTTGGAGGCTGCAGTATGCTGTAGCAACCAGGAAGAAAAAAAATCCTGTGTACAGCACTAGACATCTGCAGATGCTGTGGGCCTATTTTTGAGGTTTACGTGCAACTAATTGTATGCTGATTTTTAAATAAGTTAAAAATTACATTTTTTTTATCATTTAATGTAGCATATTTTAACACTTTTCATGCATATTTTAGGTATTTTTCATGCATATTTCAAGCTTTTTATGTTGCATATAATCCTGTCTCTAATCATTAGCAAGTGCAGTGAAATTTTTCTGATTATGGCTTGCGTAAACACTGCATTCCGCAGCAGGTGTATACGGCCTGGTCCTTATATTGGGATTGAAGCACAAATTACAATGGGGATATATTCTGATGCATCAGACCGAGAAATCAGATGTAGAGCATCATTCGGCTTATCGGGTATTGTGTTTCACCAGCCTCAGGCCGATGAAGACAAAACAGGTTTCACTGTTACGGGTGGGGGCAATCATTTACATGGCAGAAATCAACTTGGTTGTTCAGTCTAAATGATTGCGGATTTATAAAAATGGGAAACCTCTCCCAAAATATCTCACTTTCTGATTCTTACACCCCATGACATTTGGCCCTCAATGTTTTAAATTGTCTAATTGGATACCCCGCTAAACCTTGTTCACTCCAGCTAAGCTTCAAAAGCATCACTGCAGCGCACAGGACATGCCGTCACACTGCCATGAATGAATGTAAAGAGTCTACAATAGAATGTTTACACACTTAAGAATGTACTATAAGGTAGCAGAATTTAACATAATTTCACACGCTCTCTCCTACCTTTATGTATATATTACTGAGGGTGTTTTTTTTTTTTTTTATCCTTTTTCATGCTGCATCTTTTTTACTGGCTCCCAATTCCACTTATCCCGCTTTCAGACCCGCACTATTACGACAATCTTTAGAAGCACAATTTCACCAAAAAATTAGATGTAGTAATGGACGATGGTACATCTCAAAATTGAATGTATGTTACATCTGCTACACACACCACACTCTCCAACAAGAGAACTCCCTTAACTGTTCACTTGATGTTCACTGTTCACTGATTCACCCTCCAATATAGAATGTAAAAAGAATAACCAAAGAAAATCAAGCTTCGTATAGGATACCATGGTTTATTTAAGGCGTGTGCTACATTCCAGTGTGTAAAGCCGATTGTAAAAAGAAGAATGGCTTTTCAGCCTATATCCACTGCAAGGTCATTGAATGCTACACTATGAACAGAATATATTCTATATAAATATTCAAGGCTATCAGGATGGAAACTAGAAATTACCTAGATGACGCATAAGATGTAAACCTGAAAATACCTCCCCTGCCCCCCCCTCATTGCCCTTCCCATTCCACCTAAAAATAATAAAGAAAAATAGAAGCCAGTTTTAAACGTTTAACACATTGAATATTGAAGTCTAAATAAATGATTGTGTTAAGCACCATGACCGCATCAACGAAATGGATTATAAATTAAATTTCCATAATGTATGCAACACAAATATCAGTGTGAACATAAATCAAGGTATTTTCTAAACACAGGTTAATTGTACAACTCCGCAAACTGTCTATTTTTTATGCAAAATAATCCACTTAACATTTGTCATATTGGTCTTAATCCGCAGACACTTACATCAGATGCCCTTACAGGGCTATCAATAACTCAGCACCCTCGGAGAAAGAGCCGTAGGTAGATTGCAGAAACGTGTACGTTATTTTTCAAGTGTCTGTCTCCTGCAAGTGTTTATTGCTAGAAATTGTGCCAAAATGATTTGAAATAAAAACGGATTAATTATGGTAGAAGCCTTTTAATATAAGTGAGTGAGTTGGGAATGTGATTAATGCAAATTGTGTTGCTATCACGAGAATGGATGGGGACAACATCACAGGCCATATCTGTTTGCTGCCAAATAACTTTGGTAATTTACTGCATTAAGAATCAATAAAAAAAATAATGCTTTTCAAATGCATCACTATCAATCTGGAAGTAGTTACGGAGTGAACATTTATATTTCCATCTAATAACTATATAAACTCTGCTACCCTATTTACCACCAACTTTTCAAGAGATTAAATATAAATATAGTCACTGCATTTTCTCTTTCAGTAACCTTGATCAGATTTTGCGTAAATGGAAAAGTAATACAATCATCACTGGTGCTATTAAGCTAGAAAACAGCAGAAACAATGCATGGTAGGAACACACAAGCCCTTGGGTTGTATGTGGCTCTCATTACATTAGTACTGAGAATATTGTACCTCTTCTGAAGGACTGATACTACAGAACTCTGAATATTCTGTGCATGTAACAGGTTAGGCAATGACTGCATGTCAAGGTCTTCACACAGAACTGTAGGTTAAGGCGAGAACACCCGATGCTGCTTTCTTAGGTCATAAACCCTGATCCAACATTCTGCCACAAAATGTGCTGCTGCCTTGTGTGATGAAGGGTGACCTGCGAGGGCTCGTACACCTACCATGTTGCCCACCGCTGCCTAACTTAAATGATGCACCTGTAACCTTGTGGCAAGATTAGGACAATGCCGCCTATCCATTCACAGGAATAAACAAACGTTTGGTCGGGCAATATCTTTATGAAGTCACTGGATGATAGTGGACTTCTTGACTGCATTCCCATGACTTGCACTGGTTTTCTGATGCAAGGGACTATGCAGCCAAGGAACGTCTATTGATGCAGCAGTCCATACAGATGCGAAAAACAGTATGTTCCACAAATCGTTATGACAAATAAAATTCATGGAGACACTAGAGGGGTGAAGTGCACTTTAGGCAAGGCATTGGTGGCATCCTTTTTTTATTCTGGCACAAAAATTTCTCCACAATATGCAATTTTCAATGAAGGTATTGCAGGGAAAAAACGTGGCACAGTGCTGGCTCGGACCATTCCAAAAACATGCGAAAAGATCGGTTGGGAGGAACTGGGAATCTACAAATCCGAAAGAGGTGCTTCCGAGCACCCCTCCAGATTTCGCGTAAATGGAAAAGTAATACAATCATCACTGGTGCTATTAAGCTAGAAAACAGCAGAAACAATGCATGGTAGGAACACACAAGCCCTGGGGTTGTATGTGGCTCTCATTACATTAGTACTGTGAATATTGTACCTCTTCTGAAGGACTGATACTACAGAACATTCTGTGCATGTAGCAGGTTAGGCAATGACTGCATGGCAAGGTCTTCACACAGAACTGTAGTTTAAGGCGAGAACACCCGATGCTGCTTTCTTAGGTCATAAACCCTGATCCAACATTCTGCCACAAAATGTGCTGCTGCCTTGTGTGATGAAGGGTGACCTGCGAGGGCTCGTACACCTACCATGTTGCCCACCACTGCCTAACTTAAATGATGCACCTGTAACCTTGTGGCAAGATTAGGACAATGCCGCCTATCCATTCACAGGAATAAACAAACGTTTGGTCGGGCAATGTCTTTATGAAGTCACTGGATGATATTGGACTTCTTGACTGCATTCCCATGACTTGCACTGGTTTTCTGATGCAAGGGACTATGCAGCCAATGAACTTCTATTGATGCAGCAGTCCATACAGATGCGAAAAACAATATGTTCCACAAATCATTATGACAAATAAAATTCATGGAGACACTAGAGGGGTGAAGTGCACTTTAGGCAAGGCATTGGTGGCATCCTTTTTTTATTCTGGCACAAAAATGTTTCCACAATATGCACAACGTGGCACAGTGCTGGCTCGGACCATTCCAAAAACATGCGAAAAGATCGGTTGGGAGGAACTGGGAATCTACACATCCGAAAGAGGTGCTTCCGAGCACCCCTCCCGATTTCTGTTCCATGCACTCCACAAGCTGGAGAAGGCTGCTGCTCAGACAAGACAGTGAGTGTGCCCAGACGTCTTGCTGTACGGGCTGCAGCAGAATTCTCAAAGAAGGTGGTGGGGATAATGGACTCATGTTATAATTAGCTTATTTAAGTATCAGAACTTAAAAATGTGGAAAAATATCTGTAAAGCAGGGTTTCCGCATGTGTAAGAGACCCCTTCACATTGATGAATAGGACCTGCACAGACAAAAGCAAAACCCCCGATATATAGAATCAGGAACATTTCATTACAGAATTCACATACAGTAGGATGACTGGCTGGACTGTTACTACATAGTATTACAGCAGTGATTTACAGAGGCATCATTGCTGTAAAATTACACAGATTGTACTCTCCTTTATAGGGTACAGAAAGAACTCTGCTTTAATGGTATCTGACAGATCTTGCCATTAGTGTTTTTATAAAATAAAAACAAACAAACCAGAAATAAGAAATTACTATTGAATTTCAAGTAAAAACACTTGTGCTTACCGATATTATATGTTAACATTAAATCACAAAAGTCATAGCAAAGCAAAACGGTCAGATGAAGCAATTACCACGAAGAATTAATTCTAATAATACTCTTAAGTTAACTAGGCAAAGCTTTCTCCAAAAGATCATGATGTTATTACCGTATACCGTACTTTAACTGTTTATTTATTCGCTGTCTACAGGGCTGATTTACAGGCAATAAAATGCAATCACTACAAAACCAAAGGAGGAATCATTCACTAATGGAACTTTTAGCAGAGAAGAGACCAATGACATGAGGTAATTCTTCTCAGGCAGGGATCGCTTTATACTTTAGAACGGTAAACATTCACTAACATATACATTAAGTAAAAGTTAAATACATTATGACCTCATAAATATTTCCAGCAGTCAATAGGCCACTTAGTGTTATAAAAAAAAAAAACAGACTCTACTGGTCGCTTAATAATTAGGTAATTATTACATTAAGTTTGTCCATGGGAAGATGGCGATAATGTGACCAGTACAAGATCAGAGCAGCCATTAATATGGCAGGTCAAAAAGGGGTGCTACATCCAGGTGCTGTTAATTGCAGTTTTCACCTGGGAGTGCTTTGAAGAAAATGGGTATATTCTGAGCCACCAGGGCTTACCTAGAATTGTTACCAAACTGGTCTCACCTGTACAGTAGGAAACCCTCTCATAAGCTGCCCATACACGCTGCTAAGCGTGCTGAGCCGATGTGTGCTTTGAGGTGCGCGGTCCCGCAGCACCTCATCACACAGTAAAAAAAAGTATGTGCTTGCACATACTTTTTGTACTTAGGTTTCATCAAATTGCATCGCATTGCATGCACAACTCATGCACATGCAATGCAATGCAATGTGATCCCTGCTATTGCAGCCCACAACGCACACCCGCATCGGGACGTGTATGGGCTGCTTAACTAACTTAAACAAGATCTCTGATTCAGATTGCTCCACACTAGGTAGAACATTTACTTATGAATGTAGTCTCCCCAATACTGTACCTACACAACCCTGCTGTTTACACACTGCTTAATACGGTTAATTGCAAGATCCACCTAACTTTGGGACCAAATTAATTAGGGAAAGCACAGGCAATTATGAACTTTAGGTGATCGCATAGAATTATGAAAAGCCAAGAGGACTGGAACCTCAGGTCTACAATCAAAATGTCAACAAGGTCAAAAGGTTGACAGGGTAAAAAAACAACAACAACTCATGTCAACCTCTTTTATGTCGACCTTTAGACCCTGTCAACTATTTGACTAAATCAACCTTTGATTGTCTAGCCAAAGCCTGCATACCATGTGTATCACTGAATTTCTAATTACAGGCTGCAAGTACAGTAGTAGAGGGGATGACCAAGCTTTCAGTGAAACCACAGAACAGAAAATGTTCTTTAATGGAAAGGGCGTAGACCATTTAGTGAACCACCACAGATTAGTTCCAAAACATGAAGTATCCTCTCTGAAGGAAGGGAGAGACTGCACATTACAGATGTGTCTTCAATACATTGTTGCTATAGTCAAGGCACACAGCTCCACCACTTGGAGCGTCCGGTAGCAGGAGACTTTTTGCCTGAAAATGCGTCTTTGTTACAATGTGATGGGACTAGGATGCGCAAAACACTGTTGCTAAATTTGATGTGCAACACTTGTACATCTCTGCGTGACCGTCTCAGACTCACGGCAAATTGAGGATAGATGAACACACCTCTGTTAGTTATAAAAAAAAAGAAAAGCATGGTCATATGGAAACTGGTGCAGCAGTAATTGGCAAATTTAGTAGCAACTTAATATGTGGGTGGAACTGTAGTACAGAAGTAATTATGTAGACAGAAGTGTGACAGAGGTACTTGTGTAGAATCAATGTCAGTGGAATTTGAGGAAAAGTGGAATCTGTGTGGGTGGGGCTCTAGAACAGGAGAAATACATGTGTAGATATGGGTGGAACCTTAGGACAGCAGAGGTACTTGTGAAGAATCTATGTGGGTGGGATGCTACAACAGCAAAAGTAAATGTGTAGAATCTGTGTGTCAGTGAGGCTCTAGAACAGGGGAAGCTCTTGTGTAGATATTGGTGTCAGTCTAGGGCAGAAGAGGTACTTATGTACAATCTATGTGGCCTATATACTAGGATCAAGAATTTTGTGGTTTACCTTAAATGTGAATAGCGATTTGATAAAGAAAAATTTGCATGAACACAATTAAATCACCCCAAACTCCCCCCATCACCAGGTCTTAATATCAATATAGAAGCATTCATTAATCTTGCCTTATACACATAGAAACCAAACGGAAAAAAAAACAAAAACTCACTGAACTACAGATAACAAAACTACTACTGAAAGGCAGACGTTGTCCGTTGCATGTGAGATGGGAAGATGGAAGGGAAATAATTAAAAAGTAAATTTTTTTGCAGATTTTCCTAAAAGGTCTAAAAAATAAATACAAATAAAGATAATAATAATAATAATAATAATAATATTATATATATATATAAATATAATGGAAAGTAATTCTAGTCCTAAAATGGCTAGAATACATAAAAAAAATTAATGAAAGCATAACCAATTTTATTATTGGCTTCTTATGCCCTTGCTCCACCCCATAACCTTTAAGTTGACTCATTAGCTACATGCAGTAGAGGCAGCAGAATCACTACACTACATAGTAGTGTAAGCTCATGAAACGCCTACTGTCCCTGTCAGAAGGGGACTTCCACTTTAAGAAGGCTTAAACTATTACTTTCCTAAAAGAAATATATTGCTTCTCTTTCTCATTTTCTGTCATGTAAAAAGTATGGCTTGAGAAGTTAGTGGCATATTATGTAGTTCATTGTGGCAATTATTATGCAACAAATTTATTTCAACATTTTAAATGCACTATTGGAGATAAAGAAATTAATTTTGTAATTGGAAACAGAATCGACGTGTAAATTACAATTCCTTCAAAAGTATTCTCTGTAATATATCCACAGCTTGAAGTGATAGCCATTAGCTTTACACTATATCAAAGATGACTATATTTGGCTGAAAAGAAATTCATATTTCTGAACTCATTTTAATTATCTTGGGTTCCACTATTTGAATCTATTTCCCATATACATTTGGCACAATTCTACTTAAACTCATATATAACGACAAGGAGTTCAGTTATGGATTAAATGCAGATCCTAAAACCAAATCAATTCAAACACAATTCTTTGCACTATTAATTCTTGCTAAACAATTTATCATCACCGTACATTAAAAATTATGATCTCATCCGCAGAAACCGACTTTTCCTTTACACACACACAAAAAAAATGGCTAAAATCACATGAAAGGGGTCTATTAAAATTTTATAAGAGATTTTCATCTTTATGGTTGGTATGTGAAACATGTGAGATTACAGGTTCACAGAGGAAACCTCCCCATCAATCCAATATTCTTTATTTCTTGTCATTCTATGGGGTCCTTCCTATTAACCCTGAACGGTGCGGATCATTGGAGAGTTGCGAATCATCACGACACCGGGCACACTTTACGGCGGGCAAAAGGTGTGGGTTAGGATTACTTCGGGTGCCATTTTCAGCGTTAAAACGGCACCTGAACGGCAACCTCGCACCCTTCAGGGTTAATAGGATTGACCCCTATGACAAGTAATGCAATACATATACCTTGCACACGTTCATACTTACCGACGTTCGGTTACTCCTCTCAGGTAAAAGCCCGGAGAGGAGAGCTTTAGCGTGCTTCTGGGAACAGGGCCAAAGCCTGACATCAAGCCCTACCCCTAATCACTAGAACTGCCGCAATTTTGGGGTGTACATGGAGGGGGCGGGGCAAAAAGGCAGTTTTTTTTCACATTTTAGCACCCCCCTTTCGTGTACACCCGAGAATACCGGTATTTAACAAGCAGGGTAGGAGGAGGCCAGGGAGAATGCTGGGAACTCCATGGGCTTTTGGAAGGGGGGACCCGATTTTCAGGAGCCTCCAGACCTTTCCGGGAGGGTAGGCAAGTATGCACATATTTAATACTGTAAAACAATTTCAAACTTTTTTTTTAAGCAATTTTCGATTTAGAAAATCCACTAATTTAGGCATCTGTATGCAAACAAAACAAAAAATTCTGAAAGTTAAACAAATAAACTCACTTTATTCAGAACATAATAGGCTACATAATTTGAAATATCACATGGAAAGATCTTAATTTTTTTTAGTAATCATTATTTATAGCAACATGAATATTTACAATTTTACACAATATTGAAGTAAAACATAGGATTCTAAAAAAAAAAAAAAAAAAAAAAAGTTAAATATTCTTTTGGGGTATGGATGGATAGGTCTACATTGCCTAGGCAGAAACTCAATAGGTTGACACGCAAAATATTATCATTGACAAAAAGGGCAACAAGCTTCTTAACGCCTAACTACCATTTGTCTAGTCTTTATATCCATATGATTGGATAACCGTTACTACCCAACCTATTACGTTTATTTCTGGACAGATCATTCAATTGCATGAATACGAAAGAGAGACTACAAGGTATATTTAATAAATGTGAGTTTTTAGAAGAAGTGAGAGATGTTGTCTATAGCAACCAAATTATACTTGTCATTTATCTAGCACTTTCTAGAGGAGATTATGATCATCCTTTATGTGGCACTACAAAGGATCCACAGTGCCCAATAATAGAGTACATAAACAATTAAGCAAAAGAGGAACCAGTGACTTACAATTGGAAACCATAGAAGACAATTATAGGGTACATCATCATCGTTCTAATGTATACATAGCCTAACAGTTCAGGTTTTACAAATCACCCAGCCGGTGGCACTGCGGATCACCAACTGTCACATTAAAAGAAAAATCATTGTGAACTGGTTGGGGTACTTGAGGACTCATGTAGTGTACACAGTGCGATTGTGACTAACTTTCTATTCGATATTGACTATATAGTCAAAATATAAATCAAATGGCTTTCATCCAATTCGTTCCCAATGCCCGCTCCCGTTTAGTGGAAATCTACTGTACAGGCATGACTATATAGTACATATCTGTACTATATAGTCAAAATGGAATACGTTTTGCTTGCCATGAGATTAGATCCCGATGGAATCGCAAGGCAATTGCACTGTGTGTACACACCTTGACGTTGGAAACAACTGCTATAAAAGGATTAGGCCAGGGTATTTATAGGCTGTGGAACCTGCAACATCCTCTACAGAAAGGCTAACAAAGCCCTTTCATGCAGCACATGTGCACGGGCCTAAAATAGAGATTTTTATAGTTCTAATGAGTGGAGTGTAGTGTAGTGCCCAGTGGATAGACCATGTCTAGGTCGACCACTAATGCTCGACAGTGACTAGGTCGACACCTAAAAAGGGTCAACATACCTTGGGTCGACACAAGCTTATGGTCAATATATAGTATGGTGTCTATGTCGGCATACCATTACATAGAAACCCAAAAATTATTAAAAACTCATGTCGACCTTTGACTGTTGACCTTAAGCTTGTCATCTACACCATAACCATACTGGACATGTGTGGAAGAACAGTGAGCATGAAGTAGTGAGGACAGAAAATGTATCAGGATAGTGGCAGCTGTGACAGTGTCCAAATGGTGTAAATATCAATATTTTAAGGTATGCAGACACTACTGTCAATTAAATGCTAAGACATTTGAAAGTTCAACTTTCAGCATCAAATATGTATTTGACTAGCCAGCTACACAGCCACTTCCTATTTAAAAAAAAATAATATTTCCTGTCAGTTGCCAGTGGCACTGGTATGCCAAAAAGAGTTATAAAAAAAAAAAACCTCTGAAACCTCTAATCATCTAGAATTAATTGAATAAAGTAATGACAATTCCACTTTAAATTCATCCCAGTTAGTTTATTAGCCACAATGGAAAAGACGTTAATGCCCATGCTAATTTATAGCATCATTAATCTATAAATATAATAATTCAGGAGATGGAAGAAAAAAAAAAAGGAAAATGGCCGCTTTTGCTGACAGGCCACATTATGTCTACATCAGGGGGGTGGCTATATCACTCTGAAACTATGTAGCTCTAGAATGCCTTTGAGCTTGGTAGCTTAATACTGGCTGCACTCTCATGTAAGCACACTCTTTATTAGACCTCAGCTGTCAGACTGCCAAATGATCCTCCGGTGGAACAGGAGCTGAACAATTATACTCCTATCCCTCTTATTACCCTGAATACAGTGTGCTGAATGCAGAACGCAAACAGCTTAGTATCATGGGGACATCATATGGATTTCCTGCAGCTTGTATAGTAATTCTGAATAGGTCCAGCAAGAACCAGATCTAATATGTGCAGAGGAAATTTGTTAGACTTTTACACTGTATATGGCAAAATCCTTACCTAAAAGTCTGTCCCTTACCTTCTCCCAATCAAGGAGATTCAGTTTGTTGTAGGATTTCATTCCGTACATTCGCAAGAATGTGTAACTCAACCTCATCTAACCAAGATCAGAAGTGATCCTTATTATAATATATTATTTATAGATTGGGTTATGGGTGAACCGAACAGTGGAAAATATGTTAAATGGTCCTTCTTTGTTCCTGGATCTACAAATCCATACATCCTTGTATAAAGTACAGTTACTTTGCTATTGTTATACTCCAGTGAAAATAGGGAATTGACTGTCAAAATAAATATTCAACATTGCACAAACGGCTTGGAAGGACTACTAAGGGGAGAGGCATAAATAAGGTGTATTTGTACCAGTTTTCAGTTAGTTGCCATAAAATACCATCTATTTTATTTTATTGATCTCCTAATATGTAACCCCCCACTCCAAAAAAAAAATCCACACTTTCTGTAGACTGGTGGGGGTAGAAGGAACTATTACAGATGGAAATCTGTGACGGAGTATATTTTTAATGCCTCAAACCTTCTCTCAGATTACTGTCCCAAAACTTACTTCTACAAGTTTCTTAAGAGGTTTAAAACAATATACTCCACTCACTTCTGTCCAGATTTGGCTCCCACAGATGCTGAACTAACTGGGTGGCCATTATTGCATAAACAGTTTATCCTCCTAGTTCTGCATTTGACAATGTAGAACACTAACATCTTAAATGAACGTTATGTTCCCCAGTGCTTTAGGACATTGTCCTATCATGGTTCTCACCCTACTTATCAGAATCAATTTTATTGGCCAGGTATACTTGCATATACTAAGAATTTGACTTGGATTGCAGAGCAACAGCCAGTGAGGTACAGTCAACAGTGACAGTACAGATATACATAACACATACAGGTATACGCTAGATGTACCCTAGGGTATATAGAGGCATGGAACACATACCAGCCGAGCTGCACAGCGCCTAGGCAGCCATCAGCGGCGCCACTGGTCGTTGCGGCAGCTAGGTAGGTAAAAGTATAAGCAGTATTAAGCCTTTTAAATCCAACGTCTAGTCAGGCTCAACAGCCCTAGTACTAGTAGTAGATCCAATGGTGAGCCACTTTAAATAAAAAACATTAACATCGTTCAACATTCAATGTAGACCATTTTTGAATAATAAAAATATGACAATTTATACATTTGAACCAGACAATTGCAAGACAAAAAAAATTGGACCGCAAAAAATAAAAAAGTAAACCTTTCAATGTGCTAAAAAAAAAAAAGTTACAAAATAAAATAACCAACCACCAGCCCCGAGTAACCTTTGTAATTCATGATATATTACCTTTCCCAGCATCCTGCCCAAGAAATAGTAGTGCCTGGCAAAGGAGTCTCCAACGAGCATTTGTGCTGCAGGATTGGGGTACAGCAATCCCTCATTAGTAGTTTTAAAAAATCCCTGGTTAGGATTAAATCCAGATTTTAGCAGCTCATTTAAAAATTCTCTAAATATTCCACCGCCATCAATCCCGGCCTCATCCAGGCCGTGTGCGTTAAGCAAATGGACTCTGATTCGCTTCTTTAAATCAGGTTCTGAAAGGACAGGAAAAAGTCAAACTGTACAAAGCAAAGTTTTATACATCACAAAAGTAAAATATTTCATATTATTTGTATGTCCTATTATGTCTAATTTTTTTTAAATTTTTTCCTATGTTGCCAAAATTTAATCAGGTGTCCCTTAAACATTCAGAAATAGTGTCATGGTACAATGCCTCATCACAACCACATGTCTATGCCCACACACAAGGAGGGCAACACTGCCCTGCTTGGGATTCAGGCATCGGCCTGCCTGCATTCCCAAGGGAACGCCCAGTAGTTTCATGTGGTTGCCCATAAAAACGCTGGGCGTTTCCCTGATATCAGCCCGTGTCCGCACCTGCCCGCCCCCTGTAGAGCGAACGGCTCGGCAAGTGTAAAACGTTCCCTCCTGTGGTTTGCAAATGCGCATAAACACACATGCACAAACCCCAAACATCGGGGAAGGGCCCAAATTCGGTTTGCTATGAGAGGGTCTGAATCGGGCCCAGAAAATGATCACACATACAGGCTAATTTGTGGACCTGCCTCAAAAGAGAGCATCACGCTGTGACCACGCATACGCACCCTTAATGGGCCTCAAAAGGAATAATTCTGGCAGATTTTTTTTATTTACAAGACCAAAAAACACATGAAAGTAATAGAATTTTGCCTCGAATTAAAAACCCTGCTCAACAATCTAAAGAATAATGTAGGAACCTTAACAAAAGTAATATTGGAATCGCATATTAAACTGAAAGAAAATCATGAAAAACCCACACGCAAATCGGATACTGACCATTTTCAGGTGACAATTTGTCGTACGCATCCTCATATATGTAATTTCGCCTGATGGTAACATTAATTCCATCTAAAAATGGACCGTCCCCTTGAACTTCTTGTTTGTCCGCATAGATCAGTCTTTGGAAGATCTGCCAAAAAGCAATCAAGTTGAGAGATAATTGGTAACATTTCCTAGAAGCTGGTTCTTCAGCTGCTTCAGAGTCTCTGACCGGCAAGATTTGGTTAGTACTACAACAGAGTATCACGGACAGCCTAAATTGGCTATTAATAAATACTGTACATGCATGCCTGATGGATTTAATTATACATATTATATGGATTTATTTTTGCCGCTTACATTAAATTAAAATAGTGCATAATGGAGCGAAGATCTTCCAAATCACCAAGGAGTCCTGAGGCCATGCAGAGGAACACCAGCACTGGTGGAGTCCTTGTATAAAGATCATGACCACCAAAGGAAGTGCTAAATATACTTACAGAATTATCACTACTACTGTCTATAAGAGCACCAATATATTTCGTATAAATGATTTCCTAAAATCGAATAGAACTGATGCTACTTACTCCCCATTTACCTGGACTGTGCTTGCTAAAATACTTATTACAATTTTTGATAACAAACCTCTATCACTAGTCACTACAGTACAAAACCTTCCATCTATATTGTGACAAACAATTGTAGACGTTTTACGTACCTTTTTTATAACCCTAACCTTGTGTTGATGCCCTCAGAAAAAGAAAATGCGTTTTAGAACTAAACAAAGCTGGCACGTTGCTTTGTGAGTATTATACATGGGATGACCATTCACATTTCACAGTCCAAAATGACACAACAGAGAAAGGTCTTGTTCTCTGGGTACTACTTGCACCCATAATCACCAACCCTGCCTTATAATGTACCAACCCCATTACACAACTTTGCATCATATTCCAAGGCAGAGGAGCATAAACAGAGCAGAAAGTTACAGCTAACATAATATACATTTTGTAATATAATTTTAGCATTCAAAAAATAACTAAATTAATTCAAAATAGAATTACCTTCACTCTTTCTTCAAAAGGAACTACGAATGGAAGTTCGGTTAATATTGCCAACTGTCTCTCTTCAGAAACAGACAGGGGTGCTGGCTCCATACCCACTGGAATAAAAGGAAACCATAGCAGTTCTTGCGAAAAACCTACCACTTCCACTTTGGTCATTAGATGTTTACACCTAACATTACACTTCCAAAACAAGCTTTAAAATTTTATTTGGGAATATGCGTCATTACAAAACAATGAGTTGTTTAAATCAATTTAATTTTAAAATTATTTTACTGCGGTTTTTTTTATGCATGGAAGTTTATATCGTACATTTCATGTTATAGCATAATTGTCAAAGCAAGCAGTGAACGTGTAAGGGTTAATATGGGTTTAAACCTAGAACTGCGTGTACAGCAAAGGTAAGACTCAATTAGAAAGCCGGAGCTCAATTACTCTGGTCAATTAGTCATGTTGATCTACTTTTCACCATCAACATTTCAATGTGGGGAGAATGATGGTCAGAATATGTCAATACACACAGCATTAGAAGCCCAAGGAATGCCACTTAGGGGAATGAGGAATCACAAGTAAATACAGCCAGCTGTTCCTATACAGAACTTTCTTCTTAATTAGCTTCTACAGTGGCAGCCAAGCCAGTTACACAAATCCTAACCTGTCCCTACTCTACCCTGAACAGTATTTTCTTTTAGCTCAATTCAGTACCTTGTTATATTATTTTAGAAATTATAAGAACATATATGGACGGCTAGTAAATTTAATATAGTAAACTTATGGTGAATCTACTCTATTTGGATCAGCTTTTGTTTCCAGTATTATTTATGAAAAGTACGGAATGGTTTGTGCTTATCAGGCCTTATTTTACCTTGATATACTACCTATATGTACTGTAGTTAGTAAACCCTGAAAATGCAAGTAGTGGTGTAACATGGGCAGATTGACCAGGGCAAGTGTCCTGGGTGGCAAGACAGGCCTGCCAGAGGGGGTTCAGCAGCAAACCATGTGCATTCTTCACCTGGTGGCCACCATCCATCCAGGACTTCCACAGCATCTTCATTCTTCACCTTGTGGCCGCCATCCATCCAGGACTTCCACAGCATCTTCATTCTTCACCTGGAGGGTGGCAGTCTTTCAGCTCTTTAGCGTGGCCGCCACCAATCCAGGACTTCTGTGGCATCTCAAATCTTCAGGAGCGGCTCATTGCTCCACCTCCTGGCCTTGTACTTGGTAATATTAGCTGGTATATAAGGGGCCAGGGCGATGAAGCATCAAGCCGCAATTGGCTCGCTGCTACCATGTTGGACTTTAAAACTGTCCACAGTGTATATTTTTTTTAAATCAAAGATGTCCACTAGACAGAAGGTGGGGTTTATAGATATACAGGTCAGGTACACTCCAAAATGAAGTTCATATAGG
Source organism: Crinia signifera (assembly GCF_055691185.1). NCBI lineage: Eukaryota > Metazoa > Chordata > Amphibia > Anura > Myobatrachidae > Crinia > Crinia signifera. Next base: position 269,991,001 of record NC_139221.1, read on the forward strand.
AGTTCCTAGAAATGGGAGAATCCACTCTCTGGTCAGAAACCTTACGCTCCATATAGGAGTTAAAGCAAGCATTTGTTTTTTTCTTTAGCAGACTGTACAGAACTTTTCCACAAAGCAGAGTCCCTGTAGTGTCGCCATGTTGGTTACCAAGTGTATCCTCTGGATAAGCTGACTTGGGTTATGCATGTTATGGCATTTGTAAACAGGGTACAAACTAAGAATCTTTTCAATTTTGAATCATTGATGCAATATCGCATGAACGCACCTTAGATCATGTTTAATCGGAATAAAAGCGGTAAAAAAAAAAAAAGTGATGCATCTTCTGTTCTATTTAATAATCATCCGATTTGATGGTGTGAGATCAGACCAAAAGTGTGCATACACTGCTGACCAATATGCATGCACTTCTGCTGCGCGGTATCAGATATTTTAGACAGATGGTGGCTGCAAGTTAGATTGTGCAGGAGTAAAAGTGTAATTGCATAGGTGTGCAAGTAGCTTTATACTTCTGATACTAGTTATAAAAAGTAAAAAGGTGAAACAGTGGAGTGTTTATGTGCTTCTATAGCCAAGAAAGTAAAAGCTGTTAATGTTCATGTGTTACTTAAAGAAAATCACACAAACTATGCAAAATTCACCTAAACAGTTTAAGAAATTATCAAGTTATTCCCAGGGCAGCCTGCTGCAATGGAATTAGGAATGTTACAGTATTTGTTCAGTGATAAATTCTTGCTTGATATGTATATGAAACATGGCATAGTGCCTACCGTGGTCACAGAATGGCAATATGGACATAACAATAAATACTCACATGCTATATAAACACTACTTGTTTCCCAGTTCTATGTACTTACCGTCTAAAGTAGACTGTAAAGGTCCTATCCTCCCCATTCTGCGATACCGCCACACATGTCTAGCAGATGGTACATACAGCTGGGTAACCTTTTTAAAAATATTGAAAACTTAAAGACTGAATCAAACCCACACAATATAGATGTATACTGGCCCGACAAATCATATACATTCTTTAAAGTGGTTCTACATTCCACATACAGCATTCACATATGGGAGGCACAGAACTGGACCCTGCCCAATGTAGTCAATCTGTGAGTTGACCTTTATAAATCTGAATTTGTGTGCTGGACACTTTGGGTGGTATTCACCAGCATTTCTGCTTGCTATCCCCAGGTGTGGTGAGCTAAAATGTGCGAATGCATGGCTAAACCAGACCAGAATGTGTGTGATGTGCGCAAAATAAAAATTAGATCAATTGAATACTGCCCTCCAATCATCTGTCAATTTAAGCAGGAAATCAGGCGTCATATAACATTTGAATACAACCCTAAATGTTATATAGCACACAAAATATAAACAGAACTTTTGAGGGTACTTGTTTCCTAGCACGGCGCCCACGATATTCAGTCGTATGGCATCTTATGCATTGTATCACATCACATCACATGCCATACACCCGCATACGATGCGATTTTAAATTGTATAAGCACCCTAATGGGTTTTTTCCAATGTTAAATGGCCCCCCTCTACGATTTTTAATTGTATAAGCACCCTAATGGGTGCTTACAATGTTAAATGCACCCCCACTATCAACGGCAACCCGAAGTGTGGCGAGCGCAGCGAGGAGTAGCGGTACGCGTCCTCTGACCTTTTCATACCCCCCACTATCCACGTCGGCGTGGAGTTGATTTTTAATAGTGTGGTGAGCGCAGCGAGCCCCGCGAGGGGGCGCGTATTACTTTACATGTATTCCGCGTCCCCTCGCTGCACTCGCCACGCTTCTGGCTTGGTGGCTTGCTGCACTCGCCACACTATCTATCATTGAAAAAACCCATTAGGGTGCTTATACAATTTTAAATCATATACCATTGTATATGGCATACAATGCGATGGTATACAATTTCAAATTGTATAACATCGGCTGACATCGCATACCATTGTATGCCTTATGGTATACCATGCGATGGGCGCCGTGCTAGAAAACAAGTACCCTTTTGAGTATATGAATCTTTAATTTTTAAAGATGAATTTAACTGTTGAAGATATGACAGTTAATTTATTGCTACAGGAATATTAAAATCATAGACAAGTAATATTGGATTGTACAATACAGAGACTCACTTTATCAGCTTTAATGTTCTCCTGTTCGGACAGCCAGTGATTGAGCGGACAAAAGTTTCTCCTGGTATCCCGAGACTTCAACATTTTTACTAAGTTGGTAATTACCTGCAGGAAGTAACAGTCAAAGCTATGGTTTAAATATTCCTATACGATTTCTGTAGATATACAACACAAAAAAACTATAACAATTAGCGAGAAGACTTGCATATCCAGTATGATGCAAGTTGTCTTTTCTCCGGCATTATCAAAAGTGCTTACTATCCGTACTTTAACCTATGAAGTATTGGTAAGAATACTGGAAGAGCCACTGTATAAACTATACTTTAAGTAATAGCCACTTCTGGAACTTGACATCACTATAGAGCAGTGGTTCCCAAACTGTGTGCCGTGGCTCCCTGGGGTGCCTCGGGACACAAGCAGGGGTGCCGCGGCTTGGTGGTCTAGGACCAACTCAAATTATTAATGGTTAATTATTTATGAGCAAAACCAGTGCTGGTGGCTGCCAATCATAGAATGTGTACAAACAGAAGCAAATACTGCCCTTTACCACATAACTGCCACTAAGAATCGCATAGAAACCCAATCTAATAAATTTTTTTGGGACCTAGGGGTGCCGTGAAAAAAATTCTGATTCTCTAGGGTGCCGTGAATCAAAAAAGATTGGGAACCCCTGCTATAGAGAATACATGCGGATCTCTGGCGGACTGGATGCCGAAGCCAGGATCCCAATTCTTACATTCCACTTGCACCATCCACCAACCTAACCCTAACCTTCATCCCCAAACCTAACCCTAAGGTTCCCCCATTAGTGCCTAAAACTAACCAGGTTCAGCGCTAACCGGCTATTCAAACTGACATTTGGGATTCCGGCATCCTCATCAATTGGGATTCCTGCGTCAGTATTCTGTCAGCATTCAAATGTGAAGAGAAAGGTTAGTATAGTGGAGTGGCGCTTGACCTTATACAATAGGTGAGAAAAAAAAAAAATTTGTACATTTTTCTCACCTATTGTATAAGGTCAAGCGCCACTCCACTATACTAACCTTTCTCTTCACATTTGGATATTTTCTGTGGGTCTTTGGGATCCTACCCACAGTATAGTTGGGCAGCTGTTCCTTAGTGATGTGCCAGAGTGATTCCCCCCTTTACTTTTTTCGGTACTTGTTTCCTAGCACGGCCACAATCGCGGCCATCGGGTGTCATTTTTAGTGGTCTGCGACGCGACCGACGTGATGCCCCCGATTTTCCCATTGAAAAAAGTCAAAATCGCGTCGGTCGCGTCGTATGCGGCTAAAAAAGGCTTAAATGGACCAGATGCGATTTCCCATAGGAAACAATGTTAAATGCCTCAATTTCACCAAATCATCATAGGGAACAATGGTAAATGGGCCAGAAACCCCCCAAAACACCCCTGAACAGTGAAATGTCCCCACAAAAGTAGTTTACGCCACCCCACGATCAACGCAAACCCGAAGCGTAGCGAGCCCGCGAGGGGCGGCGGTACGAGTCCTGCGACCTTTTCATACCCCCACTATCCACGTCGGCGTGGAGTTGAGAATAGAATAGTGTGGCGAGCACAGCGAGCCACCGAGCCCGAAGCTTGGCGAGCCCCGCGAGGGGACGCGGATACCTTCACAGGTAAACGCGTCCCTTTGCGGGCTTCACAGGTATCCGCGTGCGCTCGCCACGCTTCGGGCTCGGTGGCTCGCCACACTATTCTATTCTCAACTCCACGCCAACGTGGATAGTGGGGGTATGAAAAGGTCGCAGGAAGCGTACCGCCGCCCCTCGCGGGCTCGCTGAGCTCGCCACGCTTCGGGTTCGCGTTGATCGTGGGGTGGCGTAAAATACTTTTGGGGGGACATTTCACTGTTCAGGGGTGTTTTGGGGGGTTTCTGGCCCATTTACCATTGTTCCCTATGATGATTTGGGTAAATTGAGCCATTTAACATTGTTTCCTATGGGAAATCGGGGGCATCGCGGCTAAATTGAGGCATTTAACATTGTTCCCTATGGGAAATCGCGGGCATCGCGTCGGTACCATCGCACCCTATTTTTTAGTGCATGCGATGGCCGCAATGCCCCTGGTTTTTACTCACGATGCCCACAATCATGATCGTTGTGGCCGTGCTAGGAAACAAGTACCTTTCTTTCTGTTAGCCTCCTGTCTGCCAGAATGTTATCCGCATCCCCACTATGTATGTTGTGTGCTATCTAAACCAGTTATTCACAAATGCATTAGGGAACATACAGTATCACAGTTTCTGTTTGAGCCCCCTCAGGATTGAACCAAAAACAGTGTTCACTGCAGCCTGATCGTAAACTATAATTATATAACCCTGGTAAATTAATTAGCCTGCCGTAATTAACGGTAGTTAAATGTCCCATAGTCTGCCACACAGATTTTCCCAGCTGTGAAGTGATGATGATAATAGGGGTGGGAGGAGTAGAGTGATCAATGCTTATAGGAGGTCAGAAAAATATTTTATTTTAATGACTCACTGCTCACTATATCATGTGACTGTGGTTGCTATGGTATTCTAGAATCATTAATAAGCGCCTGAAGAAAATAATATGGGCAAATACTAAAAAAGACGAACGTTTTTCTTATAGCCACCTAGATGTTGAGTTCATCTTGTGAATGTCTATGGGGATATCACAAGCACTATATTTACTAGCCCTTTAACATCCTATCAAGTATCACTGAAATAGAACACAACAAATACAAGCATTTTAATATAGCAAGGTGATTCACAGAGAGATAACATACAAAATGACACAACCCCCCCCCCCCCCAAAAAAAAATCTGATCAAGAACCTACTGTAGTACCATATAACGCTAAACTGAAAACTACTGTAGGAGACAAATCTGTTAGCTGGTGCTCTGCTCTAAAATAGGAGCACTTGGTAACAACATTAGCATGGATGAATTTAAGACTTAAGTGGAACGGAGATGGATGGGTGGCAGGAAAACCTTGCATATTATGACACATTAACGCTGTATTCTCTTATGAAAATATGATCATTTAGTCTCACTTCAGCTAATGTTCATCGGGCCTATGCTAGTAAGTGAAATGTGTTGTAAAATCAGACCGAATGGGTTGGATAGAGGCTATTGTAGGCTTGTAGAATGAATAAGCATTGCTTAATTAGCCCATCAGGTTAAGTGCACGCATTAATGGGTCCTTCTTAAAGTCTAGCGTGACATCTTTCTCCAAACATGGCCAAGAAGAAAGTTCCATTAGCAATATTAATACAAGCTTAGTTGATCATTTTCATTCAATTAACTTCTTTCAATTAAATAGATAGCTTGACAAAAGCAGTGATAAAAGACCTGGAGGGACAGCTGATGACTCGAGCTGAACATTACTGTGCGAGAGGTCGCCGGTATTAAACGGACAGTAAATCTAGCATTCAATTTGGAAAATGCATTTCTCCTGCGCCTGTGTCTTTAATGAGCAGTTTCTTTTAGCTGACTGGATCTGTTTGCTTGGGGAAAAAAAAAAAAAGGGGAAGTGGCTCTTTTAGATGCATTCAGGGTTCTGATAGAGTGTTGGGTTTTTTTAAGCTGCAAGTGCTGACATTGGTAAGCAACGAGACAAAAAAAAAAAAAAAAAAAAGATTTATTTTAGTGCCACAAGAAAATTATTTACTTTCCATTTACTCCATTAACCCCAACATCTGTTATTACAAAAAGCTGGATATCAAACCATTAGCAATTATGTCTTGTTATAAAAATACAGAGAACAATCAATTTGGTTGTCTTCTAACTGATGAAGTCGAGAATAACAAATGCTCCAATTACTTGTTTTTCCAATAGATCTTGGAAAAACAAAAAAAATACTCATCTCCGAATTTACACCTCTGGATTAAGACACAGAATCAAAAATAACTTGTTGGGTTGAAGTGAAGGTACTTCTGTACTACTTCTTATAGTCATGAAATGCCATTAGGTACTGTACATAGACAAGAGAAGGAAGGAATAAGGGAAAACATATACTGTAGTCATTTAACAAATCTAAATGCCACATAAACCAAAACAAAAAATAGTAAAAGATCATTTGTAGAATGATAAAGTTCCGCCAGTCTCTGCTGGCTCCAATGACTATACATGATTGACCAAGAAGAAGAATAAGATGATTTCACAAGTACCTTGAATAGCTGAATCCACCGTTTTTGCTCAGTTTGGATACGTTGTAGCATCTCAACATTGGTGGTGACTCCAATGCTCCGAAAGGCCGCCATGTATTCCTCCCGCACTTCCGGCTTTGTCTCAGGATAGGCCAGCTTGATGATTCCTAAGCAAGCATCTCGTAAGCAGCGAGAAAGACTGACTAATTCTTCTAATGTGAAAGGCATCATTGATGATTGTCTCTGTCCAGTCACTAGCAGCAAAAAGAAAAAAAGAGTCAGTGTGGAGCTTCATTGCAATAAAGTGCATCACACTCTTGTACAGAGTTGTCTAAAGAAATCAACCAGATTCTATCACTCATTTTATGAACATGAACTAAATGAATGATGGCTATAAGGTGACTGGATGCTATGGAAAACGTCTCCACTTGACCTCCTTAGAAGGCTTGATACATCTCCCCACAGTGCTACCAGACATATTTAGAGGCCATTTGTATGGAAAAAGTGCCCATAGGCTGCACACATGCACTAACTACAGCCCTTTATACATAAATATAACTCTAACCTTCAATCAAAAGTAAATAGTACATAAAAAAATAAAAATAAAATATATAACAAAGGCTGTATGACAAACAAATTCTGCAGGAGTTTGTGTAAAACATTAAGCAGCAGCGAACTAAAACACTTCTCTATTTTAATTAATCCATCTTTCATGGTTGAAAAATTAGGGATGCGGTCATTTGGTCTACAGCATTATGGTCGACAGTCATTAGGTAGACACCATTAGGTCGACATGGGAAAAGGTCGACATGGTTCTAGGTCAAAAGGTCATTTGTTCGACATTGTCTAGGTTGACAATAGTTGACAATGGTCAAAAGGTCTACATGGGGTTTTTCACTGTTTTTTTGAGCCGAAATGTGCCGACAGGCAGTATTTCATGCCCTACCATCTACTAAGACGTGGTGGGAGAACAAAATAGTGTGCCGAGCATAGCGAGGCACTGTGCCCGACGCATCGCAAGCGCATCGAGCGATCCGGTGCACTTAAAACTGTGTCCATATCGACATTCAGGTAAAAAAAAAAAACAGTGAAAAACCCCATGTCGACCTTTTTACTGTAGACCAAAACAATGTGGAACTAATGACCTGTTGAACTTACGACCTTTTGACCTAAAACCATGTCGACCTAATGACCGTCGACCATAATGCTGTAGACCAAATTATCCCAACCCGAAAAATTACATCTGAATGACCGCTTCTCTTCATCATATTCCTATGCATAGTACACAGTACATGAACAGAGCTGCTACATGACACAAAACAATACAAGTATCAAAGACAAATGTAGGATAAAAAAAAAAAGCTTAGAAGGTAGGGTTAGGCTGCTGGGCAGGGGGAGGGGGGTTAAGTTTAGGTGTCAGAGTATGGGCAAAGGCTTAGAAACTAGTGACGATGGTTAGGTTATAGGTGGAGGGGGGGGGGGTTAGGGTTAGGCTGCTAGAAGGGAGGGGGAGGGTAAGTATATGTCGGTATTCCTGACCACCGGTAATCCGCATGTATCCCTTTAAACAACCACCACAATTATCCTCTAACGAGGGAACACTGCAGAGGCAGTCAAGCACTGCCATAACACAGCCTTCTTGGTCTTTATGAAGGAGTCCGTGTCTACTCTGGCATCGTGTTACCTGTACAATAATTTGGAATGCAACAAGTAGATTGTCACATCTACCACTGCATGTTACTAAGGGCCTAATTCAGACCTGATCACAGGGCACGCTTTGTTTGCAAATGGACAAACCCATATGCACTGCAGGTGGGGCGGTTATAAAATGTACAGAGTTAGATTTTGATGAGTTATTTTGTTTCTGTGCAGGGTAAATACTGGCTGTTTTATTTCTACACTGCAATTTAGATTTCCGATTGAACACACCTCACCCAAATTTAACTCTTTCTGCACATTTGTATCAGCCCCACCTGCAGTGCACATGGTTTTGTGCATCCCCCCCCCCCCCCCCCCAAAACCAAAAAGTTTATTAAATGAAATTACTTAACCCAGACCATGATCACAGCAATGGATGTGTGCCAACCTAGAGTACTGTACAACCCCATAGCCTTTGCCCCCCACAATGAAGAGTTCTATTGGTTCCATAATCTTGGCATTTTTGGAACAGTCTTTCCATTAGGATACATAGTCAAGAGTTCTCATTAATTAACGGTACAGCGTGATCACTTTTACATCATATGCTGCATTTCTTTACTGACGGGAGGGGTGTCTTTCAGGAGAACAATGACTTACTCACTGTCAATCATCTGAGGATAATCATATGCTATCCACAGGTAAAGTCATACTCAGACACCAGACTACAGAATGGAGTCTTCATGGGATATTTAAAACACTGCAGAAGGCATCAACAGAGCTGCATACCCTTCAGCACAATTCCAGATATTGTTAGGCTCAATGGCACTGGGCATAAAAGCCATGTGGTGGCCCAACTTTTTGTTCGTTAGAACTTATCCACTTCCTGTAGACGCCAATACGTTTCATATAATTTCCAGTCTAGATCAGTGTTTATCACAAAACACTAACCGTGCATGTTTACCAGATCATCTACAGGTGCTACTAATTATTTGTGAGGCTACATTGCAAACCTGCACTGTTAGGGTTTGACAGTTTAAGAAACACTGGACTAATTGGAACAGGAGCGAATTTAAAATTCATCACGACATAGGTGTCAGACATTGTTGTGATATTTTGCAATAACTACGTTGCAATCAATGTAGAAAAATGTGCTGTACGGTTAACCAATGTAAAGCAACCTTGGTAGAACAGAACATTAGCATTCCCACAAAATACATCTTAAAAACCACCAGACTGATGTCACTAACTGAGTGAATTGATTTGAAGCACCAATGACAATACTACATTTGGAGATGACAAATTTGTCGAAATATCTGCAACAGATGCCCCCAAAGTGGTTGTTTCCCTATACGTGCAAATGACAGATGCCCCAAAATAGCAGCCTTCAATACGTGTGTAGACAACAGATGCATTTCAAATTTGTCCTGAATAGATTCAGTATTCTTACCTTCAATGGGGTCACCAAAGAATTCATTATCGTGTATTGAAATAAGGGAATGGCTAAATAATGAACTGAACAGGTAAAACAGTGGGATGATCCGATTAGAGTCTTCGAATGACATTGGAGACCCCCTTGAAATCACCTGCAGGAGCGGCACCATAGACCTAATAACAAAGACACCGAGATTAGGTTACCTATTATGGGCAAGCAATCTTGACGGCAATGAAAGTTTATGAATAAAGTTACATTTGTGATAGATGGACAATAGATAAGGAGACATAAGGCCTTATTTTGGTTCATTCTTTCTGACAAAATCCTTCTTAGATGGACAAAACCATGTGCACTGCAGGGGGGGCAGATGTAACATGTGCAGAGAGAATTAGATTTGGGTGAGTAATTTTGTTTCTGTGCAGGGAAGATACTGACTGCTTTATTTTTACACTGCAATATAGATCTCACTTTGAAGTAAAACTCCACCCAAATCTAATTCTCTCTGCACAAGTAACACCTGCCCCACCTGCAGTGCACATGGTTTTGCCCATCTAAGAAGGATTTTGTCAGAAAGAATGAACCAAAATAAGGCCCATAATCTGTTACTGACAACATGCACATGTCATGAAAATCATAATTTCAGTATACATACCCTGTTATCATTTTTGTCGTCATTGATGAAATTAAGTACCAAAGGTGTCTTAAAAACCTAGCATTAAAGGCTAGACTGTAAAGTAGTCTGAAAGAAAAATATAAGCAGCATGTGAGAACACAGGACAGCATTTACCAACATCACATCATCTGTTCAGTCATTTTATGAACAGCAATAAGATGGCGTCCAGTGACACTGGCATTAGAGAATATGATCAGGACCAACTCACCTTGAGGGCTAGATGTATGAAACAGTGATAAGGGAGAAGTGAGCCAGAGGAGAAGTGGCCCATGGCAACCAATCAGCTGCTCGGTATAATTTTATATTATGCAAATTATAGATGCTACTTCAGTGCTGACTGGCTGTCATGGGCCACTTCTCCTGTCTCACTGCTTCATACATCTACCCCTCAGTTCTCTAAAATAAAAGGTTTCTACTATAAAAGCAGACATAAATATATAAACAATATGAAAATATGATGCCGGGAGGTGTCACCTTAACCCAGGGATGTCCCAACAGGCTCGGCACAGTTACACTTCCTCCCAGCATTGGTGAGGAAAGACAGAGCCTGCCAGGACAGCATACTGTAAGTGCCACTCTGCAGTAGTACACTGTAAAGAAATGGAAAGATGACCATGGTACTTAGGAGGTGAGCACTTACCTGCTGCATCATAACTGGGAGCAGCTGCTCCCCCTGAACCTACTTTAGCTAGGCCCCTGATCACAACTACCTGTAAAACCATCCCTAGCTTAAAAAACAGATGCAAATGTTCTAAAATAGCTGGTTCTGTTATGCGAATATACTCTAGGTGTTTGATTCACCCCACCCCTTATTACTAAGGTTATATGGTTACCAGAGTATAAATAAATGTAATCTATTATACGTTATACTGTATCACATACGTTCTGATAAAGCCGGGAGACTCTGATCCCAGGTAAACTAATGCTGCTTTCCCACTGCCTACACGGGTAATGACCCGTTTTTTTTAAACGGGTCTTTAAACGGGTAAGAGCCATAAAGACTCTTTCCCACTGCAGCTTTTAAACGTTTAAAAGCTGTTTTTGTCACATTCACACTTACCCGTTTAAAAATCCGTTTAAGCAGTGTAAAGATAGGGGGGGGGGAATTAAAAAAAAAAAAAACGGCGTGGGGTCCCCCCCACTGCCGTAACCAGCACCAGGCTGAAAGAGCCGGGGCTGGTAATAAAAAATCAGGAAACCCGACAAATAGGGGTTCCCTGATTTTTTACAACCAGCCCCAGGCTCCAGGTCCGGGGCTGGTTCCCAAAATACGGGGGTCAAAATGACTAGGGGTCCCCCGTATTTTAAGAACCAGCCCCAGGCACAACCAGCCAGCAGGGTAATGCCACAGCCGGGGGACACTTATTATATAAGTTCCCGCGGCCAAAGCATTAACCCTACCGACCAGTCAGCCTGGCCAGGGGCCCTGGGGGAGTGGGGACCCCCCCAATAAAGGGGTCCCCCCCTCCAGGACTTACCTGACCAGGCTGAAGCCTGGTGCTGTCCTCGATGCCCCTGGGCATCGAGCTGATGGTATGGTGTAAAAAATAGAATAAAAACCATTGTCTTTTACTGGTGAACTATGAGTCCCAGCAAGCCTCCCCCGCAAGCTGGGACTTGGAGAACCACAAGTCCCAGCCTGCGGGGCATTAAAGGGCCCGCTGGGTCTTGTAGTTCCACAGTAAAAGAAAGAGTTAAATAAACACACTGACACACGTGAAAAATAAAAGTTTAATACATACATAACACATACATACTGATACTTACCTATCTTGAGCCCGTAGGTAGCCCTGGTCCTGATGTCCTGGTCCGTGTCGGCGTCTGTATCCATGTCGGCATCCCTGTCGGCGACGGCGGTCCGGAGTCCGAAGAAATCCATTTGGGAAGCTGTGGAAGGAAACCATACTCACCTGTCCCAGCGCGACGTAGTCCAGGTAAGTTCTTTGCAAAAAAAACAAACCGAACACCCGAACCAAGCGGACAGCTGAGAGCTGCACGGTGTTTACATCGTGCGGCTCCGCCTCCCGAATGCCGCTATTGGCCGCCTTGGCCGCAAGGCGGCCAATAGCGGCATTCGGGAGGCGCAGCCGCACGATGTAAACAAACACCGTGCGTCTCCGTGTCCGCTTGGTTCGGGTGTTCGGTTTGTTTTTTTGCAAAGAACTTACCTGGACTACGTCGCGCTGGGACAGGTGAGTATGGTTTCCTTCCACAGCTTCCCAAATGGATTTCTTCGGACTCCGGACCGCCGACGCTGTCGCCGACAGGGATGCCGACATGGATACAGACGCCGACACGGACCAGGACATCAGGACCAGGGCTACCTACGGGCTCAAGATAGGTAAGTATCAGTATGTATGTGTTATGTATGTATTAAACTTTTATTTTTCACGTGTGTCAGTGTGTTTATTTAACTCTTTCTTTTACTGTGGAACTACAAGACCCAGCGGGCCCTTTAATGCCCCGCAGGCTGGGACTTGTGGTTCTCCAAGTCCCAGCTTGCGGGGGAGGCTTGCTGGGACTCATAGTTCACCAGTAAAAGACAATGGTTTTTATTCAATTTTTTACACCATACCATCAGCTCGATGCCCACCGCCCAGGGGCATCGAGGACAGCACCAGGCTTCAGCCTGGTCAGGTAAGTCCTGGAGGGGGGGGGCCCTTTATTGGGGGGGTCCCCACTTCCCCAGGGCCCCTGGCCAGGCTGACTGGTCGGTAGGGTTAATGCTTTGGCCGCGGGAACTTATATAATAAGTGTCCCCCGGCTGTGGCATTACCCTGCTGGCTGGTTGTGCCTGGGGCTGGTTCTTAAAATACGGGGGACCCCTAGTCATTTTGTCCCCCGTATTTTGGGAACCAGCCCCGAACCTGGAGCTGGTTGTAAAAAATCAGGGAACCCCTATTTGTCGGGTTTCCTGATTTTTTATTACCAGCCCCGGCTCCTTCAGCCTGGTGCTGGTTACGGCAGTGGGGGGGGGACCCCATGCCGTTTTTTTTTTTTAACGGGTAAAGGGCTACCCCTTTCCCACTGCCGAAAAAACGGCTCTTACACGGTAAAAACACTGCTTTTTACCCGGTTAACAAATACCGGTATTTGTTACCCGTGTAAAGCAACCTGGAGCTTTCCCACTGCAGCTCTAGCCGTTTAAAAAGGCTAAAAAAACGGCATTTTACCGTGTAAAGCCTGCAGTGGGAAAGGGGCATTATTGAGCCAAGATATATATTCAGATTTTTCACCACTGAGTTTGCTTCTTATTGTTTTCTGGACATTGCAGACACTTTACTTTCTCCACTAAGTACCTTCTACCAACATCATATCCAGGCGGCAATTGACATTCATAGTCACCTAGGTCTACCTAATACCCTGATCTGCGAGCCTGTTGGAAAACACCTACTCTACAACTATATACCGGGACTTACTGGTCACCTGATACATTTCTGCTGCAAATGGTATTGGAGATGTCCTAGTTCACTTACTACAAACTAAAATCCTCATATTCAGTGGTTATAGATAAAGAGATAACGTCCAGCCAATCAGCTCCTTACTGACTTTTTTCGGCACTTATGTAATATCTGGGCTCCCGTTTTTCTTATGAGACCGCGTCCGCTCGCCACGCTTCGGGCACGGTGGCTCGCTGCGCTCGCCACACTATATAAAATCAACTCCATGCGTAGTTGGATAGTAGGGGTATGAAAAAATGTGGTGCATTTAACATGGGAGCCCAGATAATACATAAGTATCCTTTTTTCAAACACAGCCTGTAACATGGCAGTTAGCAGGTGATTGACTGGATGTTTATCTCCCAATCACCCTTGCATTTATCTCTCGTTAAGGCTTGAAACATCTGCCCCACTATGTACTATGGAATTCCATTTCGATTTTTTTTTTACTGTATATTAAATTGGGTGATTCCTATGTTAAATGCACCCCCAGACCCGATTTTTCATTGTACAGCCACCCTGATGGGTGATTACTATGTTAAATGCACCCCTATTTTTAACGCCACCCCCACTATGAACGCCAACCCGAAGCGTGGCGAGCGCAGCGAGGCCGCGAGGGGCGGCGGTACGTGTCCTCCGACCTTTTCATACCCCCACTATCCACGTCGGCGTGGAGTTGATTTTATATAGTGTGGCGAGCGCAGCGAGCCACCGAGCCCGAAGCGTGGCGAGCCCCGCGAGGGGACGCGGATTACTTCACATGTATTCCACGTCCCCTAGCGGGGCTCGCCACGCTTCGGGCTCGGCGGCTCGCCACACTATATAAAATCAACTCCACGCGGACGTGGATAGTGGGGGTATGAAAAGGTCGGAGGACGCATACCGCTGCGCTCGCCACTCTTCGGGTTGGCGTTGATAGTGGGGTGGCGTTAACAAGGGGGGGGGGTGGCATTTAACATAGTAGTCACCCATCAGGGTGGCTGTACAATTAAAAATCGGGTCTGGGGGGTGCATTTAACATAGGAATCAGCCATCAGGATGGCTGTATAATGTAAAATCGTCTATGATCGCGTCGTATCGCATTGCATGCCATTATAATGGCATGCGATGCGATATTAAAGTTGTACAGTCAGCCCTTAAAACCCTCAAATCGGGTCCCATCGTATACCTTAATTAGTGGTTTGCGATGCGATGGGCGCCGTGATAATGATAATACACAAGTACCTTAAATTGTTTATATAGCACAAACCGTTCCATTATATTCCCTTATTTTAGCTTTTCTTACTATAGATTGGTTCATCCAGCGCTGGTACACACCTGTATCTTGGCTGAGAGACCACATTAGCTCAATGAGAGAAAGGTTATGCAGAAGGAAAGCAGGTCAGAAAACAGAGCCTGGAGGATTAAGAAGTGATATTTTTATTAAGTATACTTACTCTCGACTAAAAGGCCCAGTATGTGACAATGCCAGACAGTAGCCCAATTTTAAAAATCCCATTAAGTTTTAGTATAGAGTAGGATTTTCATTTGTTAACATCTTTTAGGCACTTATTAGTGACAAACTGAGCACTGGAGCAATCTGAACAATGCAACTATGAAATGTGACCTTGCGAAGCACCAGCCTAAATGTAACTACAGAGGAAATGGCCGAGTGACCAGATGTGGAGTGTACATTTAGCATAGCTCCTTGGCAGAGCGCCTCTATGGCCCCCGCGACATCTGTGTGACGACTTTTCAACTTTGCAAGTATAAACCATAATTATAGAAGGTCTAGTGTTTAAGTGAAATAGATAAACATTCAGTCAATAAAACAAGCCATTTCCTCTACTTATGTGCAGTGGACCCTTTTATTACTTTCAAATAAGGAAGTGCTTTTTGATGTATATTGGCACTTTTGCTTAATCTTCAACCGTTCTAAATTTTAATTTAGAAAACAGAATATTCTAAGTCTATATGTTTGCTATAAAATAATTAAATACAACCAATGTCAGGGAACATTTTAGTTATAGACGGATATTCTGTATCTGAAGGATCCTCAAAAGCAGATACATTAGTGTCTGCTTTACTCATTATTTCTTACACAGTGGGCCGAGCCCAGTGGTTGGCATTACACCTCTCTACCCGATCCCCTTTCTCAAACCCACCCACTTGGGCCTAAAAGCTCAGGTTCCCAGAGTCCATATGACCAGTCCAAGGGACATAAATATCAAAGCTAAGAGAGAAAAGTTGGAGAGATAAAAGGGCCCGATTCAGACTTTTTCGCTCTGCTGTGAATTCACAGTGGGAGCCGTCTATATGAAGACCGACAGTGAAGGCTAGCATTTGCTGGCTGCTCGCAGAGTGGTTGACACCACGCGGCCCTTTGGGGGGAGGGGTAACATCATCAGAAGCCTTCTCCCCACGGCCTTCGCGGCCACGAATAAGCCTAGACTAGCACTTGTGACAAGGGGGAGGGGTCCGTTCGATGGTGAGAGATTCCAAATGGATTTTCACTGTGTGCATGGCTGCTAACGCATTGGCAGCCATGCACATGGGCGGGATTTCAGTTGTGTGGGGCGGCGTTTAACTGCTTCCTGGGCTCTAAACCCTCGCGGTCCAGCGTCAGAATCGGTCCCAAAGTACCAACCAAAGCAGGTCCTAACTGCCAAACACCATCTGTAACATGACAGGAGCTGGATGTTACTTTCCCTCTCTCCACTTTATCACTAACCAAGTATGCCATAAAGCATGAGTATGACAATATTGTAGCAGGATAGCTACTGTACATTTCCTCAGCTACTAAGCTTAACAGCTCATTAACATAGAACACTAAGAGTTTCATGCCTCGAAACATTGTGTCAGCTAAGAAAATGGCTATCGCCAAGCCGTACGGTGACAAGTACCTTAAAAATAATTTTACAATCTCACTAGATTGTTTAAAACATAAAAAAAAAAAAACTAACGGCATGTAACTTATGTTTCTAAAGACATTTCATCCAGCCATGGCACGGAACGGATTCAGGTTTGCCTACAGACCGTAAAATGAAGTGTGAAATTCCTTCTATGCAATGATTAAATGACTCATTAACTTTTTATTCAGAAGAAACACCCATAAAACGTAATTAGCCGAATGCAAGTTTCTCCTAAATATGCCACAGTCATAAACATGGGCCTATTTCCCACTACAATCATTTAAGATAATGAATTTTAAAACACAATAGACTTAAAAGGAAGCGTTATAATAATGTCACCTCTACCAAGCTACAAGATGTCACCCAGAACTCTGACATCTATTCAAGTGTCCCATCACCCAGCTGTAAATGGCCAGTGCTTTGGTCAAGACAATTCATCCTTTTCAGCACTGATAGCATTTTGTTGATAACCCATCAAGATTAAAATTTAAATACAAAGGTAAATCTCTAGGGAAAACATAATCAAAGGGCAATTACAAGGAAAAGATCAAATATAGGTTTGCTCATTCATCCTCTGAAAGAAAGGTCAATGAATGCACTACTGACACATGAGTTGGGAATACAGATGCAAGGTTTTCACAGAAAGTACTGTGTGGTATGTTCAATATCACACCTGGGTGTCAGTGATCCCAGCTTATTTAGAAGATTAGCACTGGATACAAGCCAAGGGTTATCAGTGTTAAACAGTTAACCCAAAATTAGCAAACACCTCAACAAGTCATCCAGAGAAGCAGCTGCAATGGGTACGAAATTCTCAATTAACCCCTAAGCACAGTGGTTCCCAAAATTTTTGGAGCATCAGCATTCTTTCAAGGGCACCCCTAGGCAAAACGTTTCTTATTCAATTTTTTTAAAATAATTATTAAATTAAGTAAATTGTGTTTATGTGTCATACTTAGGTTTAATTATGTGGTGAGAGACCAGATTTACTTTGGTTTGTCCACATATTGTATGATTGGCAAAAACAGTGCTGATGGCTGCTAATTATATTGACCATAAATAATTTGAATTGATTCTGGACCACCAATCCAAGGCATCCCTGCATGTGTACTGAGGCACCCCAGGGTGACACTGCACACAGTTTGGGAACCACTGCCTTAGCATAATTAGCATTTTTATACCCCGTTCTCTCTGCAGTCAAATTCCCGGGTCTAGCATGTCGACCCGGAAATCTGCCTTTTAACACAGGGTTTTTTTGCAGTGTGAACGGGTCGCATACCAGGATCTCATACACGGGTAAAACCCTTCTTTTTACCCGTGTAGGAGATCCGGGTATGCAGACACAGGTTGACCCGTTCTCACTGCATAAAAACCCGTATTAAAAGGCAAATTACCGGGTATAACTCCTTCACCGGGAATTTGCCTTTCAAAGGAGGCACGCATATATTGAGCATATTTTACTTCTATAACCTGGGAACAACCCGGAAGTAAATGACCAAACGAGGATACATTTAAAGTACCTCCTTTGAACAATTTTTATTTATATTTTGAATTTTATAGTGTTTTATGTATAATTTATTTATACAGTTCTGTCTCAGAGTCTGTCGTTATATTATTAGCTATATTAAACAAGTGAATCAATTTAATATGCAAATGACCCAACAGGAAGTCAGGGTATAAATCAGGGTTGCCGACTCTCCCAAAATGTCCGTGAGACTCCCGGAAGAGGACCCCTTTCTCCTGGAGCTGCATCTTTGCTTCCGCGGTGCGTACTGCGCAAGCGCGATGACGGCACAGCGTCATCACGTACGTTTCGTGATGTGTACTGCGCATGCACAATGACACTGTGCCGTCATTGCGCATGTGTAGTACATATCGCAGAAGCCCAGAGGAAGCACAGCGGTAGCTGTGCTAGAAAGGGGTCATCAGCCGGTAGTGAAGACGCTGCCAGACTGCGGTGCTAGAAAGGGGTCATCTTCTGGGAGTGTAGACCCTGCCAGACTGCGGCTCTAGAAAGGGGTCATCTTCCGGGAGTGAAGACGCTGCCAGACTGCAAAGAGAAGTGAACTGTATGTAAGTATTCACTGGCTCTCTTCACTGGGTCTCTTCTCTTTGCTACATTCCATGTAGACAGCCCATGCTTACCTAACCCCTCTCCTTACTCTCATCCTCCTCTCCCTCCTTGTAGTAGTCTATAGTCTTCCCTCCTCCTCCCCTGGCAAAAATGTTGATAATGTAAGTTTTGGTGTAGGGGAGATACAACCTGTCAGATACAAATTATTTGAACCCTCACAGATCTGATGGGTTGCAGGAACCTGGATTCTGCCTGCTTGCAGAGACCTTGCAGGTGCAAATCAGTTATTGCTCTCAAAATTGGGGTTTATTAATAAATAAATGATATATACAATAGGGAGTAACAGTTACCTGCAGTTGCAATATTGCTATATTCTTCATAAAACTAATCCAAGGTTACATCAATAGAACTTTGTATAGAGGCCATCAGCTACTCTGTAATCAGGGGAAGAAGGATTTCCTATGACTGCAGCTTGCGTAGTAAGTAATCGTATCAGCACTATCCAATGACCTGACTTTCTGTTCCTCATTGCTGGGAATCCCGTGATAGGACGTCCATGTTTGATGCATTGCAAGGCCTGCCCCCTGGTGTTGCTTTTCTCCCTGATATTATTTTTCAAAAGTAGGCAACCCTGGTATTAATATGTGGATTGGCACAGCACTGAGACACCTTGAAAAAGCTGACTGTTCAGTGAAACGCATTGGTGATTCAGGACTTGTTGCTACAAGAACCTACAATTCACCTGCTTATTCATCTGAAGGGCTGTCCCAAAATCTGGAAGTACCTTGCTATTCGAGACCTGGATGCAACCCGCACACTGGTTGAGGCTGTCTGGACTTGGTAATTACTACATCTAAAGCCATAAGGACATCACCATCCAGGATCACAAATTATTTGCAGGACTCCTCCAAAAGGGACTTTAAGCTCGGTTCTGTGCAGTTTAGGTCTAATTTTTCTTGCAGTTCTAATCACAACCCTGTTTGCACATGGTCCTTGGATTTGTGATTTTCTTTTATGTTTTTTTATCCTATTAATTTTATTGTGCCTTTAAAATTGTTCATATTGATTCACTTGGTAGAGCAATAATTTATTACCTTATTTATTCTGGTGCTGCTTTACACCTTTTCTGTCTTTACGTCACATGTGATATTGCTATGGGCAATCAATCAGAACCTGTCTACTATCTTCTAGAGGGTGCGCTCGCCACCTACTCTATTCTCCCTCTATGGGGGTCGTGGACCCCCACGAGGGAAAATAGCGGGTGGCTGTCAGGCAACTGTCTGTCTGCGTTTTGACAGTCGGGATCCCGATGTCGGGTAAATGACTGTCGAGATCCCGACTGTCAGGATCGCGTCCGGCACCCGGACCGGACAGCATATTGCCTAGTGTGTATTCAACTTAAAATGTCCAGTTACTATCCAGGAAAACACGATTGCACATGTTTAGTTTTGGAAATGTGAACCAACAAGCTAAGTCTAGTTGATTGTTTATGCTGCAGGTTGAGAAGCCATACTGCAAACTATAATGTTATTTTAAGAGATAAATATCCTTATAAAATCTGGAGAGAAACTATTACAGTATTTTTTGCATAGCTAAGAAAAAGAAAGACAACATCTAACAAGAAACATTAAGTAGATGTCTGGTGCCATAGAAAGGCGTTTAACAAATTAGCCATCAGTCAGAATGTGAGAAAAGACAGAATTCATTTACACAGGGAAATCTTCTACATTGCAAACTGCAGTCACCTAAACTGACTTTTCTTTCAGGAAAAGCCTTGCACACCATTTAAGACAAATAACTATTATCAGTGCATAGAGGAGCTTGCGCACAAAATGGCTGCCCCCACTATAGTTGGGAGTGTCAAGCGAGTGTTCCACATACTGTACGTGCATTCATCAAGTAGAGCTTTTAAACAGCACTGAAACCACCTCTATTCACCATACATTGTGCCATACCACTTTCAGCCCACACTGGTTATCATCACAGCTGTGATTCAGTATGATCCTTTGCTGCGGTTTAGAAACAGATACATCAATGTTGTAGGACACTGGGGCCATCTAGAAATCCCATCCCTTATATCAATACAGATGTCCAACGCTGTAAACTTTATACGGAGTCTGAATTCAGGAAAACTCTAAAAGGTGCAATTCAATTGTATTAGGGTTTTTATCACGGAAGCTATTCAATTGTTTTGCCAACAATTGCAAGTGCCACGGGTGCCCATTATTTCTGTGAAAAAGTAATAGACAAATTTAACCCAAAGCATTTGGGAGCAACACACACTATTACTAATGGGCACTTGCAGAACAACCGAATATCTCCAGAACATTGGTTCCCAACATCAACCTTTAGTTTTTCATTGCACATTTTCTGGATTTCTGTCAGTGAAAGCATGTGGGATAATTACGGACCAGGCAATATAGGTTAACACCATTAAATCTACGTGAGTTAAGAAATACACAAAAAAATGGCCTATTGATGGTACTTGAAGACTGGAATGGAGAACCACTGGTCTAGAAGATGCACAATCCTAATTAATTTCGCTTTAACGGTTAAATAACTACAAACTTCAGCATGCTCTGAAGACTTGATCACAAGATGACCATTGGTTCCACAGCAGCTGTTGAGCTACAGGTTGGTCACTTCTGGTCTACAATCTACATGCCCTTCCGAGTACTCCAGTTAAATGCAGACACTGATATATAGACAGCTCACAAGCAGTTGTTTGATTAACCAATCAACTGTAAAAATCCTCTGAATGAAAACATGCCTCCTGATAAAGCCGCAAATGAATAGAGCAGCTAAGTAGACTTGTAATGCACTTTAAAGATTAGTGGAATCAATAGTGCAGACCTGACATGCCCTGGGGAGCCACAACAAATATTGGTTGTTTGTAGCTACGGAAAGACCAAGGTTAAATTGACTTCTAAATTGAATCAAACACTAAATCTTGGTGTTACTGTAATAGAGCCTGGGATTCTTAACGTGACATTTGCCTTTGAAATGTAATTATCAGCATACTTGGTTCAGTAAGTGACATGCCAACACGTAGAGTTCCCTCATTTGCCCACTTAACATAAAAGAAAAAAATCAATACCAGAATAAGTAGAACTAAATTATTTGAACAACTTATTTAAAAAGAAAAATAGCATTTTACAAGTAAATCACAGATAAATAACCTTAAACACTCCTACTATTGCTAAAAGCCCTATTGATTAGGTGACATTCAGACAGGTAGCGGGGATGACTGTGCTTCTACCAACACGCAACCAGACTAACATAAGGAGGGTGGATGACTTCAATACATAGAACTGGCTGGAAGCTGGCTGAGATATTTTCCTACTCTGACACACTTCTGTTCAGTAAACCCATTTGGTATAAAAAATATAAGCACTTCATAATGCAATGAATTGGATCCAATATTCTGGGCACATCTGCTGGTGTCGGCCGTCATTTTCTGCCGAAAATGCATCTTAAGGCACATACACACTAGAAAATGTGTCCAGTGAACGATATTGCTGAACAATTTCCCTTGAACTTTCCAGTGTCCTGGACAAACTATATTGTGCATACACACTGAACGATATGCCGAACGATCTAGCTAGAGTCTAGCAATATGCAGCTTTTTTTTTGTCAACGACACAACCAAAATTGAGCTGCATGTACAGAAGATAGAAACCAGTGCCTGATTAACCAATAGGCTGATTAGGCTGCAGCATAGGGCACCTTGCAGGTGACAGCCAAAGAAAAAAATGAAGGACTCATTTATTCCATGCTTGATAGGCATCACCTGTCCCAATGAACTGTGGGGGGTAAAGTTCTTAAGGTGACTGCCAGATGGCAGTGCTAATGTAGCTTACTGATGGAACGGTTACTTTATGTACATTATGCTACAGCACCAGCCAGTCAAAGTCTCCTTCACACGCCACAAGCATTAGATCCTAGATGCCAGTTGAATAACCTTCATTACATGCATATGGGCAGTATGACTGGCGAGTCCCTGAGCGTTCACACACGTGTTCGTAGCATTACAAGGGGAGATAAATGTGTATTAGCATAGGGAACCTGGAACCTTTAATCAGGCCCTCCTCAACGAAACGCTGTAGCGCGCATCGTTCATTGCATACACACTGGCTGATATTTTGAAAGTCTATGCTCCTTGAGGTTGTCCCCACTAACACAGAATCACTGAGACCATCTTTTAAGCTTTTATGTTACGGGAATCAGATTAATATTGGGAATTAACTTTGGACCCATGCTTTACTTTTTAACTGACAATTTTCTCTTTGTACTGTTAATCCCAACGGTCAAAATAAAGACAGCTATTGACAAACGGTCAAAATCCCGACATATAGAATGTAGACAGGTGAAAAAGTCAACATGACTTTCGGTCGAGTGGTCAACATGGGTTTTTTCACTGTTTTTTGACCCGAATGTCGACACAGTCGACATGGACACAGTTGGAAGTAAACTGCAGCCCCTCGCATCGCTCGCTATGCTTTGGGCTCGGCACACTATTTTATTCTCCCACCACGCCATAGTGGATGGTAGGGCATGAAATACCACCTGTCGGGTCAAAAAACAGTGAAAAAACCCGTCGACCTCGCAACCTGTTGACTGAAAGTAATGTTGACTTTTTTACCTGTCTACATTCTATATGTCAGGATTTTGACCATGTCAGGATTTTGACCGTCGGTCAATGGTTGTCGGTATTTTGACTGCATCACGCTAGTAGCGTAAGGGCCAGATTCAATTAACCGTGTTTAGTTACTGTAGGCAATCGAAAAAATAAAATAAAATTAAAATCTGGTGCGGTAGCTTAACCCAATCTAAACATTTAGGAGGTTTGAGTTAGCCTGATATCTATGCTTTTTACGGTGCACCACAAACTGGTTACTGGGTTGCAATCCTGTTACATATTTTTCTAGATGAAGCTTTATTTGCCCTGTAAATCCCTGCTACATGGCACATTAACCACTTATTTTTCATGGATACTTACACATCCTGGATTGCAACCAATAGAAAACTAGGTAGGGATCCCTGCTCCTCTATCTATATCCCCATATGAAGTAACTTTTACCGTCCCTACAGAACAGTTCTTTAACTGGAAATGTAAAAGGTATCAAAGCTATATCTGATATATTTAATCCAGAAGGCCTTAAGGCTTTCATTTCAACAATTGCAAGATACATTTTCCCTGCCACATTCACATTTTTTTTACGTATTTGAAGGTATGTCATATTTCCTCAAAAAAGACGCACATATACATCGAAACACGTTGGAGGACTGATTTGAAAAAGGGCCCTTTGCATCCTGTTCGTTTGACTGCGCAGAGAAGAACACCCGGGTTTCATCCATCTGCCTACTGCTCCTAGTTTATTATAAAGGTGTGCCCAAATGAAGAGGAGACTTTTGCTGTAGCGGCATTGTATCTAATCGTGCCGATTTTCCCAGTTGCACATGTGTAGTGATCGGCTTCGCCTCAGTTTCTTCATTCCTGGAAAGTTATTTTGCACGGTCGGATGGATGATGGAGCTGGCGGAGATTGACAGCTCAACTGGGTGCTCCTTAGTCATGTCAGATCAGGCAGTGTGTATGGAAAACAGTGCCCGATCCGTTGAGTTATATCCCCAGATCAACTGATCTGCAGATATATCTATTAAAATATACGGTACTTGTTTCCTAGCTCGGCGCCCACGATATTTAGTCATATGGCCTCTTATGCATTGTATCGCATGCCATGCGATTTTAAATTGTATAAGCACCCTAATGGGTGCTTACAATTTTTAAATGCACCCCCACTATCAACGCCGACCTGAAGCGTGGCAAGCGCAGCGAGCCCGCGAGGGGCGGCGGTACCTGTCCTCCGACCTTTTCATACCCCCACTATCGACGTGGAGTTGATTTTATATAGTGTGGCGAGCGCAGCAACCCCCGCGAGGGGATGCGTATTACTTTATGTATTCCGCATCCCCTCGCCACGCTTCAGGCTCGCTGCGCTCGCCACACTATCTAAAATCAACTCCACGCTGACATGGATGGTGGGGGCATGAAAAGGTCGGAGGACGCGTACCGCCACTGCGCTCGCCACGCTTCGGGTTGGCGTTGATAGTGGGGGTGCTTTTAACATTGTAAGCACCCATTACGGTGCTTATACAATTAATAATCTTATAGGGGCCCATTTAACATTGAAAACACCCATAAGGGTGCTTATACAATTTTAAATCGTATACCATTGTATATGGCATACAATGCGATGGTATACGATTTTAAATTGTATAACATCGGCTGCCATCGCATCACATCGCATACCATTGTATGGCTTATGGTATGCGATGGGCGCCTTGCTAGGAAACAAGTACCAAATATACGTAGTCAAATGAGCATTGATTATTAATGATGTATGGGAGTACTACAGTAATCAGACTCCATATGTAACACATTCTCTGCCTAGATTACTAATGCTATATGGGAGCACTAATATAAATCAGTATGTAAACACATACTCAGAATAATAGGCCTAGATTACAAAAAAAAATTTTTTTTAAAAGCTATGCAAACATCAAGAGAATTTAATCGCAGATTGAATACCTGCCTTAATATTGGTTGAAAGCAAAAAAAATAAAAAATTAAAAAAAAAGGAGGCTTTAAAACCAAATACATTTTAAAGTAAGCGACTAAGACAGGTATGTCCAAACTATAGCCCTCCAGGGGTTGTGAAACTACAAGTCCCATTATGCCTTGCCATAGTTTTGCGATTAGGGAATACTTAAACTATGGCAAAGCATGCTGGAATGTGTAGTTTCACAAAAGCTGGAGGGCAACAGTTTGGACATGCCTGGACTAAGACAATGACTACATTTTAAATGCTTGTCAAACAACGTACAGTATGTGAGGTGCAACTGACACTGACTTCAATAAAATGCATCGTTGTTATTAAAACATAATGCAGACTACACCACTCCAAAAATGTAATGGGTCATCTCTGCCATACATCAGTGATCATCCGCACCATATTTTATTATAACATCTCATGATAGAAACTTTACCTTGTCCATTGGGGAAGGTGAAAGGGGAAGGGGGAATGTGTGCATGTGTGACCACTTAACTGGCTAACAATTTTTCCACAAATGTTACAAAAAAAACCCCTTAAAAAATGTATTCTCAAATTATGTAATTAATTGCTATTTAAAGCAGATTCGGTATAATTTTATGAACAAAATATGCAGGTACTTTAACGAAATCATACTGAATTGCACTTATTACGCTAAAACACGATTTAGAAAAAAAGATAAATTTGAGGCTTATACCTCTGGAAAGGGCACCTGGAGCAGGATTGCCCTGTCTGAAGGGGCTACACCACAGAACTGTACCCAGAGTAGAGATGTGTAACAGCAGCTTTCCACTGTCAGAAATCACCCTTGAAATGGTCACATCATCAAACTATTCCGCAACAGACTAGTACGGGAACCTAAGCACCTGTAATGTTTCCCAGAGGGCAACAGGGAGAAAAGAGAATAACGAGGCTAGGATTTAAAATAAGGTACTTCTATGTTAGTTGGGCGCCCACTAAGCTATTTGCTTAGTTTTCCACGTCCACTCGCCTCGCTGCGCTCGCCACACTATATAAAATCAACCTCGTGCGGACATGGATAGTGGGGGTATGAGCGTATTAACTATAGTGGGCGCCCAACTAACATATAAGTACCTAAAATAATTTTATTAGCCTTAACTTTTCCCCTCTCTAAAAAATATCTGCCATCATAGGCAAGGGTTGGCCAATGACTTTTTCTGAGGCCTTGACTATCCTGTCTATGGATCTCCAATCAGAGAACTTAGAATTCCCATACCATACCACAATGGCATAAGTCAACAGACTGTCGATTAAACAAAGAAATTCATAAGTATTGGCCTAGATAGCCCGCTGCTCGCAGTCTCCGCAGAAAAAAAAAGGCGTTGCTGAGTCTTTCCAAATGCTATAGTGGTATGTGAGCACCAAGACAGATCTTCAGTAAACATAATCCCCAAACATTGAGGGGGGTATTCAATCTTCGGGTCACAGCAGACGAGCTTGCTCACCTGCCGTGACCCAGTCCCGTTCTCGGTCAGCTCGACCGAGAACATGCAGGCGGGATTCAATGTCCCGCCTGCAGCGGGAAGAGAAGGGGGCGTGGCCGCGAGTTGCGGCCGGGAAGTGACGAGATGCAGCCGGCAGCTCGTCACTTCCCGGCTGTTCTCGGCAGAACGAGCCCGACAGCTAGAGATGTCGGGCTCGTTCTGCCAGGAAACCCTGTTCAATGCTGTCGGGGAAGACAGCATTGAATAGGGCCCGTCGAGCATCTCCCCCACGGGAGATGCTCGACGGCGATTGAATATCCCCCTTAGTATTAGTAACCCTCTCCAACTCGCCATTTAAAACCAGAAGTCTGATGGTTGATCTTCTGGATCTTCTAAAATCTATGACAACCTCCTTTGTCTTTTTAGGAGTAAGTTATTAACCTCTCCTCAGTTAATCAATTGCTGCACCTCCATTCTATAACTCTCCTCCACCCCCACACTGATCAAACCCATTATCGTGGTATCAGCAAATTTTACAATGAGGTTGGACTCTGAATTTGAAAAACAATCTGAAGTGTACGATGAGTACAAAAAGGGACTCAAGACACATCCTTGGGGGACACCTATGTTCAAAACAAATTCTGATGAGAAGGTAGAACTCATCCTAACTGACTGTGGACGATCAGTTAAGAAATCCAACAGCCAATTACAAATGTCAAGAAGACAAATGTCTTCTTGGATAAAACCTAGAACATCTTTGCATATTGTAATGCATTATTACATGTAGGTTTTATGGTGCTAAATCATGTACCATGATGTCCAAAATAGAATGGAAGTGACAACATTGCTATTCTTTACAAAGCAATATATTATGAGCAGTCCTCATTTTCCGGAGCACTATGTGTATGCCCAGCAATAACTGTATTACTGTAGTGCACAGTCTTTCTGATAAATGAAGTATATCTCAGTACAAATACCAGGACAGGGTTCTGCTAAGCACTTACCTGACTTTTGGGACCATCATGCGATGTTGCACCATTAGTGTGTGGCAGATGGAGGCCATCAGAGTGAAGACCTCCTCACTGGCGGAGTCTCTCCAGACCATGTTGAGCAGGGTGTTTGTCTGGTGTTTAGTATCCAGTGTCTTTAGGCACTCTTCTGTGATATATTGCATGGATATCTTACCATCACCCTAGGGGCAAAAATTGTATTCAATATATGCTCTGTATTTTAACTAATGTGTACACAAATATGTGAAAACCAGGGATGGAAAGATTCAACTTTCTTTACTTAGCCTCAACTGGTTTTGGTAATACTTTATGGAAGTTAAAAAGACAATGCACGGTACCATAGAAAAAAAAAAAAAAAAAAAAAAGATATCTACAAGAATGACTGATTTTTTTTATATCGGTTATAAAACTATAGCGGTCAGCAAGGGCCAGTGCTAGAGTGTTCAGCGCATCCTGCAAACGATGCACCCTCCCCTCTCATATGTCATAAAGGAACAGTTTGCCCCACAAAGAAGGTGTGTGGTCTCACAAAAGAAGAGGGTGTGTTTACACATTAGTGCCAATTCAAATAATGCCAAATAGTAGCACAATCTTATTCATTACACCGCATATAGCGTACATGATTCATATAACATCACATAGTAGTGCCCTTTATACATGTTACGTCACATGGCAGTACACCCTACTAACATAACACTACACAGTATTGCCCCTTATATGCATAATCTCCAAAGTAGGAGTGCCCCATACATGTAATGCCCACAATCAGGGCCGCCGAGGGGGGGGGGGGGGGGGTGGAAGCAGGTGCTAATTACCCGAGGCTTGGTAAAGGGGCCCAGCAGGGGGCCTGGAGCAACCCCCTGCCCCCCTCCGGGGCAGTAGCAGCAGCACACACGTACAGCATGTCATGTGCTGACAGCCGGCTCAGCATGAGCGTCTTTACTGACAGTGTGAGAGCTCATGCTGAGCCTTCTGTAAGCACAGCACATACTGTAGGTGTGTGGTGGTGCTGCTGCTGCTGAAGGGGTGGGGGAAGAAGAATAACACTCCCCCCTAAACTTTAGAGGTTTTTTTTTCACTCTCCCCGTAATAATTTTGGTGGCGTAGCCTAATCGTGGGAGGGGGCCACGCCTCCCACACGTCCAATTTTACCGGGGCCCGGCATACCTCTCGGCGGCCCTGCCCACAATCGGAGTGCCCAGTGCCTACAGTGGTAGTGTTATACAATGCCCATAGTATTGTCCCTTACACATAATTTATTTATTTATTTACAGTTTTTTATGTAGCGCAGCAGATTCCATTGCGCTTTACAATAGTAGACAGTGATCAAACAAACTGGGTAACAACAGACAGACTTGGAGGTAGGAGGGCCCTGCTGCAAGCTTACACTCTATAGGGACATAATGCACACACTAGAGGTCCCCCACGATACCTACATATATCCACAGAGGGGAGAGAGGGTAGCAAAAGAAAGGATGAAAAAATAGATTATTTAAAATTGTATATATTTTGTACTGGTGTTACATCCTCCATTTTTTTTACTCCTTACATAATGGCAGGTATTCAATGCTGTTTGCGAGTGGTGACAGCGAGCAGGGCTTCCTGCTCGCTGTCACCACTCACCCTGACAGCATTCAACACAGCCTCCGCATCCGCCAATTCCCCCTCGCTCCGTTTTTTGAGCGAGGGGGGGAATTGGCGGATGCGGCTCCAGAAGCAGCGAGACCCGCGGCTAAAAAATGCGAGTTTTCTGCAGCAGCCGCGGGTCTCGCTGTTTTGGGGAATTCTCGCCGTCCTTTGACGGCGAGGATTTCCCCAGTACGTTGAATGGAGCGAGCCGCCGGCGCGGGGGTTAAACAGCAAGGATCGCTGGTTTTCAGCAATCCTCGCTGTTTAACCCCCTCGCCGGCCGCTCGCTGCGGCATTGAATACCCCACAATAAGTTCACTTCTTGCATTCAGGTGGTGGACAGAACGCTAAATAAAAATAACAGTGGACTATGCTAGAGTTCATCGGCTGCTTTTTTCTTTAATAGAGGACAATAAAGAAAAGAAGGAATCATTTCTTTTGCACTATAAAGTGAAAGGAACGTAGCAAGATGAAGTAAATTGGACTTTTTTTTATATATATAATTTTACACTCTGTTTTAAAACCTACAAAGTTCCAATTTTTAGGTAGGATTCATGGTATAAAAAAATTTAAAAGAAAAGTAAAGAGAGGAGATAGGAGAGAGAAGGGTGGGAGCCGGAGGGAACCGATATGAGGAGCCACGCTTCACACAGTGGCAGCCGGTAGAAACAACAGAATAGCAGAGCACCTCTCCAGCCCGGCATCTCCATGGTTTGCATACAGCTGCGTGTGTGTCAAACTGGCCCTGGCCTTTCACACGCAGAGAATGAAATTCAATTGAGGTCGCAGCATGGAATTAGTCGCAAAGTGAGTGACAGGAATAGAAAAAGAAAAATTGGGCGCAATAACAGTGTGCCAAATTAAATATCAGTTCTATGATCACCAAAATGGGAAATGCAGCTCGGAATAGTAACTTGGAGTTAATTACTTAGTGAAATCGGTTTTCTTGGGAAGAGAGCTCAAGATCAATTTTAATAAAAAAAGATACCAATTTAAAAAAAAAAATTAATAATGATCACATAAAACAATGTATAATTTTATTGGAAAAAATCAGCATAGCCGTTTTCCTATATAAAGCCTAATTTAGGCAAATAATGTTCTTTTGGGTGAAAATACTTCAAATAGAAGATTATTTGCTGGTGAACTCGCAGGCTCCGGTGCGATGTGAAAGGCAAAAAACTAGCAAAGCAGTCAGATGGGCGCATCACATTGGACCAAATGTCGGTCACATTTGCTTTGGATGTTTTTCATGCAATTAAAATCATCTGAAAATAGGGGCGTGGCCTGGAGTAACTGCGGGTAGACGTGTCTGCTGGCTCTTCCGCCAGGATTCAGTATTGAATCCCGGCGGTCGGGATCCCGGCGTTCAGAATCCCGACAGCCGAAATGCCGACAAGGGGGGGGGACGTGGATCGCCCCCCCTTGCGGGCTCGCTGCGCTCGCCACGCAGCGGGCCCGGTGCCTCGCTACGCTCGGCACACTAATTTATTCTCCCTCCAGGGGTGTCGTGGACACCCCAGGAGGGAGAAAGTGTCGGCATTTCGGCGGTCGGGATTCCGGCGTCGGGATTCTGAACGCCGGGATCCCGACCGCCGGGATATTAACTACATCCCCTTCCGCCAAACATCCTGTTTAATATGGATTTCAAGCAGCATTAAAGGTGCCCATACATGTTACAATTATTGTATACAATATCACATCTCATCGCATATCGGTTTTGCGATGAGATCAGATGAGATGAGATCTAGTACAAAAAGTATGTGCAGCACATACTTTTTGTACTAGATCTCATCTCATCTGATCTCATCGCAAAACCGATATGCGATGAGATGTGATATTGTATACAATAATTGTAACGTGTATGGGCACCTTAACTCCTGTTTTTGGGCTGGTTCAACTCGAGAGCCTCTCATGCATCCCCAGTGGTGAGTCGGTGCGGATTTCCCGGTGTCTGCGGCTCGGTGTGTCCGGCAGTGGGCCCTTCCGCGTGGCGTTCGGCACTGGGCCATTGGATGCTGCCGGGTGATGTGCTGAACGTGTGTGTTCCCCTCCTTGTGCCCGCCGAGGAATTGTTCGGCATTCTCCGGTGCCTGTCTGTGCTGCCTGCCCGTCCGGGCTGCACCTTCACGGCGGCCTCCTGCCATTTAGCTGAAGATCTCGGTGGACGGGGAGTACCCGCGGCCATCTTAGATTCTCCTGGCTTGGTGTCCCTGCATGGAGCGGATGATTTACCTGGGGTTGAGTCAGTCAGCTCCTTCTTCTACCCCTCAAATCTTCAGAACAGTATTCCTCCTCCTGTCGTTTGTGTCAATAGTGCACCTGTCAGCACATTACCATCATAGTGCTGGACAGTATATTCTGCGTATTGCTACCTGTATACTGGGTCAACCTACTGCATGATAAATGCTGCAACCATGGCGATTTCTCAACTCCTAGAATTTATTAAAGCCTCCACTCAGACTCCTTCATAAACTTGAAGGGATACAGGTGGGAAAATCTCCCCTTTTCCGTTACCCCTGACAAAGATGCTGAAGAGAATAAAGATGCTACATCTATCGGTTATCATTCAACAAAACCTATATACCCTGAGGTTATACAAATCGCCTCCTGTTTCCTACAGTAACTTAAACGGGAAAGGCAGAAATTTAATTTTTCTCTTTGATTATTATACTCCTGTATTCTTTACAAATCTTATGGCTTTCTGTATGGGAGCACCTTTCCTTTCACGCACCATTGAGCCATCAGATGGTCGCGATGGGATTACTAGATCTCCGTACGATAACCCTACAATTCATATTGAGGCTGTACACAATGAAAATTGGCTTCTCTTCAAGACTATCTCTGGACTACTGGCTAACGGTCACTCCGCAATTGATTACTGTGGAATATCCACTGATGCTCTCCTTGTTTCTGCTGAATTTACCGAAACCTCCAATACGCCAATATGCTAGATGTCTGGATATCTATTCTGGAATGCGTAGGAATGGGACTGTTGCTGTTACTACCCCATACAAGAACGTCTGCAGGTGGCCAGACTGAAGTTTTATTTAATTTATCGAATGGCCAAATACGACCGCTTTACATTACACTTAGATGCTTAACACTATCGTATCGTGCTTTAAGTTTCTTTGATTTAATCTGTCTGCTGACATTATATCCTGTTTTTTTCTATGCTCTCAATCACAATACACTGTTTGTAATAATTCTACTATATATGCTTCTGGTGGGAGAGCCAGTACCAACTCTTAGTTTAAGGTCATTAGTTCTTTGTCCTTATATATGGGTGGGTGGGGGAGAGAGAGATAAGAAGTTTAGGGACCCAAGTATACCACGTTGGGGATAGGTCATACAGGGTGGGGTTTAAGGGATGGTTTGCTTTATGTGGGGTTTCTATTTTTATTTCACTTGTTTTCTTGTTGTAGACACTTCAATGCCAGTATACTCTCTTGATAATTCCCTCCGATTTGGTAGGTAGATATTGTCTCTAGAATTTGTGTTCTGTGTATTAGTACATTAAACCAAGCTACGTCTACCATGCTCTCCTGCTATATTACACTAGATATCTACCTGAATGGCGCCTTCGGGTATTCCTGTTAAAGAACCTTACGCAGGAAGCGCTCTGTATGTCCTGTAATTATGTATGTTAATATATCAGTATTTATGATGTACTATTCCACTTACTTGTTACACACCATATTGTATGTATATTGAAGAAGTGTCTGTTTGGTTGGGAGACGGGTTTATTGCATAATCAATAAAAATAAAAATCATCTGTAAATAGCCTAAATTGCATGTAAAACGTCTAGTGTATGGCCAGCTTTAGGATCTATCCTGGACAAATCGTAAGTGAAAATAAGCAATCATGTATAAAACCAGGAGCAACATCAACTATAGATATGTGGCGATTGTGTATGGCAACCTTAAGTGTTCACACTAACCATATTTATCTGTACACAGCTTAAGTCAACAATACTTTGTATTACTTTTTGATTTATTTTAAATAACCCTTAATATTCCCATGGGAGAAAGAGAAAATGTAGAGCTTACAAATGTGGTGACCATTTTGCTGATATCTTCGTCCTCATCTTCAGAATCACTATTTAGTTCTTGCTGGTTTGTAGCAGAAGAGACTGGTAACTGACAGAGAAAAGTCTGAAGTACTCTCAGGTACAGAAGCATCCCCTCTTCTGACAAAGTGCCTGGAAGGAAACAGCCATGAGGTACATTATGACACAACCAAAGTTACATTACAAACTTGTAAGAGAGATAGGTGTTCTTCAGAATACAGTGTGGAAAATGTGATGTTATGAGGATACTCCTACTGCCTAAAGATGGTATACAAACGTACTAATCTCCACAGCCCGCATAACGCACATCAAAATACATATATGGCTGAAGAACTTTAGCGGCAACCCAACCTACAGTATTACTACATGTCCTCCCCCAAAACATTGAGGTAAATTTTACAATAAATACCATTTACCACATACCTAAGTACGTTTCCCCCACGGTCAGCACAAAATAGAAAAGCCATGGAGCCTGGTCACATTTTTGTGGACACCGACGTTTCTCTTCTAGCAGCGCACTCAGATAGCGTTCATAAGGGAAAGCATTGTGTACATCCGCCAGAGCTGGAATGATTAAGTGGAAGATCTGGTCTGTGTAAGGTGCAGCCAGGAACTCTCTGGTAAAAGCGGAGAAAACATGTTGCCTGGAAGAAGGAAAAAGCAAACACACAGAAAATGAGGAGGATCTGCAGAGAGAATGCATTAATACAGTCTTCTGAAATGCGGATCTGTTCAACAGAAAAAAACTTAATATAGTTTGTATTATAGTTCTTCTGTAGCAGCAAGAAAAGGTCTAGTGCAGAGCAGAGTATGTGCCAGAGGAATTGTTGGATGCTTACAGTATATGCTGAATATTTGAAATCGCATGCTGTGAAGACATAACCACTGCTATAACAATATATTTTTGTGTCATTAAGAAGCCACTTTGTGTGACCAAAAGCAGACATTATGCATAGAATTTATTATTCCAATTGCAGTGTTTGTTTATCTTAGTTTGCTCCAAACAGACTTATAGGAGATTATAAAAAAAAAAAAAAAAAAAAAAAAAAAAAGAAGAAGATCTATACTTGATGCTTTCCAACTGTGATACACATGCAAACCATAAGGTTGACATGGTCGCATTGGCAATATTTTTGACACATCAACAATGTCGGCATTCATCATGTGGACACTAATGAAAGGTCAACATGACTGGTTAGATGGTACACAGGTCCAGCAGCTTCGACAACTTTTTCATAACTTCAGGTGGATGAATCTGTGCTTACGGTGGTCACTATATTTCTAGTGCCTAAGCTACGCTACCAAGCCTAACCACAAAGGTAAGAAAAGGTTTATCACCGTTTGGTGCACCAAGAAGAAAGAATATATAAAATGTCACTTTTATTCAATAAATTCTATAAAAAGCTGCAAAATATTACATGAATGGCACAAACACAGTAAGGGCTTATTAAAATGCTGATGTAAGGGTTCCAATGCACTATATACGTGTCACATACTGGAGTCATGGGGCCTTCACTGGGGTGATTTCATGGCATTTTCTAAGCAGATAGCTTAGAAAATGTCCCTACATCGTGTGTGTGGGGGGCATAGGTGATGCGCAGCCCCACACGTCTCTAGTAATCTAGTAATCACCGATGTCAGGGCCAGTGTTTCTGACAGATCACTCCGCAAACAGTGCTGGCACATCGATGTGAACCGAGCGATCTTGCTGCGCATTCTGACCAATCTAGCATTGCTCAGAACGCTTAGCAAATCTCCCCGTGTGTAGGCCCCATTAGCCTTGCTGGGA
Source organism: Crinia signifera (assembly GCF_055691185.1). Taxonomy (NCBI): domain Eukaryota; kingdom Metazoa; phylum Chordata; class Amphibia; order Anura; family Myobatrachidae; genus Crinia; species Crinia signifera. Next base: position 270,025,969 of record NC_139221.1, read on the forward strand.
TAGTGTGATATTGTAGGTAGCTCTCGCTATATCCTTCTTATCTCTACGTTAGAGCCTGAATAGTATATAAAAAATTCATGTGTTTGAATCCTAGATATTGAGTATAATCTCTGACGAAAGACACCTTTCTTGTTATTTAGTATGTGGTGTGAGAGAATGCTAATTATCCAATCCGAAAAACTATATACTGGTCGGCCAGTTTTTATAAATGGGTAACTTTAGCAGAAACAGCTTGGGTATATTTATAGCTAAATTAATTGATTTTTAACTCTGACTGCAGATTCAAAACACACATAAACATCATAATCATCAGTACATATAGGAGAGCGCTCCTTTTAATACATGTCCTGTTAATGGTTTCTTGTCTCTACAGAAATGCTGTGGTGTGAGTGGACTAGACCATCCCAAGCTGATGTATATATCAGAGCGTATATTCTGAACCATTTACAGGAGATAAGTCTCATGATATGCTATGCTTTGTGGGGGACAAGACGATTAAGGCAGCTGTAAGATAGGGCAGATAATACTGTATATGTCTGCAAATTATCAGCTCATTGTTGTGTGTTACGGATATGATCTATCTCAACAAGCCATTATGACACAGGGCAGGTAAACCACCCACCAGTTGTCAGCTCAGTGTGGTTGTGTGTTGTAAGTTGAGGCAGCAGTAAATCATATTGCTTTGCTCGCACACTGTACATGCTATATCAATTAACCAATAATCTGGAGGTAGTGCAAAGGAAGCATCCGCACACAGTGAACAGCCGATGCGCACTTCGCAACTATCGCTTTGTTGGGGTGATTGCCCACAAACAACAATTTCTCCTAACCCTATCCGCACAGAAGGTCAACATTCTGCACATGCTGACGTATAACTGCACATTTCAACAAAGTTGATAGTAACTGTTTACATTGTAAACGTTGACATTATGACTACATGTCCAATGCTTTATACCAGTATAGAGGTAAAAAGATGTCCCATGAGCTGCCTACGACAAAAAATGTAATAAGCAAGCAGGAAGGAGGCCAAGGCATGCACAGAGAGCAGGAAGGAGGCCATATTCTATGGTCTGGGAAGGAAGCGACCTGCAGAACTACCTTAAAATAATATTCTAATGGTGCCCACACTGTGCAATTCTCGGATGGGTTTTGAATTTTTTGTTCAAAACGCATCGCATGTAGTTTAATGGCGGTTCCGCAAGCTTCACATCGCAAGACAAAAAAAGTATGTGCAGCCAAAAATTTTTGTACTAGATCGCATCTCGTTCAGATTACATACTGTTTTAGCGTATCAAATGTGATTTCAACTAGAAGCAATGCGATCTAATACCAACGCACAGTGTATGGGCACTTTTAGACCACCACCACCTACAATCCTTAGAATTCAATTTCTCAATGTAAACATTCTCCTTGAGGAAGCTTGACATGAAGCATATGAACAGTAAATATCTCTTACCTTGCACCATCAGAGCAGGAATTGTACATAAAGTGCAATGGTTTCATAATATTTTCTAATAGAATCTTTGCAATGGGAACTTTAAAGACATCTATATATTCAATGGAGGATGGAAGTCTGTTGTTAACCAACAAATAGAGTGACCGGTAGTATCCTAGAAAAAGAAAACACATATTTAGAAGATATTAGATTATTTTATACTGTTGTCAATTATCCTGAGAAGGTTTCATGGGATTTTACAGTTTGCTGACAGACATCCCTGACTGAACCTAGTTAAGGTTAGTGTAGCAGGGCAAGCAGAAGAGAACACAGTTATAAACACTCTGTAGTGCCAAACTGGTCTTTAAAATGTAAAACTTGTCTTTAAAAATGTTTAAGTTGTAGACATTTACGGCGAGAGATTTCAGTGAGGTGAGTATACAACTGAATGCAGATGGGCATCAGCTAAAAATGTGTCCATGTTTAAATTTCGCAAGCCAACATCAATTCAGATCCAACTGGCCAATCAGGAGTGCACAATTATCAGAACAGGATTTTCTTCATGTTGACCAGGACAATGATCATACTAAAGGACTGATTTAGAGTTGCACAAACTGCGGTTATAACTTCTGCAACTTGCATGTTAAAAAAATAAATGAAAATGTAAATCAGCAACCGCACTGCCCACATGCACATCTGCTGCCGAAAGCAGTCGTCGTCATTTGCACCCACTTTATCCTTGGTGAAAGAGATCAGACTGAAGCCTGGCAGATCTCAGCAAATGTGGGCCTCTGCCTGGCCTGCATATAGACACATGCCCATGGCAGCTTGCAAATACTTCTTGCTGCTCAGTTATACCCACCAAGCAGCAAGAGGAGATTTGGATGAAATCCATACGACTGAATAATGTTCCAAGTTGCATATGCAGGCCCTGACAAATGCAGGGGGGGGGGATCTGTATGCTAATAGTATTGGATGCAACTATGCAAAGCATGATCTTTCTTTTCAGCATGAGAACAGAATCACTGGATGTCTTAGATGTGGTTAGACAAGTCTATGTCATCAGATTCAGCTTCTGGATGGAGGTGTAGTAAAAGAAATAATAATAGTTGACTACGTCAACAGATCGACCCAAAAGGTCGACACAAAAAGGCTGATTACATTTTTTTTACTTTTTTGGGTAGCTATCTCAACCCATGAGCACATGGACCCCCAATTATACCCGTTTAAGGCCGCACTCTCAACATGGGTTAAGGTCGGGTTGTCATGTCACCAACCCAGGTCGAGGTGCGGTGTGAGCAGTCCAGGAGAACGACCTTGGTCACGACCAGGGTTGAACATGGCTGTGACCTGGGTCGAGGTGCAGTGTTAACGGGTATCTCGGGTCAAGCAACCCAGGTCCTGTTCACAGTATGGAGGAGGCATTGCTGTCAGCTCCAAGAGCTGCCTCCTCCCTCACCCCTCAATGACATGCCACCACTCAGCCTCACCCCAAGTGTAACCCGGCATTTGCAGTCTGAAAGCGGTATTAGTAACTGCTTCACTCGCCATGCTTTAGGGCCAGGATGCTCCTTCCTATTGCTGCACGTGGCACACTTTACTGTTCCCAATTGGAGCCCAAGTGGATGGTAAAGAATGAATGATAATAAAATTAATGATAAAGTACAAAATACTTGTAAACATTTTGAAAACTTATATCGGCTTTTTTCATGTTGACCTGTAGCTTATGGCAATCTTTTGACCATGTCAACCTAGAAAACCCCCGATGAATGGAGGTGGTGGTGGCTAATAAGATAGCCCCAGGTGAGATAATAAGACGTGGCAGTAAATTACCACGGCTAATTGGATACCGCCCCATGAATTGCAACACTAGGTGATCATTTCTCCCCACAAATGGTTTCATAATTATAAACCTGAGACATTTGCTAAATATACATAATCTGGCACATAATTCCCCCCCCCCTCCCTCTTATAGCTGTGCCTATAGCTCTGCAGACAGTGGAGAAATATACCAACCTTTTTGAATCATGTAGTGCAAAATTTGTTCAATTAATGAAGCCACGCTGATGGCATCTGGTAGAACATGGAGATAGGTGTTCTCTGAGGAAAAGACCTCAACCATCCGCATAGGTAGTGCAATATTGAGGCTGTCATCATGACAATGCTGTAATAACCTGCATGGGGCAGAAAAAAACAAATAATTAAGAAAATTGGAGGGAAAAAAAATTAACTGTGTAACACCATTTTTATTTAGTTGTTTCATTAGAATGCCTGATTCAGCTTGATAGCAAAGCACTCAGGGAAGCTTTTGCAAAAGCTGCCCTGAGCGCGGTGAAACGTGTTCATGCTCCTGAGCTGGACCAACGGTAACGGAGTGAAAATTGCTTTACGGCTAATTCAAGTTGCCCTCTGAATACATTGCCATTCAGCTGCGTCCACACACCATTGAGAGTCTAGGCTCAGTGAAGCACCAGCCATAAGGTACGATCCCATTATCTCATGCTCTAGCGCACAGGTCTTCAACCTGTGGCCCTCCAGATGTTGTGGAACTACATGTCCCAGAATGCCCTGAAAGTTTTGGCATGCTCTTATAGGAAATAATGTGGCAATGCATGTTGGAACATGTAGTTTGACAACATCTGGAGGGGCATAGGTTGAAAACCCATGCTCTAGCGGGGCCAGCTACACTCTTCCATATGCTACTGAAGTGGTGCCGGCTGCTACCTATAGGCGCACTAACACCTGCTATGTAGCTGTGCCGACTGCTACCTATAGGCGCACTAACACCTGCTATGTAGCTGTGCCGGCTACTACCTATAGGCGCACTAACACCTGCTATGTAGCTGTGCCGGCTGCTACCTATAGGCGCACTAACACTTGCTATGTAGCTGTGCCGGCTGCTACCTATAGGCGCACTAACACCTGCTATGTAGCTGTGCCGGCTGCTACCTATAGGCGCACTAACACCTGCTATGTAGCTGTGCCGGCTGCTACCTATAGGCGCACTAACACCTGCTATGTAGCTGTGTCGGCTGCTACCTATAGGCGCACTAACACCTGCTATGTAGCTGTGCAGGTTGCTACCTTCAGGCACATCCCAGCCTAAGACATGTGTGTTACCACAGGAGGACGGGTGTGATTAACACTGTGCCACCAGCAGTGCCGGATGCTTGATTGAATGGAATACCAGTTTATATTTGCTCCGATTATAGAGCACAGCAAGCACTAGTTATTACAGCTTGGTATCTGTGTAAATGGGTGTGTAATATATATATATATTATTCTGATTATATTACAGCAGCTATGATGTGGTAACAAATGATTGCACTACCCAATAATCTGAAATAAGAAAACACAAGACAGCCAATGATTTGTTTACCTGCAACATAACCCCAAGAGTCTCTTGATCTGATACAGACAAGTGAGTCTGTCTGGGCCGGTCAGCTGCTGCACAAACTGGGAATTGTGTTTTATCAGGTTCTGACATATCCAGATCTACAAGATAAAGATATTATATGCATTGTTCTACATATAATAATTACAATAAATAATATCTTGCATTTTAACTTTATGTACAGTTTTCATAGATCGGTCATAAACATTGAAGGGCAATATTCAATTGATGCCGAATCCATTTTGCCGGAATGGATCTGGCATCCATTATTCAATTTAGACCGGGTGAGCATGGCAGCGAGAGACGGCGAGAACCGGAGAGGGAGCCTGGATGGAGCCGGGTATGTTTCGGCAAGACGGCAGTTTCGACACTGACTGAATATACCCCTTCGTCTTCTAATTCATTTGGACACTTTCATTCTCTGTAGTTTTAGCATTGATTCTATAGTTCACTGAATTATTTAGCTTCATTAGTTCAAAAGAAAGAGAATTCCTTTAAGCTATATTATGGATGACATATGGTCCCTACTCAATGGTCTTCCATTTTCCCTGCATCCTCTGACCTCTGTTGGTGATCATGTGGCCAACGGCTTCTTGCTGCACATTTAGTGGTCATTCCTCAACAATTTAAGCCTAATGGAGAAGTATCCATGATTTTATCCTGTCCGTAACGGACTTCCACATTCCATCTTATGTGATCTACTCTCTTCTTCCCCGTCCAATCACACAGGTCCCTAAACAAGCCTCAGAACTTATGAAGCACGTTCCCAATGCCTCGAGCACCGCTTCCACTTCGCTAAAGGTGGGTTGGGCCAGGATTTTAATCCCTGCTCCTATCCTTTCACAATGCCAAGTGTCGCAAATTATACACAGGGTTTAGCACTTCTTATAACCAGGGCTGCATTGGTCGACCCGGGTTACTATAACTGTGTAGTAAACTGTGACAAGAAGACTTAGAACCAAAGGCCTATTTTTAAATCTATATACTGTAAACACCTTTCTCATTCTTTATAAGTGCAGTATAAGCACCTCACATTTTATGTATGTTTGTCAATGTGTGGCCTAATATTTTTAACCCCGTAAACATTTTCACAAACAATAAGGTGGGAAACTACCAGTGAACCTATAAATTAAACGAACACGGATAAAGCCCCCCCCCCCCCCCCCTTATCTTTTAACGGAATAATTAATAAAGTACCAGTTTGATCAATCAAAAAATGATATCTTCTTAGGAGTGCATCCATAGCGCAAATCTTTCTTTCTTCTTCATATATTGTACCCAACTTGCCTGGATGGCACCCCCGCCACATGAAATTTGAAAAACAGGCGACCCTCCAAAATCCTCTAAATAAGTAGGATCAAAATCAAGCAGTGTGCGGAGTAACATTTCCCCTCTCCATGTTTCCCTTTTGAGAGGTCGACCCAGGTTATTCAGTTTGGTGCTTTCACAGAGCACCTTGACCCAGCAATAAACCGGGTTCTAAATGCGATGTGAAAGGGGTATAAATGTCAAAGGTTTAGCATAAACCTCGCTATCGGATAATCATGTCTTACACACCAGTAGAAAAATCCCTCACATGCAAACTGCATCCCTTACATCTGATCTAAATCAGGGTCATTTTATAATCCTGATATTGGCATAACAGAGGCTATAAAACAGAGATGTCGCCTTTAATCCTAGATCAGGTATAATTTATAGAATGATAGTCTGAGGCACCCAACATCTCCGTAAACAAATTTTAAATGACGTTATGAAATGGTTAAAGGAAGTGTGATAAGATCCCTGCTATGTCACATCCAATCAATTCAGCAAACTGCATTATTACGGTCATATTCTGTGAAAGAAAAATAATAAATCTATGAAAGAATACATTATTTTTATTTATTTTTTTATAATATAATCTGTTGTTCAATTGTGGCCGTTTTTGATGCTATTAAAGGCATTTTTGGCCAATGCCTTTTTAGATAATTTTTTCACCAAAAAATAAATGAAAAGTGGCAAAAACCGCCATAATTTTGCACTTCAGAATGTTTCACCTAGGTGAAAATTGTCCCTCCAAAATACGCCCTAAAAAAAAAAAAAAAAGAAGAAGTGTGCCGATTTTCACCTAGGGCCCTAGGCAAAGAATCGGACAGAATTGAATAACCCTATCTGTTGTGATGAGTGGTCACAATTGGATTCATAAGGGGGTGCAAAAGTCCAGCAAAGCGCTCCTCTCTGGTTTCCAACATTGCTCACTGAGCTCCACTCAAAACAATGAAATTAACTTTTACAGGAGCTATCTTTTAGGATTAGTCTATGGAACCCACAAAACATTGCAATGCATTGGTGCACAAGGGATCATTGCTGTGCATTAAATACATCTACCACAGCAATCTCTTTTCAGTAAGAAGCATGGAGTTAAGATTGGAGTTTGGACTGGAGTTGGACTTAAATCCACACATTGCAACATTTTTTTTCCTCGCAAAATGACCATCGCTCGCAGCTTCTGAGCTGATGAAAGCTATGTATTACTCTTTTGTTTACAGTTTCTTTACCATGATTTCTATCATGTATCATCAACTTCATGCAATTCTAATGCCTTTGTTCAATGTACCATGTTTTTGATGTATTTTAAGCGACTGAGTCCTATGGGAGAATAGCGCTATATAAATAAAATAATTATTATTATAATAAACATTGGTCCTTACCAAACGCTTTGAATCCTCATTCTGTGTATAGAAAAAGAGTAGTTTCCGCACTAGAAGTGTAAGGGTGCTTCCATCTGCAGTCAAGCTGAAAGTTGGTGAATTGGCGCAGTTATCAAATTCACTTCTTTGGATGGAGTACTTGGAAATAAAATAGGAGTTATTAGTGACTAATGCTAATAGCTGCCGGATGAAGGAGTTTGTGGTTAACGTGAACCAGCAACCGCATGGAACTGGGACCTGATCACTTATCCTATGTGTTTTTGCCTGAAAAAAAAATGCATCACCCACAAAAAAAAAAAAAATATGTGGGAACTGCCTAAAAAAAGGGGGGCAAGAAATTAACATTGATGAGCATAATAGCACCCCCCCCCCCCCCCCCCATAAATGTTGAGCATTGCTCATTTATTAACCCTAGGGGGAGATATTTAAAATTTCTAAAAAAGAAGTGAAGTTGCCCATAGCAACTAACACCTATAAAATATATGTAGATTATCTTTTCTGCATTGAAATAAGGGGCCTAATTCATGTTTGTACGCCCAAGCCTACTCATACATGATCTCAGCTTAAGGCAGATGTACATGTGCAGTTTAAGGATAATCAATCAGTTGCTTGGACATCGGTATTGCATACGAACATTGGTGTCTTTTAAATATGCAATGAAGGTTTTTAACAAATATTCAAGTCTATTCTACTGATAAGACAAGAATCCGCATATTGTAGAATGTCCTACAGATGTGTCCTCATAAATCTAGTCTCGATATGCCATGCAGTGCGAGCAGCCACGTTCCGAGCAACTCTTCGTTGCAGCGCAAAGTGACTAGGATGCACAAAGAGACTGTGCTGATTAAATTGATATACGACCCTTGTATATCTGTGTGCGATGAAGTCTGTATATGAAGCAGAACAGAACTTGTATTGGAAAAGGTTGTGGCTGCTGCAGTTTTTCACTTCACATACATATTCAGAGACTCAGTTGCATACAAATACAAGTATCATATGTAATGAATCATCACAGTCTCCTCGTGTTTGCTAAGGTCATTGCGTTGGGACAGAGATGCATTCTTGGCTAAAATAAAGCAAAAAAGATGCACAAAGCTAGAAGATTCTCACGAGACTTGTCGTGTCAGGAGTGGCTGTTTGCCGTGACTGCAGCTAAGATGTATGAGGATGCATCTGTATCTCACATCATGCGCAGAGTGAGGACTAATAGGATGATAATATAGTAACATACATACTTGCTGTTTTCTGTCTTTGTAGCCTCTAATAAAGGACTGGATGATTATTGCATTCTTTAGCCTTCTCCTTTCCTCCTAGAACACAAAACAGAACAAAAAGGTTTCCGTGAATACACAAATGCATGAACAATAGGCTGAAAGGCATAAAACATTACAGCAGAACACGGATTGTATTTATAATGGCATGATCACACATGCTGCAACCTGCTGGTATTTTAAGTTCTATGGGAAAATGAACATATCACAGGTGCAACTAGTGCTAATTCATACTCTCACATCTCTTATTTAGTGCCAGTGGCACTGTATGAAGGAGAGACCGGAAACACAGTGTCTGTGAAAGAAAAGGCAACTACAATATCCGAGTTATATATTTTAGTTACTCAAACACCTATCGGGTCTTATGCTCCCATTTATTTTCATCATAAAACAATATTTGTCATACCTCCCTCTTACGACGTTCTTCCTGGGTACGGTGGAGAAGAGATGCTTTTTCTTCCTAGAAGACAAATTCCAGTTATGGTGTCAGGTAAGATATGAAAAACAATTTAGCCAAATTTGAATACGTATTTAAATATTTTTTTTAAAGTGCTATATTAAAAGATGCCTGTACGTGTATTTGTAGCTAGATCTAAAAAACCCTCTTTTATGTGCTCAAGGTGGAGGGTCAGTGCAACATTAGTGCGGTAGAATGGGGACCATGGTCTAGATCAGGGCTGGGCAATTGTGGCCCTCCCAGGATGCTTTGTATTAGTTTTGCTATGTGGTCATGCTGAAACTGATGCAAGGCATGCTGGTATGTGTAGTTCATCAACATCTGGAGGGCCGCCATTGCCCAGCCCTGGTCTAGATACACAGCTGTACTCTGATCACACCCTGCAACTTTGCAAACAGTGGCTGTGCAATAATATGCCAACACTGCTGGAGGAAACGTGCATAAGCAGCCGCTTCCTGTTGGCTTCTCTAATCCCCTGCTGTATCTGAGCATACAGCTTTGGATCATCTGCATGAAAATCGCCCATCTGAGTAACACGCATGTTGCGGTGTCCAGGGCACGGCGAGTGACTTTGGAGAACAAGATCTCACATCAGAGACGTACATAAACCATTGGGTTTGTGTACATCTCTGAATTTAGACCAATGCACGTGGATGGTTTATTTGACCACCTTACCGGCATGGTTGCAGATTGGATGTTTGTTTTTTGTAGGCAATTGGGAAGAAAAATGTCCAACTGGCTTTTTACATCATCTCTTAAATAGGGAGACAGCCATGTTACTTCAATAGGATTGTGGGTAAATCTATCATTCCAAGCTGCCCACACACGGCTAACCCTGATGCTCCCTATTTAATTTACCCCCCCCCCTGTATGCACCAAAGGGATATGCTGAACCAATATTTGTGAATAAAGAATTAAGCTGGGTATACACTAGATTAGGGGTGGGCAACAAGCGGCCCTCCAGATGTTGATGAACTACACATCCCAGCATGCATTCCCTTAGTTTTGCTATTTGGCCAAGGTGAAACTGATGCAAGGCATGCTGGGATGTGTAGTTCATTAACATCTGGAGGGCCGCTTGTTGCCCATCCCTGCTAGATGATAGGTCTTCCAATCTGGCAGATCAGAATAACATATGGCGCACCTCTTCTAGTATGTGCCACCTCCTGGCAGCAGGGTACAGGGTCGCGTGTGATACATCACATGTCAAATGACCACATGCAATGTATCATGCTGCCTGGGAATGTCCCAAGGGGGGATCAGCTGGCCATACACTGCTGCGAGAAGTTGCACTAGTGTATGGCCACCTTCAGATGGCGACATATTTGCAGGTACTTATATGTGGGAACTGCAGATATACTTTTTTTGCTAATTATTAGGAAATGACCAAACACACATAATACAGGGGATATAAAACGCAATCACGGCGGTGGGGATGCCAGGATCCCGATACAGACAAACCTGACATGGGCTGTGTCCATACCCTAACCCTCTCCTCCTCCCTCCTCCCTCCCCCCCCCCCCCCACACACACACACACTTGCAGCAGCAAAGCCCTAATCATTTCCTCCACAGCCTAATTCTAACCCTACTGGTTAGTGCCGAACCCTAACCCCCACACCCTGCTGCATAAACCTAACCCCCCCAGCTCCTTCCAAGTGCCGATCCCTCGCTCCCAGCAGCCTAACACCAAGTCGTCGTCCCCCCCCCCCCCCACACTACTGCTTTAATCTGACCCTAACCCGTCCCGGCATACTTAAGCACAGGATGTCGGCTGTTGGTATTCCGGTTTCGGCAACCTGATGACTTCAAAGTTCCTGCACCAGTGTTCTGATGGCAGTCGGGAAACCGGTGTTGGTATACTGAATACCGGCATGCTGAATGCATCTCTAATACAGAACAATTAGGTATGGCATATCTGGACACCGTGAGGTCTAAAGTTCCAAAAAGTTAATTATTGCATTATTTTCAAACATTTCCTTAAAAGAAATCGCCATAAATTGGTCAGGATCTCTCCAGTGAGATGCTACATTTACTGACATCTAGAGATTGACAGTGTGAGGAATATGGTCTCATCCCAATTTCTTAAGAGCGGGGAATGAGAACAAGATGCCAGCTCAAGTGTTCATTAGCAAGAGAAATGGTTAGCTCTCGCACACGCTATAATTGCATGTTTCGTCTCCTTCCGGAGAGAGCCGGGATTTAAATGTTAGTGCTCTCCATAACATTAATGAGAACAAGAGATGCCTTTATGAATAACTGATTTGTGGTAGGATATGTAATTAATCACATATCTGTAATGCTTCATCATATGTTAGCTAATCAACCTTATACCCACTGGGAAAAAAAAAAAAGGCACAAGGTTACATCATTACCATCTTCACACACACGTAAATATATACATATACACAGATGGAGAGTAGTACATTTCCAGCTAATCCAACTGATAAAACAGTGATATTACAGGCACAGAAATTACTCACAAATTACTACCTAGAATAACAAAATTACACTTTAGAACAGCTGTAGAGAGAAAGGGGGAGGCCAACCAGAAATCACAACTGCAGCTTCCGAGTGGCCCACATACTGGTAATAGCTAGTACTGCAATGCAGTTATAAACAGTGATCTAATTTCACGTGTCTAACACCCTTTAATGAGAACATTAAAACCAGCGCATCCAATAGAAAGAAAAAAAAATCTGTTTATAATGTGCAAAAGAAAAAACAAGGATAGTTGTAACAAAGTGCATACCCAATCAGCAAGGGAAGATAACGGGGTCAATTCAATTAGGTGTGAGCTTGGTTTTGAGACCACTGATGAATTAGTTTTTAATTGAAGAAGTTTTCAATTTACTTAATTAGGCCAATAGTTATGTCATTATTGGAGGTTTAAAAATAAATAAAAATCCTCAAATTACTCCATAAAATCAACTTTCTTCATTTTTTTTTAAATATCCCAAAATTTAATAAAAAGTACTTACAATAGCTTAAGCTGCCCATACACGCTGCTAAGCGTACTGACCCGATGTGTGCTTTGAGGTGCGCGCTCCCGTGCACCTCATCGCACAGTACAAAAAGTATGTGCTTGCACACACTTTTTGTACTTAGGTTTCATCACATTGCATGCACAACGCATGCACATGCAATGCAATGTGATCCCTGCTATTGCAGCCCACAACCCACACCGGGACGTGTATGGGCTGCTTTAGAATAAAAAAAAAAGTGGCCTCAAATTACCCCGAGTCACCTTTTTTCTTACACACACCAACACAGAGAAAGGTTGTGAAAATAATATTTACAGTAGTAATAGTGATGGTCTATAACAGGGGTGTCAAACTCAAATTCATCGGGGGACGCATCAGCAGTTTGGTCACCCTCAAAGGGCCGGTTGTATCTGTAGGACTAGGTGTCCACTCTTTATTATCATAAATTATTGTCACTGCATTCAATTATTGTATACTCAGCAGTAGCATTTCCCTCCTGCTATTGCTGTGAACTGCAGTGCATTAGGGCACACGCTGCCTGCACAGGGGGGTAGCACTCAGTCTTAGGGCATATGTCCTGCTTATTATCATGGGACACAGCAATTAATGATGGGCTGCAATGTGCCAGTGCACACACACACACATAGGCAGAGAGTTTGACACTTACCCGCTCTGATGCGTCCGCTCCAGTCTGAGCTGCTCCACCACCAAGGACACAGCTGCGCTCTCACACAGGCGCATTTCCCCCTCCCTCCTGTAAGTAGCGCTCCTTGCACTATCTATCCAGGAGTGGGGGGCAGCGTGCTCCCGGTCACTGTGCAGTGCACACTCAGCAGTAAGTGACCTGGAGCGCACAGCAGCAGCACCATTCACCACGACGGACCTGCTCTTTCCTCTCTCTGGCTCCTATACAGCAGGTGGGAGCGGAGGAGGGGTTGACGACCGGCGGCACTGCGCTAGAGGGAAGACGTTCTCTGGCTTGTAGGCTGCCGCGCATGCGCTGAAGAGTTTTTTTCTTGTTTAAAAAAAAAAAAAAATAGAGAATAAAAAGGTGAAGGCTGGCGGCGGCTGCGCGGGCCACATGAAGAGGTCTGGCGGGCCGGATTTGGCCCACGGGCCTTGTGTTTGACACCCCATGTCTATAAGAACAGACAACATAATTTTATCATTGCCACATTTACTACACATACCACTTTAAAAAAAAAATATATATATATATAACCCTTTCACACCACACAAATAACCCAGTTATTCCAGGGTCAGACCCAGGTTGCTGGGCGGTGTGAACTGGTAACAAAAAAAGATCAGTGCCCCTACTTGTGCACTACGGAGCAGCTATATGGACAAGACACAGAAAAGTCACCCAACCTTTAACATGAATACAGAAAACACAAATTCTTCACCTGTCACTCTGCACTCACAACCTAATAGTGAAAACAAAAAATACTTTTTTTTTGTCTCGAATAATTTTCGACTTGATGGTCTTACTTTTTCCTCAGTGTTTGAATGTAGAAGAGAAAGAAAGTACCATATATAGTGTAGTAAGTTCGTAAATACGGGTAATAATTGGATATCAAATAGTGAATAGAGGGAATATTTAGAAGGGTAGCATACCCTACTCACACCAAAATAGAGTGAGTTCCTCCTATAAAGGTTTCTTTTATACGTGCAAGGTGGCGTACCAACACTCACGTGATAGTTGTGTTTTTTCCTCACATCAAGGTATCTTTATACCAGGGTACCCACATCCATCAAGGTCCACCGAATGGTGTGGGATAACCGAAACAAGGGGAGTACCCCACTTACGGGTTACACAGAAATGCCAGACGTATAGCGGTTTCTTTGTGGGTCACCTGACCTAGAATTCTTTTTGATGTATATTGACCATATATAGAAACCAATAAAAGAAGCGTGATCGGTACTTAAAAGTTTTTATTGGTAGGAAATGTTAAAACAAATACAATTAACAAAAAAACCTCTGCAGGGTAAATGGAAAAAAAATACACTTAATTTGTTTCGGGGGGGGGGGGGGGGGGGGGGGAATCAGGTCCGGACTGTGCAAAGGTTGGGTTACTGACAGGATTTAATTTTTTTTTTTTTTGGTGTAAAGATACCTTGATGTGAGGAAAAAGCACCACTATCACGTGAGTCTTGGTTCACCTCCTTGCACGTATAAAAGAAACTTTTATAGGAGGAACTCACTCTATTTTGGTGTGAGTATGGTATGCTACCCTTCTAAAAATCCCCTCTATCCACTGTTTGATATCCAATTATCACCTGTATTTACAAACTTACACTATATATAGTACTTTCTTTCTCTTCTATATTCAAACACAAAAAAGAAAACTCCTTGAAAAAGCTCCCTAGAGGAGTGAAACGCGTTGGTGGACTACTAGTAGGTGACTGGTCCTTTCCATCTCAGCCACATCACCTTCGCATCTGAGTGACCAAACCAGCCTCTGAAAATCAAATTGCTGCTCCTTTCCTGGGACTCCATACTTCCCAGAGGACCCTAATTTCTATCTGGGCTACAGAACATCAGGAGGTCCGCATCCTTCATCAAGCCTTCAATGCAGGGGAAAATGCTACCAGCATCTCAGAACCAAACCAGTGAGGCCTAATAGGAACGGACACTATTCCATAAATCAAACCCAGATGGGACTTTAATCTCACCCTACAAATATGGTACCATAAGGACTCACAATATCAGTCATCACTCTTTCATTAATTTTATTTCATTCATATGAATTGGTTGCATTTTATATTTATTATTGTTTTTATGTTTACATATATATTTATTTTTATTTGATTATTTCAATAAATGGTATTAAACAGGTACTAGCATCATGTACTAATTGTTCCTTAATTAATAGCGCAGTCATCCATCTTTTTTTTTTTGTATTGTTGCTAGGGAGTGACACTCCCCTTATATTGTACTGCAGCTTGACAAACCAGCTCCACATTCTGCGCCTCTATAAGATAACTTGTTATCTACATCTTTGTCCTATATTCAAACACAGTGTGAACTGGGACCTGGGTCAAGTGACCTGGGTCCCATTCACGTCTATGGAGGAGGCAGCAGTATCACCTCAGTACTGCCTGCTCGCTCCCTCACATGATGGGCCACGCTCCACCCTGCCACCCCGGATTACGTCAGCGACCCGGCAATGAGCTGGGTTGCTAAAAGCCACATTTACTGCAAATCCCGGGTCGCTCCTGGGACGGACCCATGTCCTTATCCCAGGTGCGACCCGGCATTTGCGGTCTGAAAGCGGTAATAAACAGCACTATTGGTTATAAGTATTCTAACAATTACAGTTCAAGTTGACTGTTTCCACACAATTGTCATTCCCCCGATTTTTTTTGGGGGGGGGGGCATAATAATTACACAATGTGTGTAAGCCCACTGAACACAAAGGCCAGTAGCGTCAGCTTATACTCAAACATGCAAAATATGTTTTCTGTATAACAAAGTAACTTTAAGGGAAGATAAAAGAGGAACGTGCTTCACTAAAACAAGGTTAGATTTCACTTTAATTGATGAGGCATGTGGAAAATACCTTCAAGGCCACAGACACCTGTTCAGCAGTGTAAGCAACATAACAAGTCAACTGCTATATTTGTGCTGTCACTACCCGAAGTTTGGAACAATGCCTAGAGGGTTCCGTGTTGCTGTACTTGCGTACAGATTTTCATCAAAATCAAATGCCCATGAAATCTAAACTTTCTTTTGTATTCATTACAACTGTTATGCATCATATGTAGGTGCTATAGAAATGACAATTAATAATGTGAAATTGTAAATTTGGGTGTCACAGGATGTCAGATTTTATTCATCGCCCATGAATACATGTTTGTGTTTGGTCAGTTTGCTAACACTGATCATGCATGGTAAGCCATCTGCATAATGGGTGCTGCTGGGCTCCAGTAATGAACTTCTCATCAACCCTGGACACAAAAGTAGTAATGATACTTACCTTTCTGCTTGCTCCTCCAAGTGACACCTTTGGCCTGGTTTTAAAGTCACCCTCAAAGCTGAACATGGCTACTGTTTATCCCATCTAGACCATATGGCGATTCTGGTTGGTTACTGAAAAAAAGGGAAATAAATGTAAGTCAACCACACAGGTAGCAAAATTATAATCTGTAAGAATAGAAAACATGGTAAGTGAGGAATTACAGTGCCTTTAACAGCCAGCAGGATAGTTAGTTAGGGCTGCTGACATGTAACATGGTAATATAAACATGAAAGGCTCTGACACACACAGATAAGCACTAATGGGCCATATACACGGGGCAATTACAGAACAATTTCTAAGCTTTCTGCCTAGATTGCTTAGTAATGAAGCATGGATTGCTCAGTGTGTATGGCCCTGCATGTCGCTATCGCCTGACTAGATGTATACGGCATGCAGTATAAATCTAGTCATCGCCAATGTTCCCTCAATTGAGAACACGGGCAGTGAGCGAGTGCTCAGCACACAGCCCTGGTGCAGGGCTTAACGATCTAGCTCAACACACTGCTCCCATCGCCCCCCGTGTAGGGGCAATAGTTCTCTCACATCAGGGGCCATGTGTAAGGGATATGTAAGGGTCATTAGGTCGACATGTATAAGTCGACACGTGAAATAGGTCAACATGGCTAAGGTTGACAGAGATGGAAGGTCGACAAGCATTAGGTCAACAATGGCAACAGGAGTTCTTCACTTTTTCTCTGAGCTGACATATGCCGACAGGCGGTATTTCATGTCCTACCATCCACTTGGGCGTGGAGGGAGAACAGAATAGTGTGCCGAGCGCAGCGAGCCATGCGAGGGGATGCAGTGCACTTAGCCGGCATCCATGTCAACATTCGGGGGAAAACAAAACTTGAAAAACTTATGTCGACCTTCCCATTGTCTACTTTATGCTTGTGTCGACCTTCCAACCCTGTCAACCTATTTTATGTGTCGACCTTCAGTGGTCGACCCAATGCATGTCGACCTAATATGGGTTGACACAATAACCTATATCCATGAGTTTGCTGGATGTGTAGAATGAAGGACAATCACAAATGTTTTATAGAAATCATTTACAAGGCAAAACTATTTGTTTTGTTTTTAAGTCTGAGACCAGCTGGCGTGCCGCACCTCAGGCAAAGCGGGACCCTATTACATATGCCACCAATATGGGGTACATTTAGTAAAGATTCTAAAAATGATGTTTATCCATAGCGACTAACCAGATTCTAGCTATGATTTTCCAGGATGCAATAGAGAAATGATTGGTTGCTATGGACAACATCATTTCTTCAGTTTTAGAAGCTTTAGTACATTTACCCCTGTGTGTCTACAATCAGTAGTACTAATCCGTTCCTACTTATCCTATTGTTCTTTGTTCGTCCACCCACCTCCTTTTAGTATGTTAACTCTTATGAGCAAGGCCCTCCATCCTCACGTACTCACCCTACCTCTTTACCTCACTTGTGCTCCTGTCCTGTTCTTCCCTTCCTCTACTTCATCTTCAGTCTCCTCGACAATTTTCACACCTACTTCAGAACTGATGCTGATTTTAGTTCTACCAGCTATACCCCTTTATGCTGTATTTTATCAACACACCCTGTACGTTACCTTGTAATTTGTTTTTTTGTTTGCTATGTACGGCGCTGCGGACACTTTGTGGCGCCTTCTAAATAAACAAACTGCTGCTGCTACTACTGGTACTTCTACTACTGAATTCATTGCAACACCGAACCAGATATTATGAGGGATTCCATTGTTTAGGAGCTAATTACTGGGAACTTGACAGAACAATTCAATCATCTTTGGCACCTGTTAAGTATTGCAAATAGATCCGGTTCAGCTGATAAGGGTGTGGATTATTAGGTCGACAAGCAATAGGATGACACAAATAGGTCAACATCATTGACAAACGGTCAACATAGGAATGGGCGACACAAGCTTTTCACAGGTTTTTGGGGTCTATGTCAACATGGGCACTATTCTCGCAGTCATGCAACCCCCCCACATTAACCCTACGGATTCTCGCACTAACATTAGGTAGTCCATCGCGCTTCTGCGGCTGCATGAGCATGACGGACTACCTGATGTTAGTGCGAGAAGTTGACAATATTTAACTTTCAAGGCATTGGTGCATGCTGGGGACAACATGATGCCCCCTCCCCAAGTGGCCATCTAGACTAATGAGAGTCGATCCAATTAATTCAATTGCTGCTCTGATCAGATGCCAATTAGTAGTTTATGCACCTTACAAATCTAGGTTTAGACGTACAAAAAAAGAATAAACCCATCTGTGAGAACTAATGGGACTGGTACGACTAATGGGCATCTGAAATGAAAAACAAATGAACAGCTCCGATAGACGTACATATCTAGAGATGCCTAGTAGGGGGTATATGCTACAATTGAATCGGCACCGCCATGTCATGACATACCCTTAAAAATAAGATGAAGCATCCGTTGTTAAACTCTATAAACAAATCTACATTTTCAAAACAATAAAATAAACAGCAGTTTTGTACACAGGAACAGATTTTTCTCCCTCTTTTGCATTTAATAATATAAATGGGACTTTATTACTCTCCTACTCATAGTATTGATTGATTCAGTCACTGCAGGAACTGTTTTGATTATGCTTATATGGGCAGAGCAGAGGACAGGCTGGAGAGCTGGTGACTGTAAAAGGTAATGTCACTCTGCATAAGTGATTGAGACTCATCCATATGGTATTGTATCTGAGACACAGTGAGCGATTCAACTGTTGCTCTATTCAGGCACGAGTGCCAACTATGCCAACATTCCTGCTTGAAGCGTCCTGAGACAGCAAGCAGAAATGTGCAAAGTGTCCCTTTCAGATGCCCAAACAGCGCACACTGCATCACAGCCAGGACTTTAGTCACTGTACGTAGAATAAATAATGGACACAGGAACAATAGACTTGTTCTGTCAGGCACCATTAATTAGTGCCACCAATAAAACAACTGAATTCACCCAGTTATGTATTTTTATACTTGCTATCTTGCATATATTTTATCTTTACAACATATAACTTGTACTTAATAGGTGATCAAACCAATCACACATTGGGGCAGATGTATTAAGCCATAACAAGAGATAAATGCAAGGGTGATAAGGAGAGATAAACGTCCAGCCAATCACCTGCTAACTGCCATGTTACAGGCTGTGTTTGAAAAAAGTCAGTAAGGAGCTGATTGGCTGGACGTTTATCTCTCCTTATCACACTTGAATTTATCTCTTGTTATTGGTGTGTACACAGGGTAGAATATGCCTTCCGATGTTGACGATATAGTCAACATTGTGTCGGCATTGCATGCAGATTGCAAGGGTTTTAACCCTTGCGATCTGCTTGCGAGTCCCGATGCGCGTTCACGTATCACAAGGCAGATAGATAGTCTTGGCTGCCTTGACTATATAGTGCACATCTGCACTATATAGTCAGAATTGTGCCATTACATGCATGCCGTGCGATGCGAGTCCCGATGCAATCTGATCGCATCGGGACTCGCATAGCACGGCATATCCTACCGTGTGTACACACCATAAGGCTTAATACATCTGCCCCAATGCTTGCTGTTATTTTGTGTGTATTTTGTGGCCTCTTGCCTGACAGGTATTTTTTATTTATTACCAGTTATTTTTATGGCGCACACATATTCCGCAGCATCGTTATTGCAGTCTTACTTTATAGTATACCGATAGGAGAAATAATCAAGCTACTTAAGAGACTTGCCTACACACTCACTTAAAATCACACTAACTGTACCCACTTCATTCAGACTCTCAAACTATGGCCCTCCAGCTGTTGAGAAACTACAAGTCCCATCAAGCTTTGCCACAGTTTTGCTATTAGGGAATGCTACAACTACGTCAAAGCATGCTGGGATGTTATTTATATAGCGCACACATATTCCGTAGCCCTTTACAGAGAATATTTGAACATTCGCATCAGTCCCTGCCCCAGTGGAGCTTTCAATCTATATTCCCTATCACATTGTACACACACACACACACACGTTCTCGGGTTAATTTATGGGAGCCAACTAACCTAACAGTACATTTTTGGATTGTGCTTCTAAACAAAGCTGCCCCTCACAAGAGGTACAGTAAGGGCTGATCCTAAAATTGGCAAACAATATATCAGGCGAATGCGAATATTCCCTGATACTGATCATCAGTGACATGATTAGCTGATCAGCTGAATCCAACGATCAGCAATTTATCGTATGATCGGTGAAATACAACATTTTAAAAATCCCAGACTTGGAGATAATTTTTGGGTCGGAATTAGAGAATCAAAAAACAGTCCAACGTGTTGAATTTAGCAGATTTCCCAAAACAAGCACTGGCAGAAAAGGGAATTGCCCCAAATAATTGCTGCTGTCTAGGTACCATAACAAAGAAGTAAATAATTAGGCAGTTAAAGCAATAAATATAGTTTATTGGCACTCCAACACAACAGCCAAAGTGTGATTTTATATAAGCTGCTAGCAGATGTAAGGAACATATCACTTGATCAATAGTATTCCTTTAGGGTACTTATGTAACATCTGGGCTCCCGTTTTTTTTATGAGACA
This sequence comes from Crinia signifera, assembly GCF_055691185.1. Taxonomy (NCBI): domain Eukaryota; kingdom Metazoa; phylum Chordata; class Amphibia; order Anura; family Myobatrachidae; genus Crinia; species Crinia signifera. Next base: position 270,046,792 of record NC_139221.1, read on the forward strand.
GTGTCCGCTCGCCTCGCTGCGCTCGCCACACTATATAAAATCAACTCCATGCGAAGTTGGATAGTAGGGGTATGAAAAAAAGGGTTGCATTTAACATGGGAGCCCAGATAATACATAAGTACCTCCTTTAGTAGTCAATACCCTTCCACTCATTCATTTCTGCCCTTGCGCTATGCCTTGATATTTTCATAATAATAAGTACTTTAACACCAGTATGATAAACCTGACCCTAGTATATAACACTCAATAAAATGGCAAAAATGATCAGTGAGGCCAGAAGTGCTGTCACCATATCTAATGCAATGAAGCAAACTGGTCAACATTTTGTTTAGTGACATCACTTCTACCTAGGGTGACATTATATGTATGCATTAACGTCATTATGTAACCCAAGGATTACGTAGACAGAATTTACTATCAGCTAATGCCAGGCATCCCCAATACTCAGTGGTAATGCAATAGAACAAAAGATAGCATACAAATGACGTCACCTGGATGACATCATCAACATGGGCAACTTCCTGTGAATAGCAGCAACTCTGGGGCCCCTGTCACATATTATGACTCAGCAGCAGCGATACTGTGTGAGACAGAGAAGGGTCACAGGCTGCGACACGTCCAAATAGGACTCCTGCCGGGAAACGCTCGTTCCCCAGCCAGGGACTGCACCCTGACAGCCAGCGCCGGCTCTCTCTCTCCTGTCCGATGACAGACGGCTCATTACCTGGGTGCTCAAACCGCCGGGTACCACCAGCAGCAACAACAGGAGCTGCTCCGGACATTTGCCCTGACAACGGAAGTCCCGCCCCCAGTAACCCGCCTGCATACGCTCACCTGACTGGCCACAGCCGGCATGTAGCCGCTGCCTGTGGTTGGCAGCGTTGCGTGCCAGTTACGTTTCTTCCTGCTACGTCATAACGTTACTGACAGGCTAACCAGAAGCTTGTCTCTATGTTTCTGATTAATAAAGCTTCGTAAGAAGAAAAGCATAGACCGTCTGTGTATCCACCATCGATGGTAGCAGTATAAAACTGAAGGTTGCAGTAGCCATCGATGATCACCATAAATGGCATTGGATGCCATCGATGGGTTACCCATCGATGGTTATCCCTATTCTTTCAGTGTATATGGCCCGTAGGCCAATCAGAGATTGGGGGCGGGGCTTCGCTGCTCCGGTCCCGGGCTCCCGGCACCTTGAAAAAAAAAGTAAAAAAAACAAAACACAAACGTTTATTCTGTGCCATCGATGGGGGGGAACCATCTGGGTCTCTCCCATCATTGATGAAAAGCCCGTTCAATATTGAACAAAATCTAAAATGATTGTGACTGATCAATAGTCAATTTCCGTCTCTAGGGATGGTAATTGCTGCGGTTAGCATCGATGGTGACTCTTTAAACGGGCATTGATAGTAACATAATACATGATGACCATTGATAGCTCTACCTAAAACTATTCTACATTGTACATAAACCATCGATGATTATGAATCATCGGTGGCCATTGGCCATCCCTACTGTGCACTGTGCTTGCGGCTCTATTCTGGTATGAATGTACAAGTGTCCTTACATTAAAGTCACCTGAATCATCTATTGACGTGAGTATTGGGGTGGGCTTTTCAAGAGGTTATAATATAAAGTCTCTCACTAGTCAGATTGTGGAGGTTATTCTGGTCTGATCGGTCCCCCGCGCGTTCACACAAGGGACCGATGCTTTTCTTGTGCATTTCTGCGCATGTGCATATGCTGCGTGCGAGCGACCACAGCGAATGGATTGTTCGCGGCGCACTCGCACACAACAGTGCAAGCGGGGTTGTGGGGCAGCGGGCCGGGGGATGGGCCCATGGGAACGCCCAGCATTTCATGGGTGTTCCAATAAAAACACTGGGCGTTCTCATTGGTAATGCTCCGATGTCAACTGCTCGTCCTGTTTCCGTACAGGGCGCTCGCAAAACAAAGGCACCTAAGAATTACTTTGTTTTGTGTGTACGCTCCAAATCATTCGATGGTCGTTGATTTGGTCCCCTCACGCAGGGCTGCGAATGGAAGTTTATGCAAAACATCTGTGTGGGGAACACAGTGAGCCATGGAGGGTGGGCACCTGGACGAGCAGTGGGCGGTGTACTAATCACACGCAGCGCTGCCTACTTCGCAGCCCTGCATGTGAACCAGAATAAGGTCCTCAAAGTGTTATCACAACCTAGATCAAAATGACTGAAACCAGATAAGAAGATGAAAGGTGAAGTTATCCAATGGACCAGCAGGTTCAATACATCCAGCCCTTATTTGACAAGAGCCACAAGAGCTTTATGGTCGATTGTTTCCTATGACAAAGAATTGCCATGTTTTTAAAATGTGAGGCCAGTGTCTTGCTTCTCACGAGAGGAACATTTACCGTCATTCATCACCAAATTTTCGGCAACTCAAACACAACTGTAACATTTTTGACCCATATGTTGTTATAACTGAAATGTACTACGTGATGCAGTATGATGACTGGCTCCAGTGGCGGATTCAGGGAGGGGGGGCACCGGGCACGTGCCCCCCTGTCATTTCGATTTATAGCTGGGCTTTCCAACGAGCCCAGCCCCGTGTCTCTAGCCCCCCGGGAACCGGAGATATTGCCTGGCAGAGCTGTTTTTTTTCCCCATAGGATAATATGGGATCCGTCAATTCCGACCACCATCCCCTTCCGACGGCTGCCAGTTCCCCATCTGGCATAACAGAAGCTTTTGGTTAAGCTCATTCAATTCCAAATCGATGGGCCTTCAATATGATACCAGGCTGGTCCATATCGGTCAATCGGTTCCAGAGATATTGCGTGTAAACCGATTTTTTTATTTTTTAAATGTAATTTCATGGCTGTTCATGTTCTTTGAGGGCAGATTACTCTGGAACCAAACGTTCCAGTTTCACTGGACCAAAATCATTCAAAGCCCACTCAAAAGTTCTTCAATATGATACTTGTCTCATGTAAATGGGTCAGTTGGTTCCGAAGATATAGCCGGTTAAATTAGATAAATGGTTAAAGGGGGAGGGGTGGTTTTCTCTCCCCCTCACACCAGAAAATGCAGGGACTAGCCTGGGAATGCATTTTCTGGTGTGAAAGGGGTATTATTTCAAATAGCCGGGACCTGCAGTGCTCTGAATACAGCCAGACTCTGCCACTGTCAGTGGCTATCACTTCTGCCTGGTGGCGGCTGTCCCCCATTTAAAGCGAGCATGTATTCCCCCTCGGCAATGAGCATGTAATCCCACATGGCAACGAGCATGGAACCTCTGGCAATGAGCATGGAACCCTTGGCAATGAGCATGTAGATAAGCAGCACTTATGTAGCATAATTTTTAATAGGCATAATGGTGTTTGACATAATACATAATGGACATAATGGCGTGTAACTTAATGTGTAATGGACATTATGGTGTAAATGTTTAATGCACGTCTTTGGTGGACAATGTCCCTGTTTATGAAGTGTATTGTGAATTCTGGCTCAATTCTTGTGGCATTATGTGAATTTTGTCTCAATCCATGTGTCATTATATGAATTTTGGCTCAATCCGTCTGGCATTGTGAATTTTGGCTCAATCCATGTGGCATTATGTGAATTTTGGCTCAATCTGTATGGCATTTTATGAATTTGGCTCAATCCATGTGGCATTATGTGGATTTTGGCTCAATCCGTGTGTTATATGTAAATTTTGGCTCAATCCGTGTGGCATTATGTGAATTTTGGCTCAATCCGTGTGTTATTATGTAAATTTTGGCTCAATCCATGTGGCATTATGTGAATTTTGACACAATCTGTGTGTTATTATTTGAATTTTGGCTCAATCCATGTGGCATTATGTGAATTTTGGCTCAATCCATTTGGCATCATGTGTAAGGGGCAAGTATAATGGGGTCTAGTATTTTGTTGCATAATGTGTAGAAGTTGTATATGGTGTTGTACACTACACTCAAGGACACGCCCCCTGTTGAGTGGCCACACACCCTTTTACCGGAGCACGCCTTTGGCGCGCGCACAATTACATCCTTCACTTTTGTCGCCATGGTGGGCCTGCGTACTTTAAATGCCAGGGCCTATTTTTAATCCCATTCTCGCCCTCTCTCTGCCACTCTCTTAGCATGTACACTGGCACCCCTAACACCACCCCTCCCCCACCTAAACCCTCTTTTATCATGGTGCCCCCCCAGTCATTTTATCCTGGATCCGCCCCTGACTGGCTCCGAGGTTAAACACCCGATCAGGGATCGCACATTGTCCTGTGCTGACTGACACTTCCTCCTTCATCATTTATATAATTGTGTGAGTGTGCCCGTGCGGCCTCTGTTATGTTGAGCATGACATTTTTTACTTTGCAAACCTTAAAAAAGGAATGTTTGAGCTCTGAAACTTTGGATCATTGTATTACGCAATATCTTTTTAGTGCTGCTGTCTGTTCCTATGGGGGCAGAGGCCTCTCTCCATTGGCTCTATAATCTATACATACTGTATGATAGTTGTGAGAAATATTCCAACATGACCACTGCATTCTGCACACACCAGAGTATTGCTCGATGGCTGTTATATTAAAACATCTAGCAGTAGCCATCCATGGTTTGTTTTTTTGTAATGAGCAGTCAGCATAAATGTAAAGTTCAGCTTTGATTTACTATCAGCCACCAATATTATACGACGACACACTTGTGTTGATTTTTTCTGAATTTTTTTTCATTTTCATTTTTTTTTTATTGATTTTTTTCATTTTTTCTTTTCTTGCATTTATTCACCACGAGCAATTGTAAGAACCTTGAAGGAATACAATATTTCTGTCTTTCAAGTCAGGCGTTTGTATTGAAAAGGTCTATTGCCGCATACACATTTTCTATTAATTACAAATAAAGAACAACAATTTATTCATTTTAAAACAGACTGTAGAATTTTCATTAACGGAGCGCAGCACCACAAAATTATTCTCATATCTTGCCCATTTCTTAAACGGGATTAGTCACCCGTTTAGGTGCAGCTGCTAGTTAAAGATTATCAAAAAGATAGATTCAGTGCGCAGGTAAAAACCCCTCGTTCTCAATATTATACAATCGGTTGCTGGCAGAGCCGCCCTTAAGCAATTTAATGCCCTAGGTAAGATTTGGCTGGTGCCCCCTAACACCACCACTAGTTCTGCCTCTGACAGACACAGTAATAAGCGGAAAGCAACTTTTAGTCTTTTTCAATGAAAGTCTAAAGGGGCTTACACACGTAGCAACACGATGAGCGTTCTGACTCTGAGCGATGCTAGATCACTCAGAACGCCCAGAAAGATCGTTCAGGATACAGCGATGTGTCAGCGCTGTGCGCTGAACAATCTGTCAGCCGGAAAACACTGGCCCAGACCGATTAATAGCCAGCATCCTGTTGCCGGGCGATAGCGATGCACCGGGCCACACATCACTATCGCAATGCCCCTACGCACAGAGGGATGTATTGGCATTTTATAAATGATCTAGTTAGATCGCTTACAAAATGCCCCTAAATCGTGTAGGCTCCATAAGAGTATTCAGATTTAAAAAGTGCTAGTATATTAATAAATGCAAAATGAATGTGTGGAAGTCAGTGGCGTAACTATAAATTTTGCTCCCCCCTGCCAAAAAGTTTGTGGTGCCCCCCCCCTGAAGCAGGATAGAGGAAGAGAGACCAGCAGACACAGCTGCTTCCCTTGGCTCCGACGCATCCCAGGCCGCCCTAGTACGCCCATCCGCCTGCCTCTCCTGTACACAGTAGCCAATAGCCGGCTCTTTGTACAGTCAATTGAATCAGTGGGGGAATTTGTCATCTCTGCCATGGCCGCACCCATGATGCGGCTGACTCGCCTCCGGTGCTCAGCCAGTGGGCAGCGGAAGGCTGCAGCATGTCAGTGCGTCCAGTGGGTGCCGGCACCCACACAGACCCTGCTGCTGCTTGCTCCCCCAAGCGGCTGCTGGGGCTGCCTTACAGTAGTTACGCCACTGGTGTAAGTTAAATGTAAAGGCCACAAATAGAACTGTTTTAAGCTAATAAAATGGGATCTCCCAGCGTTTCATGTGCGTTCTCATGCCCGTGATGCAGGTGCGGGGAAGGGGGGGGGGGGGGTCTGCAGGCCCACCCGCTTCCCGCACAGGGCACTCGCAAATATGAGACACCAGAGAGGTGTTTTACACCTGCGAGCACTGGAGAAATCATTAGGCTGCTAAACATCCATTCGCAGCTGTGCAGGGAACTCGGCGAGCGAGGGGGCGCGGGGGTGGCCGGCTGGGCATCGGGCGGCGTTACATCCACATATATTGCTGCGAATTTCGCAGTGCTGTGTGTGGACCAGAATAAGGTCCTTTTTCACAAGTAATGAGGCCTATGGTCAGTAAAGCTGCCACACGTGGGGGTTTGGAATGCTGAAATGTGGGGTAATAGATCCCTGGCTGAGAGACTGTATACCCTTGTCAGAGGCTTGCATCAAATTCATGGGGATTTTGTCTTTATTTATTTGATTACAGGGTGTGGCAGGAGGCATTGGGAACAGTGTGTACCAGGTACGTGATATCAGTAAGTCAGGCCTGTGTACAGTCTGTTTGTTGTGTAATGTTGATGCCACCTGTGTAAAGGTGCATACGCATCCGCGGCCACTGGTGCCTGGCGGGGTGACAGTATTGGCAAGCATATACACACTTGCCAATGCCAGTGGGCGACGGCAGCAAGGGGTATTGGGCCATGCCGCTTTCTGCATGGGAGCGGGCATTGGCAGTCGGGTGCAGCATACACAGTGCGAAAAAATTAGTGATATTGCGCAGAAGGGTAACAAATTGCGCTATCGCTCATTTTATTGCACCAAGTGTATGCACCTTAAAGTGATTACTGTTTGTATAAGGGATGTGATATTGGTGTGTCTTTTGTTAAGTGGTTCGTGTGTTCTATTGGTGTGCCCTATGTACCACAATCAGTGTGTCTCAGGTATATGATAGCTAAACTGTGGACAGAATTTGGGAAGATACCGTAAGGCAATAGAGTTCGATCTGGGACAGTACATTCATCTTCCTAAAGCACATTGGGCTAATGAATCGGAGGAAAAGGTCACAAATCACATGTGTTTAACCTCCAACTGATCCGTTGCGCAGTCCCGTGCCCATCAGATCGGAGTTGGAGATTGTCAATGCTGCCCCAAGGATCAAATGGAACCCGCAGTAGGGAAGGGGGTTGCAGGTGATATATCACATGCAAAAGGACTGCATGCGATGTATCGCATGCGTCCGGACGCCCCAGCTCAATAGGGGATTGGCTCCAACCTCTTCTCTAGGAGATTTCACAGTAGTGGATGGGGGCTTTAAGTGATGGGATCTGCCCAGCGGGATCAGAATGAGGCACTGAATCTAGTAACTTACGTGGAAGGACAATTGAATGATGATCCAGTCATTCAGCTCCCAGATCCTGTGGCAGGATCAGTCTGTGTGAGGTAAGGAAATTACATAAATTACAGCATCCTAGAGCATCAGATTTTTTTTTCCACGGCACCCAGGGCCAAAAGTTTCTTATTCAGAAATTAAGTAAATTGTTTTATATGTTATACATAGGTTTAATTATGGGTGAGGGACAGGATTAGCTTCTGTTTATTATTGGCAGCCCACCAGCAATGTTTTCGCCTTTTACATTGACCATAAATAATTTGACTTGGTCTTGGATCACCAATCCAAGGCACCCCTGCAAGTGTCTCAAGGCACCCCGGGGAGCCAAGGCATACAGTTTGGGAACCACTGACGTAGAGTTTAATTTCCAAATAATTTATTTAAGTAAAATCTCTGTAATTACCATCTTCTCACTGCTCAGTACAGAGCAATATGAAAGATCAATTAATACCCCTTTTACACCGCTGAAAAATCCGAGTCAGCGGCGGGTCAGACACGGATCATCAGCTGTGTAAATGGGACACGCCGTGTCCCTTTACACGGGACTTCTACCCAGGTCCTGACCTGGGTAGAACACAGCCAGGACCTGGGTAGAGGGCGGTGTAAATGGGTACGCCGGGTCATCCGACCCGGCTCCCATTTACATCAATGGGGGACGTGCCCCCTGCGGACCGCAGCATCCGCAAGTTGGACGGGGCACAGACTATACTCTGCAGACAGCAGCGAGGGCAGCGGAGGAGGTGAATGGATGCCTGTGTGCGGCATCCATTCACCTCCCGGACAAGGGCTGGGGGGTGCACGGGGACTGGGGGCAGCCCAGCAGATTACCAGCGCAGCGGTCCAGATCCCAGTGGCGGCGATCAGCGCTTGGAGATGATGTCATCTCCAAGCGGCGGCGGCTCAGGAACCGCCTGCGCCGGGAGGGGGGCTCCGGTGAAAAAGGGACAAAACACCGGGTCGCACCCGGTTTGATCCTGGGTCCAAAAATCCGGGTGCGACCCGGTGTTTTGGTGTAAAAGGGGTATCAGTAAATTGTTGGGGAAAGGACTAAAATGTTATCACTGGTTTCAGACACTCAAAAGCACCAGTCCTGGGACCTAGACAGATGTAATTTATTGTATTGGACCTATTCAATTCAGTATGACTGGAAAACATCTTATAACAGGATCTGATTGAGGTATAAAGAAATACATTGGCAACACTCCTGTCCATGTGTACCATCTAAGCCCCAACTATTCATGTTACAGTCTGCACAACTAAGGTACATGACTCCAAAATTATGTAGTTCATCCTGCATAGGATTATTATACATACATTGTCATATTTACATGGTGCTCTATACACAGTGCACTGCAGATAAAGGACAGATTATGTGGACTCCTGCTTCCAATAGTATGATGCATACAGTGGTGTAACTATAAATTTTGCTCCCCCCTGCCAAAAAATTTGTGCAGGGGGGCATCTGCTATGACTAAGCAGCTGCAATGGTGGCTGTATTACCAACATTCCCTGAACCAGGCCTCCAGTCACACTACTTGCAATGTGGCACCATTTAGGAAGAGAAATGCCAGGAAATGGGCACAGAATCAAAGTTAATAAATAACTCAGTATGAAACACATTCCACCTCGTGGTGAGTTGTATCAAGCCTTGGAGAGTGATACATAGAGTAGTTACTTGAAGCAACCAACCAGCTTCTGCATGGCGGCGTAACTATGAATTTTGCTCCCCCTGCCAAAAAGTTTGTGCCCCCCCCCCCCCCCCCCCGGCTCCTCTCCAGCATGTTTCCCCAGCGTGTGACGTGATGACATCACACATAACAGAGAAGCTGAAGCAGGATAGAGGAAGAGAGACCAGAAGACACCGCTGCTTCCCTTGGCTCCGACGCATCCCAGGCCGCCAGAACTGTGGGGGGAAGGGGGGGGGGGGACACCTTGCATGTGACAGCCGATGAATAAAATGAAAGCCTAATTTATTCCATGCTAGTTAGCTATCACCCGTCCCAATGTACTGTGTTGGGTAAAGTTCTTAAGGTGATAGCTCAGATGGCTATGCCAATGTAACTTGCTGATGGAACCATTATTTTATGTACATTGTGCTACAGTGCTAGCTGGTCCACCTAAAGCCAAAGTCTCCTTCACACACAATAAGCATTAGATCCTACATGCCAGTTGTATAACCTTCCTTATATGCACATGGGCAGCATGAATGGCGAGTCCCTGAGCGCTCATACACATGTGTTTTGCAGCGAGACATGGGGGGGTCCGCGGGTAAAATGCCTCGATCGCTGCATTTTAGCCCCACCCCCCGCAGTGCAATGCCTGAAATACTGGCATTGCACAGCAGGGGACGGGGCTAAAATGACATAACGCTGTGGGCACGCCCCCAACAGGACAGCATGTATGTGGCTCTGCCCCCAAACCGCCTCTTTTTCACTCCCAGAGATGGCCCCGCCCCCTGCCTAACAGAGCTGGCTACCCAGTCGGTAAGTATGGATCCGACGTGATCTGAATTAAACCCCCTATTTCTTTCATTTCTGTGAGTTATAGTCAGGGTTGCCTAACCCACCCGGGTGGGTAACCCTCCCTGGTACCGGCGGTAAACCCCCCCCCCCAAATCTCCCTGGCCACAGTGGTAAATGGCTTCTCGGGGGGAGGGGGTTAAAGATGAAAATCGCGTCATTTAGCCATGTCCCCTCCTTGAAGACCCACACAAATTGAGGGATTTCCCATACTGGGGGCGGGGCTTGATGATGTCTACATCATCAACAGCAACCCCGGTTATAGTTATCGCAGCTCAGGATACAGATGGGGTAATGAATAGCATTATTGCCTCACAACAATGAGGTCTAGGGTTATATTCCCTCAATGGCCCCAGCTGTGTGAAGCATGTATTCTCCCTTGTGTGGGTTTCCACCTGGTAATTTGGTTTACTAATAGATTAATTTCCAACAAAAAAATGAACTGCTGACTGCCTCCTAGTGGTCAGTATGCTGGTATCTTGACTATGGGGGTAATTTTGGTTCACTCTTTCTGACAAATTCCTTATTAGATGGACAAAACCATGTGCACTGCAGGTGGGGCAGATGTTACTTGTGCATGTAGAATTAGATTTGGGTGGGGTTTTACTTCAAAGTGAGATCTATATTGCAGTTTAAAAATGAAGCAATCCGTATTTTCCCTGCACCGAAACAAAATTACTCACCCAAATCTAATTCTCTCTGCACATTTTTCATCTGCCCCCCCCCCCCCCCCGCAGTGCACATGGTTTTGTCCATCTAAGAAGGAATTTGTCAGAAAGAGTGAACCAAAATAACCCCCTATGGCCAGAAGATGGGTGCCAAAATCCTAACATCAATTAGGATTAGAGATAGGCTGCTGGAAGGGAGGGTAAGGTACCTGCCAGGCAGGAAGGAGCATTTTGAGTTGACACACTAGCCTTTTCCGCAGGATGCCGCTGCACAGGAACTGGCAAGTGCTACGACCAGGTTTCAAAAAGAACACATACCTTCAAATGTATGTGTTCTACTTGAAATCTGGTCGTAATATCATCCTGCTCAACAGCAGCATTCTCCGGAACTATGTAAAAACCGGACCCGGACAAGACCCCAAACCGCCGGACCGGACATCTAAATCTGCAGTCCAGAGCTTGTAGGGTCCGGGGGGTGTCCAGTCCAGGGGGTGTCTTGTCTGTGATAGCTTTCACCAGGGATCCCACTCTGTGATAGCTTTCATCCACCCACCCCCATCACACACACACACCCCGGACAGGACAACCACAGACAGGACACCCCACTACAAGCTCCGGAATGCAGAGTTTAGTGCCCGGTCCGGCTGTGTGGGGTCTTGTCCGGTTTTTACCCATACCCGCATTCTGCGGTTGGATCCGGTCTATGTAAAACTGCCTCATATGTGTGGACGGCCGCATAGAAGATCACGCGCAGGTTCCTTCCTGCCAATCTATGTGCAACGCTAGCTTTAATATTCTCTGTAAATTGTTGTGGAATGTGTACGCATTATAAAAATTACTGATAATAAATAACTATGAAAACACAATGATGATATTACCTTATAAACTATACATTTATTTAATTGTTTTAATTACTCACTTTATTAGTGTCAAATTAGATGATAATAAAAACAAGCGTTCAGTTACTAAAGGAAATACAAGGTTGTTTAAAAAAAATAATTGTGTTTGTTGCCAATGTTTACAACCATTATTCAAATGAAACTTCATGACAAAACAATAATTGGTAATTAAGATAAAAGTGGTATCTCACCAGACACTGCAATAATACTGATTAGCCATAGATCAAGGGTTGTCCTCTGAGGGCCCTCTACTTTATTTCCTCTCTAATTTAATTATTTCTAGTTTGACAGCCCTGTGTTCATTGAGTAGATATTTAACTAGCTGTTATTCTGGTGACTGCTCTCATAATTGTGCTGTTGTCAAGATCAATAATTCACGATGATCTGCTGAAGCTAATGAGTTTGTCCAATTACAGTATCTGAGCATCGGTGGGTTTAAGCACAGTGTGAAGGGCTGAGCTAATTTAGATGATTGTAGGGCAAAGGTGTGGTTACAATCTATAAGCTAATTCAATATACTCCTTGGATAATGAGAGATCTGTGAGACCAACAAGCGCCACCTACTGAATAAAGATGAACTACTGTATCTCAGATTAAATGCATTTCTTGGAGAAAGAACGCACTATACATTTAATATCATTTCACACTCAGTTGGAGGTTGTTATTATTTTCATCAGTTTATCCCTTTTTTTACACGTTATTAGCACAAATAAAAATAATTTCTATAGAATCGTTCAGATCTTGGAATTAAAGTGGACCATTTTTTTAATCCAATATTGTTGAGAGTCCGCATATACCTGCTGTTATTCTGTACTGGGGGGGGGGGGGGGATAAACATTTCCTCTAAAATTAAAGTTTTTGGTGGAGCTCACTTCCGGTGGAAATAGTATGGATGGTGTAATGGTTAGTATTACTGCGTGACAGCACTGGCTCATGGGTAAGATTCCCTCTATGGCGGAACACACTAGCCGGGGACACACTAAATGTTAGAGACAGGTCGAAGTGGGGTGCTGGCATCGGCACGTGCATACACACTTGTTGATGCTTGCCACGAAGACGCTCGGGGGGGGTCTATGGGCACCATGATTTATTTTATTTCTCCGGGTGTGCTGAAACTGAAGGTTTACTGGCACACATAATTTTTATGTAAATAAACCTATAAACATAGCTAAAAAAAAAGGTCAGGACATTATATATATATATATATATATATATATATATATATATACATTTTCATGTTTTCCTGTTCATCTGGGGCTATATTGAACATCTATGGTAAATTGGGGCAATTCCCCATTTTGCTGTTGACTGGGTCATCGATAAAATCCAACATATTCCAAATACTCAATTTGACAAATCTGACCCCAAAATTCTGGGAATCAGAGACCTTTTATCAGGTTTGATTTTTTACGATCCTGAGAAATCACTGATCATTGGAATCTGGGATCGGATCGGCATTGAGGAATCCGGGAACTAACGATAATTATATGTATATATGAGAGAGCACCACACAATTGAGACTACCAAAACATTTATTAAAAATATTCAGTGAGATATTAAATAGCAATAACAATTACACAATAAAAATGAAAAATTATTATTCATAATATAAACAATAAAAATGAGGAATTTCCTTGATGCGTAGATCTACAGCAGCATTCAATATGCCCAACTCCGGAATGTTAGTAAATACTTTTGAGAGAACCACCTTCTCTTTGAGTGACTTGGAATTGACCGGGTGATATCACACCCTATGCAGTTGAAAGTTTCTAAAAGTAACTGCAAAAAAAAAAGAAATGAACAAAGAAGCAAACAAAGATTATTGTTGTAAAAGCTCAACTAATATATATAAAATATTTATATATATAATATACTTAACACTTGTGGGCCATATAAAACCGAGGAGTTCGCACGGCCAGGGGAGGGAGAGCCGGGGGCGGGCAAAGGATGGCGTCCCCATGAAAGCGCTGGACGTTCCTCTGGGAATGCAGGCGGGTCGATGCCTGCTTGGGGCGGGCAGCTGACGTCACATGATGTCAGCCCCCTTCTCGGCCATCTCGGTGACCATCTAATGTTTTCTCTCCCGTTTGGCCGCATATGAGGAGATATGTTCTCATACACATCCCCTCACATACTAGTAGTGGGAATTCGGGCGGGGGGGGGGGGGGGGGGCGTTGACTTGTTTGCTAGGCTGTAAGTATATGCAGCCTAGCAAACAGGTCTGAATCAGGCCCTTAATGTAAATTCTGCCATATTGATACACAGCCTGTGTCCTGCCACCTCCTTGTGCACTATAACACCCAGCATGCTCTAATACAGTGGTTCTCAAACTCTGTCCTCAGGACCCCAAACAGTCCACATTTTCCAGACCACCCAACAGGTGCATTCATTACTCATTGACACATTTTAAAAGATCCACAGGTGGAGCTAATTATTTCACTTGTGATTCTGTGGGGAGACCTGGAAAACATGCACTGTGTGGGGTCCTGAGGGCCGAGGTTGAGAACCTGTGCTCTAATAGATGCTGGAACGCACCACAACTGTGCACTCTCCTTTCTAGGTCTCTGGGACTGATGAGCATATGGAGGCTCCATTCAGTAATCATGACTGTTCTTTACATAAATTGTACAGGGTTAATTATTTACAGGGCACAAAGCTTTTGTTTTCATCAATGTTTTACAGAATACAAGGAGACTCGTGGATAAAAACAAAAAGGCTTTCCAAGTATTCCAGTCTCTGTACTACAATCTATACTGCTATGCATATTGCTTATTCAGAGCTTGGGATAGTTATTTCCTGACCCTTTATATATATTTTAGAATAGATTCAGAGGGATAGCAAACATGAGTATGTAGAAAGGCCCCAGCTGCTCTGTCAGGGAGGCGGCATTTGAAGATTTTTCGTTGCACATTTTCTAGTCTTGAGAGGAGCAAACGCACAAACCAGGGCCGGATTAACAATGGGCCTGATGGAGCTATAGCTCCAGGCCCACTCTCGAAATAATCACATTTTGTAGCTGAGGGCCAGGTCTTTCCAACGAGCCCAGCCCCACGTCGCTAGCCCCCCGGGAACCGGAGATACCGCCAGGCAAAGCTGGAAAGTTTTCCCCATAGGATAACATGGGACCCACTAATTCCGACCTCAACACGGTTCCAACGGCTGCCAGTTCCCCCTCCGGCATCACAGAAGCTTGAGGTTAATATCTCAGTTGAACCCAAATCGCTGGGCCTTCAATCTGATACCTGGTCCATATGGGTTCATTGGTTCTAGAGATATTGTGGGTAAACCAATTTTTTTTTTCATTTCTGAAATGTAATTTCATGGCTGTTCATGTTGCTTGAGGACAGATTTCTCTGGAACAAAACGGCCCAGTTTCAAGGGACTAAACTCTTTCGAAGCCTACATATAAATGGGTCAATTGGTTCTGAAGATATAGCTGGTTGTTTAAAGGGGGGCGGGGTGGTTTTTTCTCCCCCTCACACCAGAAAATGCAGGGACTAGGCTTGTGCAAAAGGGTCCAGTCTGGGAATGTCCCTGCATGATCCTGGGACCATATTCCCTAGTAAGTCCCTGCATTTTCTGGTGTAAAAGGGGTATTATTTCAAATAGCCGGGACATGCAGTGCTCTGAATACAGCCGGAAAGCCCCCTGCTCTCTGCCCGGCTGTCAATGGCTGTCACTTCTGCCCAGCGGCAGCTGTCCCCAGTTACCATGAGCATGTATTCCCCCTTGGCAATGAGCATGAAATCCCACATGGCAACAAGCATGGAACCCCTGGCATTGAGCATGGAACCACTGGTAATGAACCACTGGTAATGAGCATGGAACCCCTGGCAATGAACATGTACTGTAGGTAAGCAACACTTATGTAGCATAAATTTTAATAGGCAGTATGATGTTTGGCATAATACATAATGGAGATTATGGTGTGTGGCTTAATATGTAATGGGCAGTATGGTGTAAATTTTTAATGCGCGCCTTCCGCGCGCAATGCCCCTATTTATGAAGAATATTATGCATTATTGCTCAATCTGTTTGGTATAGTGCAGGCATGTCCAAACTATGGCCCTCCAGCTGTTGTGAAACTACAAGTCCCATCATGCATTGCCACAGTTTTGCTATTAGGGAATGCAAAAACTATGTCAAGGCATGCTGGGACGTGTAGTTTCACAACAGCTGGAGGGCCACTGTTTGGACATGCCTGGTATAGTGTGTATTTTGGCTCAATCCATGTGGCAAAATGTGAATTTTGACTCAATCCGTGTGCCATAGTGTGAATTTTGGCTCAATCCGTGTGAATTTTGGCTCATTCCATGTGGCATAATGTGTAAGAGGCAAGTACAGTGGGTGTGGTATAGGGGTCCCGACAGTCATTATCCCGACGTCGGGATCCCGACTGGCCGGACCCAGACAGCATGGTGAGCGAAACTAAGCCCCTTGCGGGCACGGTGGCTCGCTACCCGAGCCGCCTATTCTATTCTCCCTCTATGGGGGTCGTGGACCCCCACGAGAGAAAATAGCAGGTGGCCGTCGGGAACCCGGCTGTCGGTGTTTTGACAGTCAGTGATCCCGATGTCGGGTGAATGCCTGTCGGGATCCAGACTGTCGGGACCCCGTCCGGCACCCAGTACAGTATAAGGAGGTTACTATTGTGTTGCATGATTTGTATAAGGGGTATATGGTGTGGTAAACTTAGGTGACCACATAAAAGGTGCTGAAATGTTGTCTACCAAGTTTCGGCTTTCAGTATTTTTTTATGACTGGAGTTCTGCATCAACCCGCAAGTATTTTAGAACATCGGCATCCTGCGGGTGCACCTTTGGAGGGCACCCGGCAATATATCTCCTTGCATTTTTCTTATGCAAGTATTTACACAAATAGAGACACACCCATGAGCAGACCACCCAACCAGAACACTGGTCACGCCCCCCACATTATTAGGTGCTGGCCACAACCCCTATTATTGTGCATAATAGGCCCTTGATAATTTTCAGCTCCAGGCCCATTTAGACCTTAATCTGGCTCTGGCACAAACAGTACCACAAAGTGTCCCCAGCTGCCACATTTCCTCCCGTCCTCTAATTATTATTACAGCCAATGCTATTTTTCAGCAGGAACCAGCAGGAACTCAGTTCCTGAACCTTATTAAATGTGACATCATCAGGAACTGGGTTCCTGAACCTGTTCTGTGACAAAACTTACTTTCCTTAAGATAAGTTTTAATTTAAAGTCCCCTGTAAGTGCCTTAATTTCTAAATACAATATATATGTCTCTCTCCCTCTCTCTCTGGCCCTTATTCTAGTTGAATCGGACAGGATTTCGGACAGGAACCGAGTGTTCTTAGCCCCGCCTATTGTACAGATCGCTCACACCGTCCGAATGCGGTAAAACGCCGACCGAACGGACCGCGAGTGGATGTTTCATGTGAACACCTCCTCCATCTGTGGGAACCTCCCCCATACTCCAATGGTCGCCGACCATCGAATGATGGACCGAGTGGTCAGACAGCACTGAGTGCTCCAGACCACTCTGACATTTTTCCTTATGAAAGCAGGGATATGGGTGGGCAGCTGGCAACCGGCTAAGTTACTCCTAAATCCAAATCCCTAGCCCTCTCTACCCAGAGCTGTTCTCAACATGCAAGACAGGGGTTCCGTCACCAATGCAAACAGCAGGGGGAAAAGGGGACACCCCTGTCGTGTACCTCTCTCTCTCCAGAGGGATCAATTATCTTCTAAATAGTGTTTAATAAATAAGAAAAATATTGTGATTGATTGCCCATAGCAACATCCCATCTTCAATAGAACTCCTAGCTTAGTCAATGACCTCCTCAGTGCAAATCCAAGCAGTGTTGTGTTGTACATCTTGTTAAATAAGGTCATATCGTCTGTTATAAATAAAGCTTTGAAGATAACAGATTACATACTAAAGTATAAGTATGATAATATAGCTTAAACATTAACCCCATTTAATTATAATCATAGTGAAATTTGCAGCATCCTACATATCTTTATGAGGGAACAGAATTCTACTTGAATATATCAAGTACAGTACAGTACATGGTAGGAACAAGACACCGAAGGAGCAAAAACTGAATTGACAGAGTTCTATTTCATCACTTCAGTGGTCAAGTTCAAAATAGGAATAATTTATTACCTGTGATTTAAAAATTAGCCTTCTGCCAATTAATCAATTACTTCAGAGTAATCAATGCGTGGTGCGAACAATTAGTTGACATTTCAGTCCCAATCTGGCAAATGCATTTGATTTCAGGGTTAAGTGTGAGATAAAGTGTCTCTTGGAGAGGAGAGAAGAGCTTTTCATCCGCCTAATGATGAAAGGCTAAATAACACAGAAATAAGAATGATTCTGACCTGATGTCCTAAAGTGAGCTGAGATGATAAAACAATGACACATTATATAGTACTTCAATAGCTTTAATTATTTTAATGAACTTTTTTTTTTAATATACATTTTGTAATAAGAAAAAGGTCGTGAATAATTAGGTTTGGAAATTCTTCAAAAGTAAGAAAAGAAAGGTGTTAATCTTCGATACTGTACATTGTGCTTAATGTGTGTTTGGCTTGTTATGGACAGAAATATAGACAGAAAGAGCTTTATCGATTTTTGCTGCAGATGGTCTGCGGGAAAGGAGACTAATTCTGTGGGGTTTATGGCTGGCTGTCCGGGGTTACTCAAATTAACTGTATGCGCCCAGTGAAATCACAGATATCCATGGCTCAGTTATACGGTGGGAGTGATGGAGGAATGGGGAGAAATCTTGCTGCATTATAGCACACAAAGAATAGGAAATATAAGGGGGATGCCAGACTCCATCTGGATACAAATCAGAAGCCGGCAATACCTTGGTGTCTTCTAATGTGACGCATGATACAGGACCGTTTGCTTCCAAATGGTCACATCACTTTAAATTGGATGGGGAGTGCTCTGACCACCAACACAATCTAGGCATAGTATTCACATGGATAAGAAGGCATCTAGGCAGTGTCTGGCTGGGGCACACAAAGGGCCCACTAGGAAAATGCAGTGTTAGTTGCGCATGTCTAGGGGTGTGTCCAGGCTACAGGGGTATGTGGCCAGCAAGTAGCTGGATGACTATGTTAAGTGACACAAGTGGGTGGCACAAACACGTGGACCATCTGCATTGGCAGACAGGATGGCAGTTTTAAAACTGACAAAAAAAATACTCCAAAGAGCACATAATGCAAAGAAAATAGGTGCAAGATGGAATTGTCCTTCTTCTCCCACCCGCACTTATGTTGTATTAACAGGACAGGCACAGTTTAACAAACCAATAATTTCAGCGACAGGGTCTGCCACAACTGTGGCTAAAATAATTGTTTCGTTTGGGTGTGGTATGGGGCTCCGACAGTGGGGATCCCGACAGTCAGTATCCCGACTTCGGGATCCCGACTGCTGGTGCTTTGACAGGGGGGCGAGTGCAAAGAAACCCCTTGCGGGGCTACACTCACCACAGGTTCTATTCTCCCTCTATGGGGGTCGTGGATCCCCACAAGGGAGAATAGCCTCTGTGAGTTGGGATCCCCCCTGTAGGAGCACCGGCAGTCGGGATCCCGACGTCAGGATACTGACTGTCGGAATCCCCACTGTTGGAGCGCCACTCGGCACCCGTTTCGTTTGGACCCCCACCAAAAAAAGAGGTGCATGAATTTGTCCTACATAAACAGGACATGCACAGTTTAACAATCCATTTCAGGACAGGGTCTGCCATAACTGTGGCTGAAATACTTGATATTTGATTGAAAATAGAGATACTCTGTCTGCTGTATAGTCCAGGGGTACTGCTAAGTCTGGCGTATAAGCCATGGGGTACTACTAAGTCTGTTGTATAAGCCCTGGGATGCTTTGTATTTAAGCCAATGGAGGACAAACAATAAAAGATCAGGAAAGGGATACAAGCGGGTGGCACAAACACCTGGCACATCTAGCAGTGGCACTGCAGTGACAGACAGGATGGCAGTTTTAAAAACTAGGCCCCGAGCAGCGTTCGGTGGACACGACGAGAGAAGCAGCGTCGAGTGTGTGCGGAGACCAGGGAGAACCTGCAGCATCTGCAAAGTGGTACGATAGGAGGGATTATTTTTCATTTAATTTTGCGTTGAAGATGGAAAAGATAAGTAACTTTTAGTTGTCTAGGAGGACCTGACAGTCTTAAACACTAAAATTAAGTTGATCTGTATCAGTCTATTGACCCCAATTAATCCAAACATAAACGGTTATAATGTAAAGTTTCCATCTTACACTTAGGGGGTTATTCTGCTTGGTGCGGTGGGACCGTACACGGTCGGATCGGGGATTTTTTCAATCTGCGCATGCGTAGCTTTCGCTATGCGCATGTGTGGCGACCTCACACCGCTCACGGACGGGTCTCTCCGTGCGAAAAAACCTGTCCGCAAGAGTACGGTCATTGTGGGCGGCATGGGGGCATTTTTAGGGGAGCGGCCGGAATAATGAGGAAAACTGGGCGTAAACATGGGCGTACACAGGGGTGTGCACCAAAAATGTACGGTGCTACAACCGCTCGATCGGCGAATGCACCGTGCATTTTGGGCCAAAAACAGGCGGACGCCAAAGATAGCTCCAGACCACCCCTAGAGATACCGCATGAGAGCAGACGCCTGGGTCTGCTAATTACTCAAACACATACACCTGAATGTAATAAGCAATGCTGCAGACTATTAAGTGAAAACCATGATTAGCACTACCTGACGAAAAACTGTCTGCAGTATGGGGGCAGCCATTTTCAGAGTGTCTCTTTTTGTACTAGCGCTGCAGCAGTAGCCGGGAGAGTTGGAACCGGCGCTGGCAGCAGAAGGCGGTGAGTAACTAATAATAGTCCCGCAGCCCCCCGGCGCCCACACCCCGTCAGCGCCTCCCCGCCACCGCGGGGGCTGCGGGGCTATAGTTACGCCACTGTTGGAAGCCTATCTTTCTACACTTCTCATGTAAAGGTTTGTTTAATTTTAGGTAAGATTCATTCTAAGACCTGCTTATATATGTCAAGGTATTTATTTTATAACCATCTACACCCATTCAGAAAGTGTTTCTGTATACTTTAAAAAGCAGGACACTCAATTCACAGGAGTTGATATGTCAACTTTTTCGCTGTAACACAAACATACCAGTTTTTTATTAGGAAAAAGACACATAAACCACATCTAAGAGCAACAACATTGTCGGTGGGAAAACAGACGAGACCCGTCCTTATACGGTGGCGTACGCTCTGTTGTACGCCAGTTATCGGTGGCTAAGAGGAGATCCGTCCGTGTACGGTGGCGTACGCTCAAGTGTACACCACTCCCCTTTATCGGTGTTTGTGACCGTCTGTGTGCGGCTATTTTGTGGGCGGACTTACGCTCACCGTACGGAAAACGTATGGTGAAACGGACCGTACGTACGTTTCACCGACCGAACCAGAATAAGGCCCAAAGTGTAGTCATCTTAAAAAGATGTCTTCTGGGCCTGAAACCCCAGAAAGTAGCATACAGACATTAATGAGGAGTTGTTTTACTGCAGTGAGTAAGTGCACACAGCTTTGCAGATCTGAATTTGCCTCCATCCTGCCCATTTGAGTGTGTGGGGTAAAGGCGCATAATCTAAATTTTTCTGTCACATTCACATTTCAGTGTACAGAATGGAGGACAAACAATAAAAGATCAGGAAACAATTCCTACTAGTAGTGCTGAAGCTACTGGCACTACAGGAACTAAGGGTCTTATTCTAGTTCACTCTTTCTGACAAAATCCTTGATGGACAAAACCATGTGCACTGCAGGGGGGGCAGATGTAAAATGTGCAGAGAGAATTAGATTTGGGTGAGTTATTTTGTTTCTGTGCATAAATTGTACATAAAAATATATATAAAACCAATATAAGTACTTGAGCTCAATTTGATCACACAACTGGTGTATTATTCTGGTTATTATCAAATGATTTATGTCCATTAATAAACTGAATATCCAATGGTGCTCTTACCCACTCTCTTTGGTTGATGGTATGTCCATGGAACGAGCGGGCAGCTGTTTTAATTGTAATGGTGCAAATTGAAAATCAGCATAGGTTGATACTGTAAAGTAAGTCTGTCCAGATTCCTGACAAACGGAATAGTGATAGGTCCAGATCAATAAATTATCTTGCAGCTATGGTGGAGAATGATGTGGTGGGGTGATGGTGATATTGCTCAACCGGCATGGAATAGATGGACGCCCCCACGGCCGGGAGTACACACTAGGAGAGGATGGCAAAGTGGCAGATGATATATGGGACGGTAGAAGAGCCTTCAAATTCCGCTAAAGTGCCAGCTGCACCCATATTTCAGCTAGCCTACTCCCGTTTGGAGGTCTGAAAATCTGGAGTCTTTGGAGGTATGCCAATGCTTGTGCATTGTTGTGTGTGCAATAAAACTTCCTCTGATGTGGCAACGCTCCCAATTATTGTTTCCTACCTGTTAGCATAAGAATGTGTTGGGTTGGTTTGTTTTGATCTATTTTTATAGCAAGTCAAACACAGCTCTTTACTGGCAATATCCACACTGGAATCAATATTCAAGTAATATTTGTTTTTCCATTCAGATGCTAGGAAAGATCATGTTGGTTTTTTTTGTGATCCCATAAATAACGCGGGTGACTCTCAACAGATTAGCTGCAAATTAATAGATCTTGGAGAAAGTACATTAAAACTTCCATTAATTTTTAGACTTAGCTAATGACATTTTTGTTTCAATAATGTTCCAGTGTTCAGCCAAGAGTCATAATTGGTATGGACAGATTAGGGCACCAGCGACTGCAGCCTGTACGGCAAATACAAATACTCATCATGCTGTATTTATTGCTGTGTGGGGATCACAGGGAGAGAGAGAGAGTTCACCTCACTTACCAATTTATACGCAAATCTTTGCTGAAATCCTTCCAAGAGTTGAAACCTATAGTTTATAAATTCATTTAGGATCACTTTTGGACTATGAGCTGTATGTCACAGTGACATGTGTGTGTAAATAAGTGCTGAATGCGGCAGAGGTTTACAAACCTATACAGTACATGTGTGTTGTAATGATTGTGAATAGAAAGGTGTAGGATTCCATAAGCATTAACCCCTTCCTGACAGAGCTAGTTTTTGCGTTCCTGACAGAGCCATTTTTTTCAAATCTGACATGTCTCACTTAAGTGGGGATAACTTTTTTTTGCTTTTACTTATCCCAGTGATTTTGAGATTGTTTTTTCGTGACACATTGTACTTCAAATTAGTGGTAAATTTGGGTCGATACAGTCTGTGTTTTTTTGTGAAAAATACCAAAATGTCGTGAAAAAATGGAAAATTTAGAGATTTGCAAAATGTTAAATTTTCTGCTTGTGAGACAAATAATCATACCACTCAAAATAGTTAATAACTAACATAGACCATATGTCTACTTTATGTTTCCATCATTATTTCAACTTCCTTTTAATTTTTTTGGACACTAGGAGGCTTACAATATGAATAGCAAATTCTCAAATTTTCAAGAAAATTTCAAACACTGATTTTTTTAGGGACCAGTTCAGTTCTGATATGACTTTGAGGGACTTGTATGTGAGACACCCCCATAAATGATGCCATTTCAAAAACTGCACCCCTCACAGTATTCAAAACAGCATTTTGGAAGTTTGTTAACCCTTTAGGTGTTTCACAGGAATTAAAACAAAGTGTAGGTGAAATTTCAAAATTTCATTTTTTTTTGCAGATTTGCAATTTTAATACATTTTTCTAAGGAACACAGTACATTTTACTAGAGAAATGTGACTAAAAATTGATTCCCCCAATTCTTTTGTTTTCAAAAATATCCTATATGTGGCCCTAGTGTGCACGTTGACCAAACCACAGGCTTCATAATAGAAGGAGCACCTACTTGATTTTGGAGCCTCCTTTTTATGAGATTATTTTTTAGGCACCATGTAGGTTTCTAGGCACCATAAGATGCTAAAATTTAGGAACCCCCCCACAAGTTACCCCATTTTGCAAACTACACCCCTCAGGGAATTCATCTAGGGGTATAGTGTACATTTCAAACCCCCAGGGGTTTCACCAATTGTGGTACAACTGGGCAGTGAAAATGAAAAATTACATTTTTTACACAAAAATGCAGTTCTGGCTCAAAATTTTTCATTTTCACAAGGAATGAAGGAGACAAAGCACCCCAAAATCTGTGCCCCAATTTCTCCCGAGTACCGCAATGCCTCACATGTGACCAAAAAATACCAGTTGGGTGCATGGCAGGACTCAGAAGGGAAGGAGTGATTTTTGGATTTTGCAGCTCAGATTCTGGTGGAATTTTGGTGGGTGCTATGTCGCATTAGCAAGACCCCCCAAGCACCAATACAGTGGAACCCCCCCACAAGTGACCCCATTTTGCAAACTACACCCCTCAGGGAATTCATCTAGGGGTATAGTGTACATTTCAAACCCCCAGGGGTTTCACCAATTTTGATACAAGTGGGCAGTGAAAATGAAAAATTACATTTTTTTACACAAAAATGCAGTTCTGGCTCAAAATTTTTCATTTTCAGAAGGTATGAAGGAGAAAAAGCACCCCAAAATCTGTGCCCCAATTTCTCCCGAGTACGGCAATGCCTCACATGTGAACAAAAAATACCAGTTGGGTGCATGGCAGGACTCAGAAGGGAAGGAGTGATTTTTGGATTTTGCAGCACAGATTTTGGTGGAATGAATGGTGGGTGCTATGTTGCACCAATACAGTGGAACCCCCCCACAAGTCACCCCATTTTGCAAAGTACACCCCTCAGGGAATTCATCTAGGGGTATAGTGTACATTTCAAACCCCCAGGGGTTTCACCAATTTTGATACAAGTGGGCAGTGAAAATGAAAAATTAAATTTTTTTACACAAAAATGCAGTTCTGGCTCAAAATTTTTCATTTTCAGAAGGTATGAAGGAGAAAAAGCACCCCAAAATCTGTGCCCCAATTTCTCCCGAGTACGGCAATGCCTCACATGTGACCAAAAAATACCAGTTGGGTGCATGGCAGGACTCAGAAGGGAAGGAGTGATTTTGGGATTTTGCAGCTCAGATTCTGGTGGAATTTTGGTGGGTGCTATGTCGCATTAGCAAGACCCCCAAAGCACCAATACAGTGGAACCCCCCCACAAGTGACCCCATTTTGCAAACTACACCCCTCAGGGAATTCATCTAGGGGTATAGTGTACATTTCAAACCCCCAGGGGTTTCACCAATTTTGATACAAGTGGGCAGTGAACATGAAAAATTACATTTTTTTACACAAAAATGCAGTTCTGGCTCAAAATTTTTCATTTTCAGAAGGTATGAAGGAGAAAAAGCACCCCAAAATCTGTGCCCCAATTTCTACCGAGTACGGCAATGCCTCACATGTGAACAAAAAATACCAGTTGGGTGCATGGCAGGACTCAGAAGGGAAGGAGTGATTTTTGGATTTTGCAGCTCAGATTCTGGTGGAATTTTGGTGGGTGCTATGTCGCATTAGCAAGACTCCCCAAGCACCAAGACAGTGGAACCCCCCCACAAGTGACCCCATTTTGCAAACTACACCCCTCAGGGAATTCATCTAGGGGTATAGTGTACATTTCAAACCCCCAGGGGTTTCACCAATTTTGATACAAGTGGGCAGTGAACATGAAAAATTACATTTTTTTACACAAAAATGCAGTTCTGGCTCAAAATTTTTCATTTTCAGAAGGTATGAAGGAGAAAAAGCACCCCGAAATCTGTGCCCCAATTTCTCCCGAGTACGGCAATGCCTCACATGTGACCAAAAAATACCAGTTGGGTGCATGGCAGGACTCAGAAGGGAAGGAGTGATTTTTGGATTTTGCAGCTCAGATTCTGGTGGAATTTTGGTGGGTGCTATGTCGCATTAGCAAGACCCCCAAAGCACCAATACAGTGGAACCCCCCCACAAGTGACCCCATTTTGCAAACTACACCCCTCAGGGAATTCATCTAGGGGTATAGTGTACATTTCAAACCCCCAGGGGTTTCACCAATTTTGATACAAGTGGGCAGTGAACATGAAAAATTACATTTTTTTACACAAAAATGCAGTTCTGGCTCAAAATTTTTCATTTTCAGAAGGTATGAAGGAGAAAAAGCACCCCAAAATCTGTGCCCCAATTTCTCCAGAGTACGGCAATGCCTCACATGTGAACAAAAAATACCAGTTGGGTGCATGGCAGGACTCAGAAGGGAAGGAGTGATTTTTGGATTTTGCAGCACAGATTTTGGTGGAATAAATGGTGGGTGCTATGTTGCACCAATACAGTGGAACCCCCCCACAAGTCACCCCATTTTGCGAAGTACACCCCTCAGGGAATTCATCTAGGGGTATAGCGTACATTTCAAACCCCCAGGGGTTTCACCAATTTTGATACAAGTGGGCAGTGAAAATGAAAAATTACATTTTTTTACACAAAAATGCAGTTCTGGCTCAAAATTTTTCATTTTCAGAAGGAATGAAGGAGACAAAGCACCCCAAAATCTGTGCCCCAATTTCTCCCGAGTACGGCAATGCCTCATGTGTGACCAAAAAGTGGCAGGACTCAGAAGGGAAGGAGTGATATTTGGAGTTTGCAGCACAAATTCTGGTGGAATGATGGTGGGTGCTATGTCGCATTAGCAAGACCCCCAAAGCACCAATACAGTGGAACCCCCCCACAAGTGACCCCATTTTGCAAACTACACCCCTCAGGGAATTCATCTAGGGGTATAGTGTACATTTCAAACCCCCAGGGGTTTCACCAATTTTGATAAAACTGGGCAGTGAACATGAAAAATTACATTTTTTTACACAAAAATGCAGTTCTGGCTCAAAATTTTTCATTTTCACAAGGAATGAAGGAGAAAAAGCACCCCAAAATCTGTGCCCCAATATCTCCCAAGTACGGCAATGCCTCACATGTGACCAAAAAATACCAGTTGGGTGCATGGCAGGACTCAGAAGGGAAGGAGTGATTTTTGGATTTTGCGGCTCAGATTCTGGTGGAATGAATGGTGGGTGCTATGTGGCATTAGCAAGACCCCCGAAGCACGGTGAAATTATGAACCTAATATTCCATAGATGTGTGGTATATTTTAAAACACTCCTTTATACATAGGCCGGGTTTGTCGGGGCAAGTGTCACACTGGAAAATAGTTTGCTTTCTTATTCCCTTTTTATAGCAAACTTTGCACCTTTTTTGTGTCCTGCCCTTTTTTCCAGTGGAGGGGATTTCATCAGGAAAATGCTGCCCTGGTACAATACGGGGGCCAGTACTAGAAGTACTGGGGCCCTCTGCCTGCTGGTTCCCAAATATTAGGCCCTTTATGACTTCCTCTTGAAAGTGCATAAATGTCCCCCTCTGGCCGGTAGAACGGAATAGCACGTAAGCGTTATACAGTGCCATCTGGATGATATACACGGCCACCTTCTTGTACCAGATTTTTGTTTTCCGCAGGGCACTGTACGGCTTCAGTACCTGATCTGAAAGATCCACTCCGCCCATGTACCTATTGTAATCCAGGATACAATTAGGTTTTGAGGTGTGGGTACTGGTACCTCGTACAGGGACGGAGGTGGTACTGTCTCCGTGAATTGTTGTCAGTATAAGGACATCCCTCTTGTCCTTATATTTGACCAACAACATATTTTCGTTGCATATTCCCCTGCTTTCACCCCTTCTCATTACTTGGGCAATGTGCGTTTTTGGGAGGCCTCTTTGGTTCTTGCGCACAGTACCGCAAGCTGCTGTACCTCTTGAACCAAGGGCCTTAAACAGGGGGATGCTAGTGTAAAAGTTATCCACATAGAGGTGATAACCTTTATCCAGGAAGGGGTGCACTAAATCCCAGACAATTTTCCCACTAACACCTACGAGGGAGGGGGGGCATTCTGGCGGTTCAATTCTTGAATCCTTCCCTTCATAAACCCTAAACCTGTGGGTGTACCCTGAGGTGCTTTCACACAGTTTATACATTTTTATGCCATACCTTGCCCTCTTACTGGGAAGGTACTGGCGGAATTTAACCCTTCCTTTAAAATGTATAAGGGACTCGTCGATACAAATAAATTTTTCAGGGATGTACACCTCTTCAAATTTGGCACTGAAATGATCAATGACCGGCCTGACTTTGAATAGCCGGTCAAAGGTGGGATCATCTCTGGGTGGGCACTGTGCATTATCGGTGTAATGTATAAATTTAAGAATTGTCTCAAATCGAGTCCGGGTCATGGCCATACGGTAAAATGGAGTACTGTACAGAACATCTGTACTCCAATATTGCCTAATTTCTGGCTTTTTTACTATGCCCATATGAAACACCAGACCCCAAAACGTCATCATCTCTACTGCATCTACAGGGGTCCACCTAGCAAATGATGACGTGGGGTTTTGAGCAATAAACTGCTGGGCATATAAATTAGTTTGGTCCACCATTAAATTTATAAAATCATCAGAGAAAAATAATTTGAAAAAGTCAATTTCTCTGAGACCTGTGGAATCAAATTGGATTCCTGGCATGGCCAAAAACTCAGGAACCTGGGGCTCAAAATTGTCTGGTGGTGGGGTCCATACGAGATCAATTGTTGGGGGGGGGGGTCTCAGCTGCTCTACGGGGGCGTCTTTGAGGGGGTCCCTCATCACCAGAGGAGGAAGAGGAGCTTAAGACGAATCCTTCAAATTCCCCGCTTGCATCACTGGCTGTGTCAGAGTCAGAGGCAAGCATGGCATATGCCTCCTCCACTGAATACATTCTCCTGGATGACTAGGAGGACATTTGGGAGGACATTTGGGAGGACATTTGGGATGCCATTTTTATTTTTGTGTTACTGGTAGTGAAATGTTTCAACACGTGTATAGTGTAGGGGGGGGTACAAACTTTATTTCAACCCGGGGGGTATGTAGTGTGTAGTGTGTATGTAGTGCAGAAAAAAAAAAATACTTTATACCAATAAAAAAAAAAAAAAATGAAGGGGTTAAAAATAAAAAATTGAAGGGGTTAAAAAAAAAAAAAAGGTCCTGCGCCAAAAATTGAGCACAGATGTTGGTCAGTAACGTCTGTCACTGAACAGCGCTCAAAGGTAACAGGAATTTGATCAAAAAAAAAAAAAAATAGATCAACCCTGTGCCGAAAAAGCTGATCAGTGATGTACGTCACTGATCAGCGCACAGTGGCCACAGGACACCCACAAAATCACAGTGTGTGTAAAAAAAAAATTTAAAAAAGACCCCACAGCACTCACAAAAAAAAAAAAGGTGATCAGTGATGCGACACTGATTACCAGTGAGGTGCAGCAGGTGCACAACCTTTGGTGCAACTGACAGATATATATATAAAAAAAAAAACCTCTGTACCCCCAAAAAAGTTGCTGATCACCTCAGATATAGTGATCAGCACAAAAGGCGGGGGCAGCAGACACAAAATTTAGCACTCTCTATCACTCTCTGTCACTATCTCTCTCTATCTCTCTATCTCTCACTATCTATCACTCTATGACACTGCAGCAGCAGCACTGACAGGTATATCTATATATAAAAAAAACCCTGCGCCCCCAAAAAGTTGCTGATCAGTTAATTTATACTGATCAGCACAAAAGGAGGGGGCAGCAGTCAGTTATATAAAAAATATATAGCACAATCTGTCACTATCTCTCTCTATCTCTCTCTCTCTATCTCTCTCTATCTCTCTATAACTATCACACTGCAGCAGCACAAAATATAGCACTCTGTCACTAGGCCTCTCTATCTATCTCTCTCTCTCTATCTCTCTCTATCTCTCTCTCTCTATCTATAACTATATCACACTGCAGCAGCACAAAATATAGCACTCTCTGACACTATCTCTCTCTCTATCTCTCTCTATCTCTCTCTATCTCTCTATCTCTCTCTATCTATCTCTCTATCTAGCTATTACACTGCAGCAGCACAATTTCACAGCACAGGAAGGCACAAGTAGCAACAGGATCCAGGAAGCATCCAGCACACTACAAGCACAGATCAAGCAGTGATCAAGCAGTGATGAAGCAGTGATCAGGTAAGTATGGAGCAAGGTTCTGGTCAGTATATGGCGGCAGGTGGGCACGGTGACCGCACTGCACGCTATTCCAGACCGGAATGGCGTCTGCAGTGCAGTCACCGTTAGTTTAAACCCCCCTCCATGGCTGTGATTGGTCCGTCGGTCCGACGGACCAATCACGGCCTTTGGGGGCGGGCGGGGTGAGGTGGGGTGACACCAGTGTCACCCTTACACCCCGCGGTGATTGGTGCTGTACTTTACAGCACCAATCACCTCCGATCCCGTGTCACCGGCGAACGTTATTCGCCGGTGACACAGGAAAACGCTGTGAATGGCTGTTCACACTGAACAGCCAATCACAGCGATCGCCGACGGGGGGGCGGCATCGCAGCCCCCCCTGGGCATGCACGGACATGTCTGCTGTCAGGGACAGCAGACATGTTGAAACTGTCACCGCGTCTATAGACGCGGTGACAGTTTAAATCCATGACGTACATTTACGCCATGTGTCGGGAAGTGCTTCCCGACCATGACGTAAATGTACGTCAAATGTCGGGAAGGGGTTAAAATGCTCAGTATTGCTACTTATTTTGGAAAATATATTTACTGACATTTTAATAAATATTTACTGATAGCTAGAAGAGTTTGCTGACATCTGAGGTTGTAAGCTTGCGAGCAGGGCCCTCCTACCTCTTTGTTGGTTTGTTTCTACCCAGTTTGTTTAATCACTGTTGTTTCCAATTGTAAAGTGCAATGGAATATATAAGAAACTGTAAATAAATAAAATTTATATCTAAAAATATGTCCATAGCTAACAGAAGCATTGTCTACAACAAATAGATCATGAATTGTATATAAGTAACTCGGTACTTATGTAATATCTGGGCTCCCGTTTTTCTTATGAGACCGCGTCCCCTCGCGGGGCTCGCTGCGCTCACCACGCTTCGGGCACGGTGGCTCGCTGCGCTCGCCACACTATATAAAATCAACTCCATGCGTAGTTGGATAGTAAGGGTATGAAAAAATGGGGTGCATTTAACATGGGAGCCCAGATAATACATAAGTACCAGTAACTCAATATACAGTACTTCAGATTTTAGAGGATATTCCTCCTGTCTAACAACAGGATAGGCCAGTGATGGCTAACCTTGACACTCCAGCTGTTGTTGAACTACACATCCCTGCATGCCCTGCATCATTTTTAGAATGGGCAAATAGTAAAACTGTAGCAGGGCATGCTGGGATGTGTAGTTCAACAACAGCTGTAGTGTCAAGGTTAGCCATCACTTGGATAGGCAGTAGTTATTACTACATAGCACAAAATGTTACTGACAGTAGACAGCCTTGTACTAGGGATGGCCATCGGTGCAATTGCCATCGATGGTTTCCATCGATGGTGATTCTTCACACAGACATCGATAGTTAAAAATGATGTGATGGGCAACCATCGATAGTTTTAGCTATTGATGGTTAGCCATTCTCTTTGACTGACTGGCCCAAAGGCCAATCAGAATGTGGGGGATGGGGCTTCCGGGTTGTCGGGGGGAGAGCTATGCTCCGTGTCCAGGCACTTTGAAAAAAAAAAAAACATTGTTTCTACTATGCCATCGATGTAGGGAAACCATCTGGTACTCCCCCATCCATGGCAAAAGTAGACAACATTGGCCATAAGCCATCGATGATTTTGAATCATCGATGGTCGATGGCCATCTCTACCTTGTACACCTAATGGAAGCAGCCATTTTGTTGTGGTTCACTAGTGATAAGACATAGCCGTTATTTAGTGACATCATTGAGACATGAGGCACAAAGTGCTTAATGTGACAGTATACTGAATACTTATTTTACCAACACCTTAGATAAGCATGGAAATAATTGGACCTGTAACCTTCCCTCTGGCGGTTGTACAAAAAAAATCCACAGAATCATTTTTATCAGGAGTTTATACGGAACCTCCTTCCTCTTTATGGGCCTCAGCCAAATGTGTGTTTTGGGATGAAATATGCCTATTAAACTCTACCACGTGTAAAAGAGGAGGAAAAGGGAGGCACATTTAGCTGAGGCCTATAAGGAGTAAAGAGCTGCCATATAAACTCATGATAAAGGTGACTGCTGATTGCTAATCTATTTTAGGACAAGAGCCAGTAGAAAGGTTATCATCCAATTTTCTCTATATTTCTTAGATATCTCTGTACCTTCTCCATTGTCATTCTCATAAGTTCTATAGATTTCTGATTACTGAAACAAACAAATATAACTCCATAACAGGGGACAGTTTAATCAAAAATATTACTTCATTAATATAAACAATTTTATCTTTTCTTTAAAAAAAAATAATATTTGGCCAAGTTTCTGCTTTATTGATGTCTTCAGATAATGCAATTTGTGGTTTGGCATTGTGGCATGATTCAGACAGCATGGAGAGATTCTTCAAAATGGCTGCCAAGAGTTACTTTGTGGCTGAGAAGATACATATGGCTTACATAGAGGATGATGGGAATACAAGAAGGGGATACATTTTACCCGCTATGTGATACATTCTACGATACAGTTGGAGCAGTGGCGTAGCTATGTTTTGGGCGCCCCCCGCCGTTAGTGGGGGGTGCCCATACCCACCCCCCGCCGCCGCCCCGTCAAGCACCCCGGCCGCCCCGTCGCCCCGCCGCCTATGCTAACGCCCTCCCCCGCAGTCTTACCTATCGCGCTGCGCTGGTCCCGGCGGCTCCGTTCTTCTGCTGAGGACCACCACAAAATGGCCGCCCCCATACAGCAGACAGTTTCAGAGAACAGTGTGCTATATGGGGGCGGCCATTTTGTGGTGGTCCTCATCAGAAGAACGGAGCCGCCGGGACCAGCGAGATACGTAAGTCTGCGGGGGATTGGGGGGGGTAACTATAGCACCACAGCCCCCGGCGCCCCCACATGCACAGCGCCCCCCCCCCCCCCCCGCGGTGGCGGGGGCTGCGGTGCTATAGTTACGCCCCTGAGTTGGAGTTGTTAGAGAATATAAATGTTTTTTGAAACTGTAAAGAATCTTACAGATCTGGTCATTGATTATATAAATTGAAGTCCTCTGCTGCAGTCCGGATTCCAGAGCAGGTTTTACATCCAACATCAGCCATGATTCAAGGACAAAGGATCACTGTATGTGGTTGCCTTAATCTAGTTAACTCATGCATGTTTAATATAATTTCTATAGGTGCCAGATTAGATGTAGCACAGAGAGGGAACTACCCGGGCTTTCACATTCATTTTTACAATAAATTCTTAAAACTAGTATATTTAATGTAACCCATCGGTATTACACTTGTAGTAGAATACAATGAAAATCTAATTACATATATATATATATATATATATATACATATATAGAGAGAGAGAGAGAGAGAGAGAGAGAGAGAGAGAGAGAATACGTAGGTGTCTGGCATGGGCAGGTGTCGGTCATGCTCAAGTGTCCTTCCCAACGATAATAGACTGTACTGCACAACTGGTTGGCACTAAGTAGAATATGGTACTTATATAGATAGATCGATAGATTGATTGATTGATTGATTGATACATAGACAGCCATTTATAGATACATCTGAATATAAAATCTTGAGATAAAAAAATATCACATACAGTAATTGAATGGTTGTTATTGCTAGGACTACAAACAAAATACATTTTTAACACTTATCTTGTTTTCTGTTTCTGTTGTTATTTTTCCTTTTTCTCACTGATTTATTATATAAGCAAAAAAAAAAAAATTAATTAATGTGTTTCTAAACGCAGACACAATTTGCCATTTCACCTTTTACCTCAGAAATTCAGGTGTATATGACTCACAGACAACAAATCTTACTACAAGTTGCTAAAACTTGTTACATTAAATGTCTATTAGGTAATTAGGTAATTAGATCACGACCAGTGCACAGGACATTTATTATTTACAAAACAGAGTATATAATTAGAAAAATACTAATATTTTTCAGTTGCAAACAAAAATAAGCAAATTAATTGTATTTTAAAATAGTTTAGTCATCGCTACATAATTCAGGATCATTTTCTAAAAGTCATTCTTTTCTTGTCAGAAACAAGGTTTTGCCGTTTTTCTAGCAGAATAATGTTATTAATTTTACAAGGCACTATATGGAAAATGAAATTACAAAATTGACTTTCAGTTGCATTGATTTTGAGTATGATGGAGGAGAGCAATTGTTGTAAAAAGGCGGCAACTTCCACACATTACGCATTTTGTGAAAAATGTTATATATACACAAAAGTGCTATCAACTATCCATTTCCATTTCTGATTCAGACCTGCTCGCTAAGCTGCATGTAATCGCCTAGCCATGTGACGTCAACCTCCCACCCCAAGCTGACGTCAGACTCGCCACGCCTGCGTTAGCAGGGGAACGCCCAGCGTTTCTATGGGGATGCCCATAAATCTTATGGGGGGTGCCCTGCTACCACCAACTGCCGCTCCTTACTGAGCAAACGGTTTGGTGAGTGTAAATTTCTGTTCACTCCTGGGGTTTGTGCATGCACAAACCCCGAACATCGGGGACAGAAACAAATTTTGCCCATACCGAATGAAAACTTGTTCAATTTTGCTCATAGCTTGCCATTAAATGTTTAGGGACTGATGTATTAAAGTCTGGAGAGAGATAAAGTGGAGATAAATAAATTACCAACCAGCTCCTAACTGACAATTTTCAAACATAGGGTGTGTATATATATATATATATATATATATATACAGAAGTACCAACGCACTCGCCATTCCTACAAATGGGGTGCAAACAGCACACACACTACCCAGGTTGTGGTGCAGTGGCCTGTGACCACACACTCTAGTAAATACAAATACATATATATAAACGGTTTGAGATTTAAGCGACCAATTGAGAGAGATAACGTAGAGAGAGATTATGAAGTCTATGTGCTAAGTCTTGTAAAGAGGTAAAGTGGATGGAGATAAAGTACCAGACAATTAGCTCCTAACTGTAATTTCATAGGCTGTGTATAAAATATTTGAGAGATAGGTAGTTAGGTTAAAGAAATGCGCAATAAAATTGCACAGCAGCACAGTCCACAGTACAAAGAGCATAACTCCCAACTTGGATATTTCATAGGACAATAAACCATTGTACGTCTTGTTTTTACATATTTGTGTATAAAATATGACAATTCAGCCAGGTACAGACTACTAGACGAGGGATCTTGACACGATATGTAATTGCCGGCCAAATCAGATTTATGTATTGGCCAGATTGATCAGTGAATACCCATTATTGCGCACTTACCCAGGTGTTAGCTATGTCTTCTGGTCGTCCCTGCTGTAAGGTCACCCAGAAGACATCATTAGCAATGCCATGCTCCTGAATGCAACTTTGCATACTTTGTGGCTACCCTGCAGTGACAAGGGCAGCAAAACACAGATAGACTATGAGGCATGTTTAGAACCACTAGATAACATGACATCTTAACACTGTCAAGGAGGATATTACATTCACACTGGCAATGTATAGTATATTCTACAGAGTTGCTTGTTTAAACTAAAGGCAGTGGCTATAAGACCTGCTTAAAACAGTTTTCACAGAAATTCCTTAATAAGCCATTGATTGGTTAAGGTTCACATAGCTTTTGTCCTTGAGCTGTCATACAATTGATGTTTGAAATGGATCCAATCAAGGTGCTGACATTCAGAATGTCGAGATGTTCAAAAGATCGACTTTGTGAATGTTGATACTTATGCTGTGTACACACGGTGAGATTCCCTTGCTATTCGACGTAAGATTCAAGTGCTATACAATATTTGCTAACTTTGTACTATTTACATATAATTTATGCTATCTATATTCGATTTGCACTATATAGTCATTGCTGCCCTGTCTATCTGGGTTTAGATTTGTGCTGCCGCGGGAGCGCACATCGGGATTGCAAGGTAAAAAAACATACAGAACTGAATTTTATACAAAGGATTCCAAATCAATATTTGCATTGAGCCCCATAGGTGTCAAAGTTTGCAATTGGAATATCCAATATGCCTCTTTTTCCGCCAGATCCCTATAGATCCCCACCCCTGTTGGTCGTTTTCACATGATGAACCCCAAAGAATTTGAACCCTTCCAAACTACCTCTGTGTTTTAAAATAGGGTTTAAACTTATTACTTAAATATGTTCTTCCTTTTGTCTACTATTTGTATATGTCTGGTGTGGAAAGTGTCCTTAGGACGATATACCACAGTCGAATGGGGGGAGCACTGTGACTCCCTAATCCAGCAACCGGAGACCCACAGACCGGCACTGTAGGCTCGGTTAGCATGGACCCAGGAGACTGAGGTGTCGCCCTGGGACACTCTCCAAATAAATAGAAGTATTAAATAAGTGTAATAATACAAATGATGTATATAAAAATTGAAACCCTAATTGGATAATATATCATAAATAAAATTGCAGATGGGAATTATATGGGGGATGAGGATAAGGGTAGAAAAATATTTTAAAATTACCATAAATTGTCTAAATGTATTCTTATAAACAGCATATTTAGGTACATATAGAATACTACTCTCTCTATTTAATCTGTTTGCATATGTTATTTATTTATGTAAATAATCTCTGAGTACTAAGAATTTAAACAAATGTATATTGTGAATGGGATAATTATATGGGAATGATCCCAAAAGAACTAAAAACAAAGATAGCTCAGTCGGTAACGACATGGACCTATGTATAGTGAATCTAGGGTTCAAATCTAATGGAGACTGTTTTTTATTTTTATTTATTATCTTTTATTGTGATTGTATTATATATTGTGTTTTTATTTTTACGTTTATATTTATTTTTACGGTACTTGTGTAATTTCACTGCGCCAGCATGGCGCCGTGCATCTGAGTCCCCTTGCGGGGCTCGTTTCGCTTGCCCACGCTGCGGGCTCGGTGGCTCGCTACGCTCCCCACGCTATCTAAAATCAACTCCATGCCAACATGGATAGTGGGGGTATGAACTATCCATGTTGGCATGGAGTTATGTTAGTTTATTTTAGATAGTTTGCCGAGCGTACAAACCGGAAGTAGCACATGCTGGCGCCGTGAAACTACACAAGTACCATTTTTACTTTTATTTGTGCATTTATTCATTGGCAATATAGATAATATTAGGAAAGAAATGTATATCTAAAGCTACAGAATGATAAATGAAGCGTTAATTTGAACTCATACCTGAACTACCACAAGTGTATGCACAGAGACTTCTAAGGAGCACACCTGTGCAACTAAATGACAACCAATAAGTAGAGTTTTACAATTAAGGAGCTGGGTATAAAGAAGCATTTGGTCACAAATGAAAATTATTCTTTGAAAAAGCCCTTTATAAGGGCGAAACGCGTTAGAAGTCTGTTCCCAGCCATCCACTACAATTCAATAGCAAGCCAAAGATGCCACTGGACCTTCAACACTGATCCGTCCACACTATCCAATTGTGAGATATATCCACATGGGTCTTTTCCTCTGTCACTGTCTGCAGCTGCAGCCCAAGTTCATCTGCCCGGAGAACGCAGGGAGGAGGAGGTGTTCACGGCAGGCGCGAGTGAGAGAAGCGCTGCCATCAGCAGCTGACCAGAAGCCACCGGCAACGGGGGTGAGAGCTTCACAGCCGGGTCCACCGTACGGTCAGACGCACCAATCCCCTCCCAGCGGGACACTCCAACAAATATCTACAAGGACCAGCACGGGTGAGATCTATGTGCTAAATGCACACAATTATCATGCACACCCAGCACACAACTGTAAACACAGTTTTTTTGTACGGGTACAAGTATTGAGGACTGCTGCTGATTAGCTATTTTTACGAAAATTATAAAAACCTCTGTGAAAAAGGAAAAAGAGGTATATAATATAATATATATTTTTTTGGTACACTAGCGCCCAATCAACCTCTGTGCTAAGAGGGGTCGAATGCTTGCTTCATCCAGGAATTATGCTAGGCAGGATAAACAACATCAAAACAAGACCGTACATTTCCAGAGTGTGAACTTGGGATTTTGGTACCCTTTGTACGGGAATAGAAAGAGTTTGCCCACATGAAGTGGCCCTCCACAGCAAAGGACACGATTTGGGGCAAAACCACAGACAAAGTCAATAAGGTGGCACCACATTATTTCTTCCGGCCTTTTTGCCCTTGGGTCATCGGACCGTGGCCTGAGGAGGCTCAGCTGCTGAGTAAGGGGGTGGTTATGGGTCCCTTCTGGCAGCACATGGTGGGGCAGCAGGTGTATTGGCTGCCTGGGCTGCTACAAGTTTCCTGGTGGTGCTGGCAATATCCGCCAGAATCTCATTCTGGCGGCTGGTCTGCTGCACCAGATTGGTAAGCGCAGCAGCCACTTTGTCCAGCACCACTACGTGGCACTCATTGCGCTCGCCAGATTCCACCCCAAGCTGCCTCAGCAGCTGGGTTCTGATGTCCTCCTCAGGCTGTGTGGCGCGCTGCTCTTCGTGTGGCCCTGAATTGGAAG
This sequence comes from Crinia signifera, assembly GCF_055691185.1. NCBI lineage: Eukaryota > Metazoa > Chordata > Amphibia > Anura > Myobatrachidae > Crinia > Crinia signifera. Next base: position 270,084,841 of record NC_139221.1, read on the forward strand.
CTACTGGTGACAGTGGAGGCTTCTCCTCAGCTGTGAAAAGAGAAAAACATTGTCACCATCACATTAATATAGAATGTATTTGAGCAAGAACAAGGCATTTGCCACATTTACTTGCTAACTCTGCAGCAAAAACCTCCACTGGGAGCTCACTATCCATGTTAGCTACCCCCCCTGATCTCGACCTCATCAATTACGTCTTGCGCCAGATGATCCAGGGGGGTCAGCTCCTTGTCTGATGGCATAGGTCCACTCCCGGTGGTCATGCTGTGCCTCCACATGTCAGTAAGCTTCCTCTTCAGGGCACACTTGAAGTCCTGCCACCTAAAATGTCCAAAATAAAAACATGTAGATCTACTACATATGTAATGGTCTCTGCTACCACACATCATTACTAGTGAAAAGTTAGCATTGTGGCTGGTATGATATGAATCAATATAAGTTTGCAGCTTCCTGATTGTGGACTCCATAACACAGCATCAAACTATTGCATATTGCAACCCATTAAAGTGAAACGACATCCACATGTTTAATGGCCACAGTTTTGGACATGTTACAGTAAGGTGAGGTAGGGCAGACATTTGTTTTCCCTCTTTTTGGGACACACAATTATGGCTGTATCATCACATACAGTACAGGAACCCAAACGTGGTCCTCAAGGCACCCCAACGGTCCAGGTTATAGGTATATTCATGGCTCAGCACAGATGGTTAAATCAGACTGACTGAGTTACTAATTAAGTCACCTGTGGCCAAGCATGGATATACTTAATACCTGGAACGTTGGGCTGCCTTGAGGACCGCATTTGGGAACCTATGACTTCTAGAATTATTGTCCATGGTGCAAGGTGTCATAATCACACCAGAAAGGGGAGATGCAGCTCTCGATTTAATGATTTGAACAATTATAGTAATAAAAAATCATATATATTTAATTAAAATAAAAACATAATTCATATATGCATGACAAATAGAATAAGAAAAAACAATATATAAAAACAATGATACTGGGACCTGGGTGAATAATGGTGAAATGACCTGCTCTGGACAGTCAAAATCCCAAGATGAAGTCCAATTGTAATCCACATGAACCACTGGAGTGGGATGGTATGCCAAGGAGAACACTGGAGGTGTCCCAATCCAATGGAGAACTTTGTTTTAGCAGGGGGATCCTCTAAAGTGCGTCCAAGCTTGGAAATTAGTCAATTTGACCGCTGGAGGTGTCCCAATCCAATGTTGGACTTGTGAATGGAGGGGGATCCTCTCTAAAGTGCGTCTATGCTTTAAAGTGGCAATGTGCTCCAATGGGGGGGGGGGGGAGAGGCAATAGCAGGTGTCCCAATCCAATGTTGGACTTGTGAATGGAGGGGGATCCTCTCTAAAGTGCGTCTATGCTTTAAAGTGGCAATGTGCTCCAATGGGGGGGGGGAGGCAATAGCAGGGTCCAGATGAATAAGCAGGTGAGCTACAGCAAGTTGGATAAGGTCCCAGATCAAACTCCAACGCGTTTCGCTGTCTCTTAGAGGAAAGAGGAGGGGAAATGGGTCCTCTGCATAGCTCTGCATTCAACTCTAGGGACTCATTCAGGCCTTTAGGGAAAAGACAAATCTAATTTAAAAATCCAATAGATTTCTTGTCTACATAATGTCTTAAACCTGTCGCCACCTCGTTTGGTGATCTTGATGTGTTCAAGTAACACCACTCTCAGATCTCTTAGATCGCTATTGTGACATTCCATAGGGTGTCTGGAGACACTATGAAAATAATTTTGATATTCCTTCGGTGTTCGAGAAACCGAACCCGAAGCGGTCTTGTGGTCCTCCCCACGTATCTAAGGCCACAATCACAGGTAAGTAGTTTTCCCCCTATATCCTTATAGATTGTAAGCTTGCAGCAGGGCCCTCCTACCTCCAAGTCTGTCTGTTGCCCAGTTTGTCTTATCACTGTCTACTATTGTAAAGCGCAACAGAATCTGCTGCGCTATATAAGAAACTGTAAATAAATAAATAAGTAAATACACAACATAATTAGTGACACAATTAATAAATCCCTTAATGGGTTTTGATGAATCATCCATTTTAATTTTTAAAGTCCTGTTCAAGATATATCTACATGTAATACAGTTTCTCCGACCACAACGAAATCACCCTTGGGTTTTCGGGTTGAGCCAGGTTGTGGAAGCAATCTGATTTGAGTTAGATGCTACATCCCTCAGGGCTTCCACACTAGGTGATATAGTAAAAGATATCCCTCAGAAGGGCCTTTCAGAGTGATAACATTTACTATATGTCCTAGTGTGTATACTGAATTTTGTTATTAATGCCTGTTCCCACGCATCACTAATGCCCACTTCCTCGCCCTGCATGTTTTAGCGAGGGAGGGGGTCCTGCATGAACAAAGGCACAGGTCCTGCATGTTTTGACACCCAGCTGCATAATGGCCGTCACTAATCCCATTGCCCCCCCTTCTGTTATCACTCCCCTCCCCACCAGCATCGGTAAGTGTGTATGACATACATCCCAACATGACCCATTCCAGGAGGGACAAAATGCTCTGTTCCTGGATGTCCTTGCCAATATAGCCTTTGGCAGGGATCGTGTAGTTTGTAGGGGGCTTTACACGCCCACATGGCTACGCACACAGTGCACTGGTGAAATAATGTAGTGTTATATAGGCATGTGTCATCATTGTATTTTTTTTAAACACATACACACATACAAACAAATATACACACAACCGGGCTGATGAGAGGACTCTAGTGGCCACGGCACAGCTGCATGTGGGGACGTGGAGGTTGCAGGTGTGGCTGAGCATGCATAGGCGCCAAAACCGTGGTTGCTCCGGGACCCGAGCACCCATGGAGAATATTGAGCACCCACGGCCGGCCCAGAACTCACCCGCCGCTTGCCGCAGTCAACTCACCCGCCACTTGCCGTAGTCAGCAGGGTCCCTGCAGAAATGGGGAAGTCGGCAGCAGGGGTCCCTGTGGCGGATGGGAACTAGTAGCGGTATTAATACCGCTACTAGTTCCCATCTGCTGCAGGGACCCCCGCTGCAGACTGCCCATCAGCTTCTGGGACCCCGCTGCCTCCCCAGCGCTGCAGGGACGGACCCCACTGCGCTGCCTGGACCTCCGTATGCCTCCGTCCCAGACGGGGGGGGCAGTTAGTAGTTGAGCACCCACCAGAAAAAACGTTAATCGGCACCCCTGTGAGCATGCATAGCCCCTTCCACTCTTCTCAATACATCCTCTGTTTGCAGAGAGCTCTCCCTGCATCAGCCACGAGGGTGATTACTGTAGAGACATACTGTACAGTATACACAGCTGTCTCCATCTCTGAAGAAATTCAGCCCATTAATTGGAAAGGATTCTGGGTAACCCCCCCCCCCCATATATAGGTGCCACTAATTCTTATCACCACCTATTTATAAGATGCAATTTACAATGGGCCTGATTCAACGATAAATGCAATTTGGATGTTGTATGCAGTGGCGCATACATGTTCTGAAGCCGCAGTATGAATGCACAGCAATTGATTTACGACAGCGCAAACACAGAGAATTATTAGGAAATGGTAGTCTGCATATGGGGGAAGTATCTTTCCGTGGGGAGCTGGCAGGATAGGCAGATAATACAGGAAATTTCGGATCAAAATGCAGAGGGCTAGTCAAAATGGAGAGGGTGGAGCTAAAATGATACTACAGTAATTATCATCATTTTCCCCCCCGATCCTTCATCCTGGACTGACGATTCACCATCATTGGCGCTGGGTCTAATGATGCCCCGCCCCTTGAAGTCACCTGCTGCTTTTCTTCTTTAGGCTTTTCCTAGAGAGGAGTACAGTATTAAATTGTTGGCAAGTATGAAATATACAGTATGTATGTGTGTCAGTAAAATAATAAGCAATAAATAATATTCCTGTTCCATGTTTCCTTACCTTGTATAAAAAAATTGCCTTACTTTGCACCCAGACATTATCCTTGTATAATAAGACAATTTGAGCTCATGATTTAGTAGCCGGGGGTAATAACATTGGGATAAGGACTGTTATCATCGAGGTGTAGTAGTGTCAGAATCTAACAACCCCAATTTGTTTATGGGCTGCACAGAGATCGTATAAACCTATACATGAATATGCAAACTCCTGTACTAAGCCAAAGTGCTTTTAAAATCTATCAGTCATTTGCAATAAACCTAGGAAAATATATTTGCCCTGAGGTCACTTTCCTCCCAGAAGGGATCCTCCTCTCAAAGAAGTAAATTATGTGAGACTTTTTTTTGAAGAGACATTATTCAAAATCCCTGACATCAAACATATCATTGCCATTAGTTAATGCCGCCTGATAGTGAAACAAGTCATAAAAGTTGCATTATTCTTTGAAAATTGCATTTAGCTTCAATTTCTTTATTGGACATAATTTGCAACTTTAGCCTTATATAATAGTAGAACCCTTTATACTGCAGTATTATACTCAATTATTATTTTTAGATTACACTATTTTATTACTTTTATCCCTGATGCCACATTGACCTTGAGAAAGATCTCTGTTTTTCGTTTCAGTGAAATGAATTGTATATATATGATTAAAAGACATTAAGTAGTAAAAATAATAATAATTTATTGTAGTATAATAAAGTACTTATTTTGGAAATATTATGATTTACTTGATTCATAGCATTGAGTATAATTGTTTTGTTTAAAATTCAAAAATGTGCTTCATATGCAGTCAAACATTATCATCATTATAAGGGGCTACAAAACTCTGCGTGGGGGACTTTAACAAATCATTCAGCAGTATATGTCAGGGGTGCTCAAACAATTTTGCCCTGGGACCCCGTGAGACAATAAAAATGATTACAGGACCTCAGCAAGTTACTACTGAATGGCCGCAACATTAGTGTAATGGGGGGATGGAAAAAGGTGACAGAAGAGGGAAGCAGTGGGTGTTTACTTAATGAGTTATACCCCATTCCCCCTCCACAGACACATTAGCCTGATGATCAGCATCATAGAGTCGTGACCCCATGTTGAGGTGGTCAGGACCCACTTTGGGGTCAGAACCCACAGTTTGAGAATTGCTGGTATATGTAAATCCATAATATAAGTAGTTGAGTATAGCAAGGGCCCTGCTCATCAGAGCTTATAATTGAAAGTGTAATCATATAATTGTCCTAAACAGATCACAGCTTGATCTAATGGGGTGTACACACGGTCCGATCTGGCTGTCGCCGATATCAATTCAATATTGACAGCCAATATTGACAGCCAACGGGACCTGCCAGGGTGCTGGTGTGTGTGGGGGGGGGCAGAGCATGCTGCATTAAGTAGCATGACACTGCTTTTGATCTAGCAGATCGAAGAAGAGATAGACTTGCCTGCCCAGTCTATTTCTGCTTTCAATCCAGATGCCGTGGGGCCGCTTGTAAATGGTGCAGTATCAAATCTGATACCAGTACTAAGTGGAATGCCACAGGGGTCTGTGCTTTTATTTAATATATTTATTATCAATATTGGGGTGGTTATACTGACACAAAACTGAGCAGAGTAATTAGAACAATCAATGATGTCTCCATGCTTCAGAGTGATCTCAATAAATTAGATGAGTGGGCAAAAAAGTGGAAAATGAGGTTCAATGTGGATAAATGCAAGGTTATGCATCTTGGGAAACATAACCATTGTTCTAGCTATAACCTAAGCGGGGAGGCACTGGGTAATTCAGAACTTAAAAAGGACCTACAGTAGGAGTCCAAATAGATAACAAACTGGGGTGTAGTGCTCAATGTCATGTAGCAACAAATAAGGCCAACAGGATACTAACATGTATAAAAACTAAAAAGGGGCATGGAAACTAGGGACTCAAATGTTATTATGCCACTGTGTAAAGCATTGGTTAGACCGCATCTAGAATATGGAGTACAATTCTGGGCCCCGCACTATAAAAAGAACATCATAGAACTGTAAAAAATCCAAAGAAGAGAAACAAAGATAACTACTATGTAACTATGTGTACCGGGCATAAGACATCTCCCCCCCCCCATTTATTTTAGCAATAACTGGAAATAATCCAGACTGTTTAAAGCCTACCCCTAGAAGGTCATGTTTTACAAGACTAATCTTACACAATTTTAAAACATGATTTATCTCGTTTTATCCACAGGTAAAACCTTTCTATGTAGTCTACCTTAGTCTGTGCCAAATGAGTTTCTGGGGTGAACAGTTACTAATGTACAGTATGTCTATGGAATACTTAACAGCCTAAGTACCTACCTGCAGCTATCTAGAATACTATTATTTTGTGGGAAAATAGTTAAGACCATAAAAAAGTAAATATGTGTAGTGGCACTGTGGTTCTGATTCAGAAACATGCTGCACCTGCATTCCACAGAATGTATATTAAATTGCATGGAAATACAATCTTTTGGTAGGTGTCCTGCCAAAGGGTGGTAACTAGGGGCAGGATAATGGAGTTGGACATGTTGTGGGTATGTCAAGGACTGCACCGCAGGATGCCATTCCACTGGCACCAGTATTCTGAGACACTATAGGATTCATTGCTGTAATATCCGATGGTGCAGCTGATGTCCAATCAATGGTGCATCCTTGTGTATTCACATAGCATACAGTGGATGTCTTAATAGGACACCGATCAGCAGCGGAATTAGAATAAAGATGCAATAGTGGCTGGGACTGCAAACACATCCATCACTAATCACACCCATATTCTAACCATAGAACGTACAATAGTTTAGGATGGTCCAGAAGTCAATGAAAGATTATCTGACTGTGCTCTCATATCCAATTATACTACTAGGTCTCAAGCATAAGGGGCCATATGCACAAAGCTTCATAAGTGATAAAATGGAGAGTGATAAACAGCGAGCCAACCAGCTCTTACCTGCCATGTCACAGCCTGTGTTTTGTATCGTCCGCAAAGATGGATACATTGCTGAGTAACCCTATCCCAATATCGTTAATAAAAATGTTAAACAAAATGGGCCCCAAAACCGAGCCCTGGGGATTTCTGTAGTTGGTTGTTAGATTTGGGAATACCTTGTTGACAACGGCTTGAATATTCAGTTGCATTTGACAGAAGTTCGGCGGGAATGAAATCTCATTCGTGGCGCGATCAATTAATTGCCAACCCCCCCCCCAAAAAAAAAAATTCTGTTTATCCGATCACTACCAAACTTCACAGGATCACCCGCTGGGCAATCTGAAGATTGCCTGAAAATTTCATCTAAATCGGTCATGCTGTTTTGGAGTACATAGGGAACATACACACATACACATGTCAAAAAGTGAGATTGAATTGTAAATTATGAAATCTTGTGTATTTGTTGCCCAAGTCACTTAGATACAATGCATGTGCTATATTGGTGCTTGATGAATAAATCAGACAGATATAATGATATATTTGTTTAAGAGCTTCTTTCTTTATTCATAAGATACAAATTTTGAAACCTGGCTGCCTCAGTTTGTACTGTTTTATACCAGGGTATCCAGAAGCATATATAGTAAAACACATAAATATAAGACATTGCATTCATCTAATTACAGAAGCATATTTGTCATGCTCCCAGTCTAGTGTCAACATTTCTAAGCCACGCCTGTTTTTTTTGGTGAGGTGGAGAACTGTCCATGGTCCAGTGGGGGGTATTATATTAGTTGATACATACACCAACATACAGACACTAGAAGGCATTATAGCACAGAACTTATTAGAATTGATCAGCAGTGGTGATGCATGTGCCTAGTGGTAAAGCTTGCTGGGAGGTGCCACAGCATGCTCACTTCCTTGCATGAGAACCCCGTTAGGCTGATGGCAAGATGAGGCCTATGCATTTTTTTTTGTCATTACAACTGTTATTTATTTATTTTGTAAATGGTGAGGGAAAGGGGGCAATGGTCAGTTCAATGTGGGGCTGGGGGTAGAGAGGCCCTAAAATGAAGGAATAGGTGACATGATGGGGGGGGATTGATAATATTGTAGCTAGGGGTATTAATTTAATTAATAAAACATCAATGTTTATGATTAAATGATTACTATGTTCACTGGATGTAATAAGCCTTGTTTTAACAAGCCCTTTAATTACCCAGCCCGACATGGCTAGCATTATTCTGGTGAGCTTTACCCTCATGACATGACCTATGCATTGCAACAAGCAAGGGTTAGTTTGTTTCGTATAGGAAAGATATACTGTATAGGGTATAGTTTCTGTTTTATGCAACCAGTCTCAGCATTGCATATGGCCTGCTGGTGTTAAGGATGCATTTACAAACCAAAGTAGGGTCTCCCTTGCTAGTCGGTTTGCTAGCTGGTGTTTGGGGAGACCAGCATCATAGGATTATATTCTCCCTAATCAGTTTCACCATGAAGCACTCTTTGGTGATAAATGTATACCTCTGAGAAGGTCAGTGGTGTAACTACAGGCAGCGGCCATTTTGGCAGGATCATCTCTTCCCGTGCTGCTACTCAGGACTGTGGCTCCTCTCTGCTGCACTTACAACAGCGTAGCACAGTGGCGTAGCTATAAATGTTGCTCCCCCCTGCCAAACACAATTAGGGCGCCCCCCCATTTTTGGTCAAACACATTATATAGGAGATGGAGTTTTTACCCGTGTGCTGGTGCAGGTCGAAGCAAAGCGGGGTCTCATCAGCGGGTGGCCACCGCTCTCTACAGCATCATTGGAAGGGCAGTAGGCAGGGTGGACAGGGCAGCTGCTGTTTGTGGGAGGCTCAGTGACCCCAGTCCCGGCCGGCAGAGAGGTGACGACGTACACGACGCGCCTGGCCATGCTACGTGTTTCCTTTCCTGCGCCCCCTGTGCAGTAAGTGACAGGGGTGCATGCAGGGGCCGGGACAGCGAGCTGGGCATTCATTGAGGGCAGGGGGGGGGGCGGTAATTGCTGGTCAACGCCCGGCATGCGAGAACATGCTGGGGACTTGGAGGCTGAAGCCGGGGGGAGGGGGAGTGCCGAGTCAGCGTCCGTGCAGCACCCCACCAATGAAGATTGTCAGTCAGTGCACCGAGCCGGAGCCCACACAGCCCCCGCTCCCCCAAGCGGCAGCGGGGGCTGCCTTACAGTAGCTACGCCACTGGCGTAGCAACTTGGAACAGTTTTGCCCATAGTATCCCCAGCACCCACAAGCCATCCAGCACCTCGAGGCCACCATGGGTCAGTAGGGACTGTGCTAATGGAGGAGGATTTGATTCCAAAATATCTCCCATCTCAACCACTTCGCTCTGCACAAGATCTGCGTCTCTCTTCTGCACGGATCACCAGCTCCCATTCAATATTACAGGACTTTCATCGGGCTGCTCCCATCCTATGGAATGCCCTTCCCTGCACAATAAGACTCTCCACTAGCCTCCAAACTTTCAAGCGCTCCCTGAAAACTCACCTCTTCAGGCGGTGGTGGGAGCCTATCATATTTAAGTTCCACACGCATAACCCTCTGAGGCACTTATGTATTATATAGCTTCCCTTCTAGACCTACAAGCTATGCTATTACTGGTGCCTGTCCTTGTGTTTCCCCCCTATATCCCTATAGATTGTAAGCTTGCAGCAGGGCCCTCTTACCTCCACGTCTGTCTGTTGTTACCCAGTTTGTTTTATCTCTATTTACAATTGTAAAGCACAACGGAATCTGCTGCGCTATATAAGACACTGTAAATAAATAAATAATGACAAATGAACCAGTGGAGGTGGGTACATTATATACTGGTGAGGAATTGCTGTTAGGCGGTATACAGTATACATTAAAGTAAGATTCTGTGTACATTTCTATTAGTGTGTCTGTGTGTGCTACCATTGTGCTGTTAGTTCTCCTACAGTGAACCCAATGAGTTGTCCTAGTAGAGAAAAAATGTATTCAGGTGCTTTTTATATAAATAAAACAGAGTTTATCATAACAAAATGTACGCAGCCTGGAAAGTACACATTTAGGAGGAGGTATATGTAACATTGCTGATCTGATAAATACGTCTTTCTATAGGCACTGGCAGCCTAATCTAATGGCCCTGTTCTTCCTTCCTAGTCTTCTGTTTCCTTAGATTTTATTTGCCTCTGTGCGCTACTAGAGTACTGCAAAATGGATATGTGAGACAGTGTCAGTCTTTAAATCACATCTGGTTCTCACTCACTTACACAGTGATTTAGCAAAAACTGTAAATATTTCCGCCTGCATCACTCAATACTTGTGTCCTGATAGAAATGTTATTGTTAAAACAAACCTAAAGTGAAGGCGCAGCGCAATTAAATGTGTCATTTATAGCACTCCACTAAGACGTAGAGGATTAAAGTAGCTGCCTTGTGAAGGTGTAAGATGTACATTGAAGTATAGTGACTTCCTTGACACGCTTGGAATAAAGCCATATATTAATCCAGCCCTGTTTTGAAAGTTAACGTCATCCATTTTACTTTCAGTGGAAAACTTGTAAAGAATTTCAACAAACCTATGGATTGAATTAACTAATATGCGCACATAAATAACAATTTTATTGGCACTCCTCTTGATGAATATTGCGTATAATGTCCCTTAATGCATCAGAGGAATTAATTATGCAGAAATGTTTGGACAAGATGTTTTATGGCTAAAATGACATCTTGTTGACTTCCTCGCAGTTTAATACTCAGATTTTATGTTGCTTAGGTTCAATTTAAAACAGAGCTCTGAAGATCATTTCCCAGTTCTTGGTGCTGCTTAGGTTCAAAAATGTATTTTATACCTTTGTATAAAATGACAGTAAATAAAAACAATTAATTTTATATATATAAACCATGTATGATGAAATAAATAATATATGTTCTAAAGCTTCTATGATTTGAGATTGAGAAATGCTACGCACACCTGTTTCATTATCGGTAGTGTATTTGTGGCACTATGCTCATAGGTCATTTTTGGGGCAAAGGTGATGAGGGTGGTGGTGGCTATATTTCTGAAGAATGTAAGGTGGAGATGTGTCAACCAGCGGAGAACTTCTCATAGAAACCATGAGGAAGCCGCCGACACACCAGAGGCGGAGAAACGCGTATGTGAGCCTCTATTAAGTTGCCAACTACCGCTGATAACTACAACCCATTGCATATTGGGCTAACAGAGACTGTGATTGTACTGTGGACCTGAGTAACATCTGAGCCTGGGAGTGTGGAGTCCAGTTGGAAACAAGCAAAGGGGGCACTTATACCCCACACAGAGAGACTGCCTAAAAGCACACCAGGAAGGAACATCCTCAAAATTACAATTATATGGCCACAGATGAGACTGACTCTCTTAATGCGGGACTGGTAACTATTATCCATTGCGTCATACAATTTGAAAAAGCCTTAATTACCAAAGCCTCATTGTATACTGAATATAGCCTCATAATGGTTCTACATTGATTTTATGTTATATGTAGTCTGTCTTGTATGTCTATTTTATTATGTTAGAAGTGCACTTCGATAAATAGTTTTTTATGATGATATATATGGAAAATAAATATATTATATTTTGAATATACAAAAATTGTGTTTATTGCTCTGGGTGTAGCTGCGCCTCCTATAAACAGAAGTTGGTGATATTCACTGATTTCTACCCCCAAAAAGTTTCCACCAGAAGATCACAAAAACCTCTGATTATAGGGGGCAGCAACCTAAACCCAGATTAGAGAAAGGTCCTCCTGTTTAAAACGTTTCAAAACATTAAAAATATCAGCCCTCCTGTGTGACATATTGTCACAACCCCCCCCCCCCCCCCCCCCCCAGATCTTCTCATAGAAACCAATCAGCTTTGACATAACATTATCAAGTACATTTTAGAAAAGGATAGGTGATAAACAAGCTCTCGGTTGACAGTCGAAAGGTTGACACATAAAAAAGTCAACATGCTTTAGGTCGAAATGTTCGAAAGGTTGACACAAGCAAAAGGTCGACAGGAAAAAGGTCAACATATAAAAAGGTTGACATGGGTTTTTATGGGGTTTTTTTATGTCTATGTTGACATATATCTAATGCTACACTTATGTGATCGGATTTGATGCAACTTCAAAGTGCGATGTCCATCAAATCCGATCACATATTAACATGCAAAACTTGAGATGGCACATCGAGTGCTGGAAGAGGACGGGCAGAGGTTGGCGAAGTAGCTTAGCGCTAGAAGGTTGGCGGGGGTCAGCGGTGGTTCCAGAATTGTTTAAAACACTGGGCAGCCGTCTGATTGGCTGAGCTCTCTCAGCCATTCAGAGGGCTGCCTAGTGTTTTAAACAAGTCTGCCACCACCGCTGACAGCCGCTGCCTGATAGCACTACGCTACTCCTCTGTCCGCCCTCTTTCATGCTGCCAGTGGTCCCTTTGGTCCCCTCACCCCAAACCCCACACCGCCGAAAGCTACATGCGATCACTCCTGCAATTCGACATATATTATGTGCAGCGCATAGTATCTATCGATGCGACATTCGATGGCCGGCCCGCACATTGTGTCGAATTGTACCTTAAAAATGCATACAATCATTAGAATTATCGGCCAGATGTGGTCAAAATCAAATGATTGCCTGCAGTATCTCACAAGTGTATGGGCAGCATAAGAAAGCAGGTAAGCACACTTCAGTAGGACACTTTTGGCTAAAGGTGGTGTAAAAAAATTCTGAGCGTTCAGGGCACCATGATTTACTGTATAACTATTTTGTTTTAAATTTGTATTCAAGTAATAATTTTTCATTCATATAAGAAAATAATGTGTCACTTTACATTTGAGAAATTGTTAAGATGAACTACTGCGCTTGCCCTTAACACTTTGAGTACCAATGTTGCTGTGAGAGATGTGCAAAATATCCACTAACAATGCCAGGGCCATAGTCGAGGAATATGAACCACTTTGGTTATTACCGTAAATGATCTGAAGTCAATTAATTGAAGTTAGGTAAATATTGTACCCCAAAACTTTGGCACTCAAAGGGTTAATGCTACCACTACATAACTTAGTTCACATTATTGTTGAAAGAGAACTGCTCTTCTATGAAGACGTCAGTCTTCCTGTTTTCCGAGGAGGCTTCATGACCTATTCCAAGATGGCCACTCAAATATCTACTGAGCATGTGAAAGGGCCATCATATATTTGCTGTGTAAGAGTGCCACAATGGAAGCCATTGGAGGTCAGTTGTCTTCCACTTAGTTCCAGTGATTACCTGCGATTTAACCACCATCATACACCGTTTCCTGGTCTCTACATACTGTACACTTAAATCTGAAGAGCTGTGTGACACCCCACTCCATCTGCCAGTGTGTATAACTGTTAGTACAGCTGTAACTGCATTATCTTCAATAAATCCACTGTGCTGTTGTAGTTGTATGGCATCCACTGGTGTGTGGGCTATACTCACTTATTTCCAACAGTTATACTACAGTATTACATAAAATACACCATCAACATAGCATACATAAGTTACCCTATATATAGGGTACAATATTGCCGGCTTTGCTATTACATCCAATGTGGTGATATGTGAGGTGTAAGGAAAAAAGAGAACTTTTACGGGGTGTACATATGGTGATATCTTGGCAGTTGATTTTGACTAGATATTCGAAATCTCCTAGAAGGTTAGCCAAAATCTCCCGGTGTTTCTCCTGCTATTATTCAATATTGTCTAGCAGAGATTGCTTAGCATAGATTGACTGTGCAGGCAAGGCAATTTTGACTAGATCATAGAGTGTCATTGCTTAGATTAGTCAAAATCTCCAGTGCATCTCGCCAAAATCTCTTGTGCATCTAGTCAAAATTGCTTAGTCAAATTTGCCCATTAGCCAATATCTCACGGTGGGTACGGGGCTATAGTGTACAACTGTGATAGAACCGCTTTACCTGGCATGCATGGTTCTTCTATACAAATACAGAAAACCCAAGCTTCCCGGCTGGGTGGAGGAATTTAAAAATAAAAACAAACAAACAGTGACATAGAGGAACGTTATTAAGTCAGCAGTGAGCAATGGGATGTTTGTATAGTAATGTAGATATATCTTTATGTGGGTGACCTAAGGTAAATTAGATAGACCCAAATTCAGTAATATGCGTAAAGGGCTATGCAACCACAAAAACGGTCATGTACTGTACAGTAGATTTATGGGGCTTCCTACTAGTTTAAGTAATGTATATGATTATTATATTGCAGTGGGTAATATCGTAAAAGCATTTCATTTTCTATATAAAAAATGTAAGTAGATTAAGGTGAAAAGAGATCAAGGGGCAGTGACCTTTTAAATGTATAGCTTCACCTTGACAATTATGGAATATTCTCTGTCCTGGGAGCACTTTATAAACATGGACAAGCTGAATTAGGCCCATAGTTCCAGGCTAATTGACAATAACATTTAATTAGAGGTGTGCTCAGATCCCAGTTTTATTTTTTAGTTTGAAATCTTAGACAAGTTTTGGTATTGGTTTAATATATGGATTTATTTAGAAATTCACATAAACAGCTAAAATCATGTAAGATCGATTTTGGTATGCAGTATTGCAGCATTAACTACAGCCTACACCCCCTCTGAAATAGCACCTGAAATCAGAAAGAAGGGACTCCCATGCAATCCAAATCATTCAAGATTCTTTGTAGAGTTCCAAGATCCGAACTTGACTTGACTCAGTTGTACTCAGAACCCTACAGTGATTTGAGCCAGGACTGCGGTGGGTGGCAGTGGGTGACAGAGGCAGAAGGTAATAGGGAGAGACAGTGGGAGATATGAAGAGGGTGACAGGGGCAGCAGTCCTGAATTCCGGGATTGAAAAAATGCATTGGGATTGGCTTCCCTACTCTGAGCTTATTCCATCATATCCATACTGGACCCTAGGAACTCACCTTCTAGTGAAGTCGTCCTTGCCAACACGGTGCGTTACATCCTCCAGTGGTGAACTTCCATCATACGCCTGGTCAGAGTCTTCAGTTGTGATGTATAAATTCAATTAAGTGGATTGCATTCCTCGGGGTTCTCCATTAACCTAGTTTTCAAAGGAGAACTGAGCAATATAGAAACAAGGGCTGCTGGATGATCTCCCAACAGTCGGGATTCCAATGGTCAGTATACCTACATTAGAATCCAGACTGAGTCAGGATCCTGACTTACAAAGGCTATTATGCCTTGTGGGGGTCATAGAGGGAGAATAGAACCTGTGGCGAGTGCAGCGAGAACCTATACCGCAGCGGGGCAATCGCAGCAAGCCTGTAAGGGGTTTCAATGTGCTCAACCCTGTATTGGAGTACTGGCAGTCGGGATTCTGATGTCAGTTTACTGGTATATCGGGCCGCTATACCACACCAAGGAACAAGCAGGGCTCTTATCTATATCTTGAGAATATGTATCATTATATGCACCTTATTGTGATCATTTTCATTGAATAATTAACCAGTTTTATGTGTGTATTTTATATATATATATATATATATATATATAATAAATTGAGACTTTTATATACCATTGATCCATTGTTAAAATTCTATCCTTAGCACTACGCCTTTCTCATTTTTGGTCTTTCAGTAAGGCACCTGCCTCCAGTGAGACAGTCACGGGTTCTAACCCTGGGTATCACTGTGTCACCAATTGGAGACTGTCAGCGCTTCCCAGTCACACATTGCGTTACCTGCAGCTCTCTGTGAAATGCTGGCTGTCCTCAGTTGCCCCCGCTGCTGTCCCTCTGTTGCCTCTGAAGCATTCTGTCACAGCGATCCGGCATGCTCACTCGCTGTTGTCCCTTCGGCACTCCACTCCAGTATCCTGACCTTGCTGCGCACCCCCGCTGGCCCACCACGCCGGCCTTGGTGCCCTTCTCCTCCATGGGCAGCGCCATGACACTTCCTGGTCATCTGAATCTGCAGGATCCAGTCAGGACAGACTACCCTTCAGGGAAATGCCTAAGCCAATCAGCTTACAGCCAGAGGTATAAAGCCCAGCTCTGGAAACAACTCCCTATCAGTGCTTTGTTGTCTATCAGCCTGTAGTGAGCTCCTGATTGTCTCTGCTTCCAAGACACAGTGCAGTTTCCAGCTCCAGCACAGTCTCTGACTCCAGGTGTTCATTAAGGACTGCTTTCACCATTCTCAAGCTCATTAAAGAGACAGTACAAGTCAGGGCCGGTGTAACCTCTATCAGCGCCCCAGGCACCCATCCCGTCCCCCGCCCCCCTCCTCTCTGACCCGGTCCCAGGGGGGGGGGGGGGATGCGCCCACCATCTACCTGCTCCATGGCGCGGGGGGGCCGCGGCACTCTCCAGCTTCTCCCTACCCCTCCTCCCCACAGCGCGTCCAGACCGGGTCAGAGCCGGCGTTTGCAGTGATCCACGGGGGGTGCGGGTTCGGCACTCTCCAGCTGCTCCCTACACTCCCCCCCCCTCCTCGCCACAGCGCATCCAGACCAGGTCAGAGGCGGGAGAAGCTGCTTCCACTGGGCAGTGGAAGAAACTGCTTCCTCTGACCTGGGAGAAGCTGTTTTCTCTGAACCGGTCTGGACGGGGGGGGGGATGGGCGGAATGGGAGACGGGGGTGTCGGAACGGGGGACAGGGGAACGCTCACCTGCCTCCTCAGGGGGTGCAGCGGCCTCAGCTTCTGTACGGTACTACAAAGTACCGCCCTCCAGAGGCCGGCGCCCTAGGCAAATGCCTAGAGCTGCCTAGTGGTGGCGCCGGCCCTGGTACAAGTCCATCTGCAGCTTCACCTGGATCTAGGCAATTCGGCTGTCCTGCATTGCTGGTATCCACAGCTTCCAGGCATCCTGCATTGCTGGTATCCCCAGCTTTCAGCCATCTGGCTCCCTGTATTGCTGGTATCCACAGCTTCAAGCAAGCCTGTGCACCTGTACGGTTGGTGTCCCCAACTTCAAGCAACTCTGCTACCATACTGCTGATGTCCCCAGCTTTGAGCACTCCTGCATTCCTGCATCGCTGGTATCCCCAGCTCTACGCAAGTCATCATTCCTGCATCACTTGTATCCCCAGCTCTACGCAAGTCATCATTCCTGCATCGCTGGTATCCCCAGCTTCCCGCAAGTCATCATTCCTGCATCGCTGGTATCCCCAGCTCTACGCAAGTCATCATTCCTGCATTGCTGGTATCCCCAGCTCCAGGCAAGTCTCCACTCCTGCAATCCTGCATTGCTGATATCCCTGGCTCCCTGCAAGCCGGCAAGCCTGCCTCTCTGCATCTCTGGTCTCCCCAGGGCTGTGCAAGTCTGCTCCTCAGTAACGCTGGGAACTCCAGCTCCAAAGAACTTTTAACCTCATATTCAACACACACAAGCGGTGGACACAATTGCGCTGTCCTAATAAGGGTATATAATTCAATCCTCTTTCGTCGGATGTTTAATTCCTTCACAGGTACCAGCTCGTGAACCGATAATAGAATAAGAAAATGAGAAAACGTTGGTAAGTGGTTGATGCAGTGTAATGAATCAACAAGCTCACAAGGAACTCCTTCTTACTGACCTGTATCACAGGCCCTATATGCCCATAAAGGTATCTTTTTGTGTTTCTCACTTCCTTATCTGGATGGTTCTGTACTCAACCAGAAAGCCCGCAGCAACCCCTCAGATTATATGTTCACCTTAGGGACGTGCCCTATTTTCATAGAAAGGTATCTTTAATCCCAGATAGCCAATAGGACAAAACTCCAATCCTTGTTAGTGAAAAGCAGATCAATTTATTCCAATGTCCATTCACCATACAAAGTTAAAAAAGGAAGGTTTAAAAATATACATAAAAAAATACAAAGATTCAGGTTTCCACCACCGCTCACCCGGGATATGAGGGGGTGAATGTCCTCTAGATGAAAAAAGCTTGAACATGGGACAGCAGAGGGTCCGTGATGCTGGTCACCTGACTCCACAAACCACCAACGCGTTTCGGACCTTAAATTGGTCCTTTTTCAAGGTGTGGAGACTCTGGGTGTCTAGTGGGTATTTATACCCCTTCAGCATCCAGGTTTACAAGAAACATATGCAAAAAATGGCCCAGACTTTTCCGGATTGACAGATTCCACGTAGCATATTTCAATCAAACAGATACAAGAATTAATAAAATCCCGATCCACCTCTATGCATAATTATTACAGTATGGGTTCCCATAAAAGAACATAGCATGTGAGTATTAGACAATTACAACATTACTAATACTCACATTACTAATACTCGCACGCGACATGCTTGTAGGAGCTGGCAAAGATGAGGAGGAAAATTTGATGCTCATAGCCTAGCTGACAAAGACATCCTGGGGTATGATATGGGAAGGTGTGAGATAATGTCACTGTGTCCAGTGGCATAACTATCATGAAGCAGTGGCTTGGGGAAGCCAGTGCCCGCAGGGACTGTGGGGAATGTTGGGATTTCCAGAAAGTGCGGCACTGACAGTGACTATGTGGGTGGCTCGGCGCTGCTACTGAGTGTCGTGACTTTTAGAAGGTGAGACACAGGCAGCAGACTGTGTGTGCACACCCCCTGGACTGGAGCCAACACCATGAATCAGTCTGTGCGCAACACAGGCATGTCCCAGGCCGGCGCATCTACAGAAGGTCCTCACGGATGCTGGGGCTGCACCTGGCACTATTTACAAGGCTGCCTGCACTGACAGTCACCTCTACATCAGGTTTGCTGCTGCCCGGCCTCTCTCCAGCCAGCCATTCCCACAGTGCAGTGCAATGCTGTGTTGTAGGTGGGCCTGCTGTGTGGCAGGCTGTCTGAGGAGCTCTTGCCCCCTTAGACCCTGCTGCCACCAAGGTCCCAAGCTGCAGTGCCCTAGCAGGGCCAGACCAAGCTCCAGCCCTGTGTGTGTGAACCCCCTCCTGTGGCTTCCACTGCCTGGCTGTCTCTGAGAAGCCCCAAATTGCCCCCTGGCCCCTTCTGCACTGCCCTAGTGCAACAGGACCTCCTGATCGGCTTGTTGCCACAGGGCAGGCTGATACCTCTTTCACACTAATATTTCCTGGGTTATTGCACATGAACGTGGAACAACCTGGGAAACTGTTCAGTGTGAACTTGTCCCTAACGATTATCCTGGGACCACTGTTCCGGTATTTCAACCCAGGTCTTGACCTGGGTTGGATCCAGAACGCCCGTGGGTCTAGGTGCAGTGTGAACGGGTGACCCAGGTCAACGTGACCCAGGTCAACGTGACCCGGGTCCCGTTCACTGCACTGTAAAGGCATTGCCGAAAGATGCTGAAATCTCCCAGCACCGCCTTGGACCCACCTACCGATTACGTCACCCGCCCGGCTTTATGCCAGGTTGGGTGGCTAGTGTAAAAGCACATGGAAGCCGGGTTGCATCCAGGATTTTGTACCCAGCTTGTGACCTGGCTTGCAAGTGCTTTCCAGTGTGAAAGGGGTATGAGTGACACTGAAACCCTAGCTGGCTTTTCCAGAGACCCCAGTCAGTGTCTGTCTGACAGACTACTGAGGCAGCCTCTTCCACCCTTTCTGCAGGGCTTGCTGCTTGCTAATAGATGGTGAGTCTATACTGTATAAACTGTAATGGGCATCTTGGTGTATTACTTAATGTGTAATGAGCATCACAGTGTGTTGCATAATATGTAATGGGCATCACGGTGTCGGGCATAATGTGTAATGGGCATCACAGTGTGGGGCATAATGTGTAATGGGCATCATGGTGTGTTGCATAATGTGTAATGGGCATCACAGTGTGGGGCATAATGTTTAATGGGCAGCACGGTGTGGGGCATAATGTATAATAGGCAACACGGTGTGGGGCATAATGTGTATTGGGCATCATGCTGTGTGGCATAATGTGTAATGGGCATTATGGGCAGTAGGGCGGCAGGAACTTTTATTTTTCCAGGGGGGAGCAAAATGTATAGTTAGGCCACTGACATAGTAGGAGCTGGCAAAGATGAGGAGGGGGAGCTGAGGAGGAAAATTTGATGCGCATAGCCTAGCTGATGAAGACATCCTGTTGATATGGGAAGGTGTGAGATAATGTCAATGCATCCTAGTAGAAGCTGACAAAAAAGAGAAGGAGGAGTTGAGGAAGAAAAATAGATGCACATAGAAGGCTGACCTAATGAAGACATACTGGAGTATGATATGAGCAGGTGAGTGAGATTAGGTCACAGCGTTGTAGTGTCATTGGTTTGTTTGTGCCCCCACAAAACAAGATGACATGCTCCAAAGAGCAAATAATGCAAAAAAGAGGTGCAAGAAGGAGTTGTCATTTGGTCCTCCAACCTACTTATTGAGGCAAATCCCGGGATCGGGATCGGCAGGATCCTGGGATTTGGCCCCAAAATGGCTGGGATTTCAATCCCCAGATTGGAGTTTATAATAATAATAATAATAATAATAATAATAATAATGATATTTATATAGCACTTTTCTCCCAATAGGACTCAAAGTGCTTCACCATTGTCTTTACAGCTCGAAATACAAAACAAGCTTAACAGTAGATGTCAGTGAAATGCTTGAGTAAATAAGTATGTCTTTAGTCTATTTTTAAAGGATTCTATAGTGGGCGCTTCTCGCACTGTGCGAGGAAGAGAGTTCCACAGAGTTGGAGCAGCAAAGTTGAAAGCTCGACCACCAGATGAATTCAGGGAGATTCTGGGTACTGTTAGTAGTCCTTCTTCAGTGGATCGTAGTAATCGAGTAGGACAGTAAGGGATCAGCAGCTGTTGCAGGTACCTTGGGCCCTGGTCATGTAGGGCCTTGAAAGTGAGTAAGAAAATCTTGAAAACGATTCGCCATTTTACAGGTAGCCAGTGAAGGGCGTAGAGAATAGGAGTTATGTGGCAGGAGCGGGGCTGGTTAGTTAATAGTCTGGCGGCTGCATTTTGTACCAGCTGCAAGCGGTGCAATTCTTTTGCTGGAAGACCCAGGTAGAGAACATTGCAGTAGTCTAGTCGTGATGATTTAAATGCATGTATGACTTTAGGAAGGTCTTCTGAGGGAATTAAATGCTTGATTCTGGCTATGTTTCTCAGATGAAAGAATGAGGATTTGATTGTGGCTGACACCTGATGTTTAAGTGTCAGGCCATTATCCAGGACAACACCAAGATTCCGCACATGATCAGAGTTTTTTAGTGCTGTGCCCCCCAGCTTAAGACCTGTCAGTTGGCTATGCTGCCATCTTGTCCTGTGATTTATCATCAGGACTTCTGTTTTATCTGGGTTCAGTCTCAGCCAACTGAATTCCCGGGAATTCGAGATTAGACTCCACATATGCAGTCTATTGCCGGGCAGTGTCTGAGCACTCACTCAGACACTGCCCGGCTTCTCCCTTCCTTGGCTATTCTGCTCTGCGCAGGCCACACAGCTGCTCAGCCATTGGGCTATTTCACACACTCCGGCTCCTGCTGGGCGGCGAAACCCTGCACGGCCAAATGCCGTGCCACACACAGTAGTTAATAATGGATACGATGTCAATTCACACAGGACGGCCATGACCCAGCCACCCAGGTTGCAGCCATGTCCCACCACTGGAAGGGACGGCTGCCTGGCTGTGGCTATCCCCACCATTAAAAACTTCTGAGTGCAGCATGGCTTCTTGGCCGTGCTGGGTTTCACCGCCCTGCAGGGGCCAGAGCATGTGAAATAGCACATTCTGCCTGCCCCCAGGTGCACCGCCCTATCGCTGTCCCAGTACGGATGTCAGCTATTCCACCCTACACCAGGTGCACTGCCCATATTGGTCTCTCAGCCTGGCTCCCAGCCGTCCACCCGCCCGGACTGCATACCCGCCAGGCTCCATGCCGCACCCGCCCGGCTTGCTGCCACACCAGTTCGGCTCCCGGCCATGCAGGTAATTATGTGGGGTACAATCATCTAATGACTAAGAAAGTCATAGAAATAAAAAACAAACAATAAAATAAAATATATAATATAACATCAATGTATGCACTACAGCAACACAACTTGATATAATGGCTGGCGAAACCTCCAATAATGCTTTCAATTTGATTTTGGCAACACACACTGGGTTAGGTTCTTTGTTAGTATAGCCACATAAATTGCCTCTTGGAGCGGCTATTTGGATTTAAACCCGAACTTGTATAGAAGCGCCCTGGTTAGCAGTGTCAAGCAATAGGTTATAATATTTGTAAGCAGGTTAGTAATTGCAGCTTGTAAATAGATAAAGCATCACACATGCAGGTTGAAGCCGCTAACGAGGAGAGGCGGGGAAACGCGTCATCAAATTACTGCCTGTCGCATCAACCACCGGAGCCTGGGAGACAGAAGCCGGAGCTGGGAGTCCTTGAGAAGGCTGCACCATCGGTAAGACCAGCAGCCGGGGACCCGCTCCAGGCGTGCATTAGTCACCCAAAAGTGGATTACAAAGCGATAGTCTCCTCAAAACGGAGCATAAGCACAAAGGAAATCCCATGCCCACAGCACTGCACGAGTGAGTGTTACTGAGTTGACAATTGTACCAGAGTAACCTGAGTGACCTGCATGTGTGATGCTTTATCTATTTACAAGCTGCAATTACTAACCTGCTTACAAATATTAACCTATTGCTTGACACTGCTAACCTGGGCGCTTCTATACAAGTGTGGGTTTAAATCCAAATAGCCGCTCCAAGAGGCAATTTATGTGGCTATACTAACAAAGAACCTAACCCAGTGTGTGTTGCCAAAATCAAATTGAAAGCATTATTGGAGGTTTCGCCAGCCATTATATCAAGTTGTGTTGCTGTAGTGCATAAATTGATCTTATATTATATATTTTTTTTATTGTTTGTTTTTTATTTCTATGACTTTCTTAGTCATTAGATGATTGTACTTTACAAATTGTATGAGATTGTCTCACCGGCCGGTGGTAATGTTGAAATAATAACTTTTTATTATTGTGAAAAATAAATAATTTTTAATTTATTCAGATACTTGGGTTACAGTCCATTAGCGCCGTTTACGTTTTGTTGTTGTTTTTGGTCTAAAATAAAGGGTTGAGTATCCCTTTTAAACGGCAGCTGGTACTGTAGCTAGTGCCCTGCGCTTGGTTAAACCACCCATTCTTTAATTATGTGGGATGTCTGGGCATTATTTTTTGTTAGGGAGCATTTGAGCATGCAACTTATCCCATGTAAATTCCCTGGGAGCTGTGGGGGCAGGAGAGTAATAATATTTGGTACTTGTGTATTATCACGGCGCCTGGCTACACTACGTTTTCAGCGTACCTAAGGTACGTTGTCAGCATAGCCGGCGCCGTGATAATACAGTTTTGGATTGTGTGTGTGTGTGTAGTGCTTTATACTTACCCTCCTCCACTGCATCCATCACGATCCCTGCGATCCACCGATATCCCATTTTGGCAGCGTTCAGTCCCCCTCCTCCGGCAGTCACTCCCCGGCGCATGTACAATGTACGTAATCTCGCTGTTCCCAACGGCAGCGTTCAGTCCCCCTCCTCCGACAGTCACTCCCCGGCGCATGTACAATGTACGTAATTCAGCGCAGTGCCACTGGGGGAGCATCACATGGTTTCCCTTCTCCCCCAGCTGCACTATGCTAATTGCGTACATTGTCGGCTGCGAGTGCCGGAGGAGGGGGATTGAACGCTGGCGCAGAGGACATCGGTGGATCGCGGGGAGTCAGCAGGGATCGTGATGGACACGATGGACCGGAGGAGGGTAAGTATAAAGCACAACACACATTTACATCACTAACAACACACACACAACACACATTTCCCCCACTAACAACATCATATCCCCACTATCCACGTCATACCCCCAGTATCCACGTGGAGGTAATTTTATAAAGTGTGGCGAGCACAGCGAGCCCCGCGTAAGGGACATGGTGAGATTAAACTTTATAAAATTAACTCCATGTCCACGTGGATACTGGGGGTATGACGTGGATAGTGGGGATATGAAGCATTGTGTAAACGCACCGTCTGTCTTGCTGATATGTTTTTCATTTGCTTTAACCCACTGATGATCCATTTGAATTACATCAATTATTTAACACTAATGAATTACAATTCCAGTGTCGTCAACTAAGTCATGCAAATATAATGTAAGCATTCTCGATCCACCTTTTATAATTAATAACAGTAACAAAGAAAAAGTCAGTTTTTAATATATGATTTCCATGTATATTTGTTTTTGCTGAATAGACAACCAGTTTTTATATGTGTTTTATTTATTTTTTATACACACTGTTAGGAAGTCTGAGTGGACCCAGTTGCAGTAGAAAAAAAAGGTCCTGTTTGCCTCCTATGGGCTAAAGCTTCACCTCTAACAGCCACTTTTGTGGGGCTGAATTAGATCCAGTCCAAGACCGGTGCCACCAGGTCTTAAGAGGGACAAGGCTGCTCACAGGAGTCTAGGAATACCGCAAGAATAGGGTGGATATACAGCCACACTCAGACTGCCTTAACTAGGAAAGGGACCCATGGGTGCAACAATGCCCAGATGTAATCTAGGAAGTGCCCCAAACTAATAATATGAATGCAACAATGCACAGATGGAATAATAAAATACTAGACACTACTGTAACCAGCACTAGGAGGGAAAACACCCCTAGCAGGCAGAACCTGACCCTCCTGTGCAGGTAACTGCAACAATGCAGAAAATAAAACCACAAGAAAATAGAAGAACTAGCAGAGGGGTGCCCCCTGACTTATCTGAAAGATGGTGGTAGGCAGACACAGACAGGAAAACACTGCAGAAGACAGGCTGACATGCTGGATAAGGCGCTGGGCAGGAACCAGAACCGTGCTGGACAAAAGATGCTATAACTGGCAATCAACATTCCTATCCGGAATGTATTCAAACAGCCCGCCCCGCCAGCGCATAACATCAGCCACTACCAAAGAGCCTGCATGCCCTGCTGTCAGAGAACAACAGAAGTTCGGGGCTTTGCCTAGCAAGGTCCCCGACGCTTCCGAGCAAAGCACCCATCCAGAAGAAGATGTCCACCGGCCGCCTCTGTCCCCGAGACTCTAGCACAATGCAGGAATGGGTGGAAGGCAGCAGTGGCCTAGTCAATTCTTAACACACACATATAGATGCTATTTATATCATTAACTCTATAGAGAATAACATTTTTATATTTTTATTGATTGCTCATTAAGTGTGGATTCTTTCTGCTCTTACTAATTAGCGCAATGATAATCCACAATATCCACATTATGATTATGATCCATTTGCATTTTGAGTTGCTAATTCCCCTCACGCTTGCATATTGCGAATTGTACGCATACATAGTCATGGAATAATCGCTCAATTTGTAAATTCTCTAATTAGGGATCCATGCTGAATTAGGCCCCTGACGCCATGATTTATACAGTATGGGCCTTATTCTGGTTCACTCTCAGAGGCAAATTCCTTCTCAAATGGACAAAACCATGTGCACTGCAGGGGGGGGGGGGGGCAGATGTAACATGTGCAGAGAGAATTAGATTTGGGTGAGTTATTTTGTTTCTGTGCAGGGAAAATACTGACTACTTTATTTCTACACTGCAATATAGATCTCACTTTGAAGAAAAACCCCACCCAATTCTAATTCTACCTGCACATGTTATATCTGCCCCCCCCCCTGCAGTGCTTTTGTCCATCTGAGAAGGAATTTGCCTCTGAGAGTGAACCAGAATAAGGCCCTATGTAGAAGATCCCAATTGCATACTTAGACAAGCCCCAAAAACTTGTATGACAAGCCTGCATATTTGGAGGCACTTCCGGTTACCTCCCCCAAATGGCCTCCTGCTATCAGTCACCCTGCGACTGATTCCTCATTGCTAGCGGCATCACAAAAGTACCTTGGCAGGTGTTATTTATTTATTTATATAGCGCAGCAGATTCCGTTGCGCTTTACAATTGGAAAAAGAGATAAAACAAACTGGGTAAAAACAGACAGACTGGGCAGTAAGAGGGCCCTGCTGCAAGCTTACAATCTATAGGCATTCAAAGCAGCTGTGATGCACGCGCAGTGTACCAATAATTGCACAATTGATGTTGCAACTGCATCTAAATCGGGCCAATATGCATGAAACATTGAGAAAAAGAAAAGAAAAAGAATATTGCTGTGATAAATTCTGTGTTGTCCACCTTGTAGGTGACTGCCTAATGCATAGATCCAGTTTGATGGAAACCTGTGTCCTTGTGTGAGCAATTACAAATAAATAGTGGCCAGCTCAAGCTAAAAGTATAAATTAGACAAGGACAGATTAGGCAAATGTTGTAGTTCTTGCATTAACAAGTTATAAATCGATCACATTACTTTCTGTAATGAAACACAATCGGGCCACTGAAAATCAAGGTGAGGACGGGAGCAATGAAAACTTACCAAGGGTATCCATCCTGCTGCTGTGAGGATCATGAAGGGACACGTATGAGAACTGGTACAAAGGCAAAAGGTGCTATAACCCAAATCAATTAATCAGCCATCTGGCTAAGATCATTTATTTCCATGCACCCTGGGAGTAATTCAAACATGATACCAGGACAAAATTGTTCTCAAATTGGGCAAATCCATGTGCACTGTAACATCATAGTTTATTGATTTATTTATTTATTAACAGTTTCTTATATAGTGCAGCATATTCCGTTGCACTTTACAAAGGAGACAGTGATACAACAAACAGGGTATTTACAGACAGTCAAAAGATATGAGGGCCCTGCTCACAAGCTTACAATCTATAGATAGTTACCTACCCTCCTGCATCCTGCAGGAGACTCCCTGAAATAGCGGCAATCTCCCTCATTTCACCTAGTCCACATTATTCAGCTGTTACATTTTTGGGAATAATAGGAACTAGAGATATATACATTTACATTGAATCATCAGTGCCATTTCCCAGCATTGGTGATAAAACACTTTGGGGCAGATGTATTAATCCTTAACAAGAGATAAATCCAAGGGTGATAAAGAGAGATAAACATCCAGCCAATCACCTCCTAACTGCCATGTTACAGGCTGTGTTTGAAAAAAGTCAGTAAGGAGCTGATTGGCTGGACGTTTATCTCTCCTTATCACCCTTGCATTTATCTCTTGTTAAGGCTTAATACATCTGCCCCATAGATCCTTATGGCTACATGATGTCGTGTGCCCATTTATATGGAGCCATATACACAATAGATGAACAATCCCTGACATGTATCAGTGACTTTTCTTTACTAAGTATACTAGCTCTTACTAACTGCTTTGGGGCTTATCTACATTTGGATATGTCATTTTCAAAGATTCCTCTCAGATGTAGCAGTACACACCCACACTCTAGGTCAGTGGTTCCCAACCCTGGTCCTCAAGTACCCCCAACAGTGCACGTTTTCCAGGTCTCCACACAGAAACACAAGTGACATAATTAGCTCCACCTGTGGATCTCAAATGTGCCTGAATAATCTGTGCACCTGCTGGGTGACCTGGAAAACGTGTACTTGAGAACCAGGGTTGGGAACCACTGCTCTAGGTGACAAGTTCACAATGTCTCCATATATGGAACTAAACATGCCCTTTGGGTGGAGCTTGACATGCCCTTTCAATGGGGCGCTGTGCAAAATTCTACTACCAACTTTAATGTCCCTGAAACTAGTTTTCAAAAGTAGGCAAGTATGTGTAACATATGCAGCGACAGTTAGATTTGGGTGGGGATGTGTTACATCTGCCCCACCTGCAGTGCACATGGTTTTGCCTGTTTTGAGAACATATTTGTCCTTCGATCAGGTGTGTACTGTGTGTGTGTATGTGATATATAGATAGATAGATAGATAGATAGTCTGCCTCATGGTAAATAAAGACCTGTGTTACATCTTTGCTGCAGGTGTGCTCGTGATTCTGTTACTTTACACATCTACATGGTGTCAGAAGAGGGATTGACATGGCACACGGTCTGAGAAGAATAGATCTGCTGATATTTTCTGAAAACATTGCTGACAACTGGATGAGGTTTAAAAGGGAATGGCAGGTGTACTCCATAGCAGGTCTTTTTAGACAAATCAGAAAAGTCTAGGCATACACGCTGCTGAACCTCGCAGGCACCGATGCTGTGGTCAAGTCATATGCATTTACATATACTGATGGAGAAGACAGAGTACAGAGTAGAACATCAGACAGAGGGTGGGATTTTCTAATAACTTCGGCAGCACATCGCCGGCACTCGCAGTGTTAATAATCGCATATGCAGTAACATATGCGATTATTAACGCAAAAGATGGCCGGCGATATGCTGCGGGTCCCCCTCCTTCCCTGAACCCTTACCTGCTTTGTGGGTGCTCTGTTTCCTCCTCCCTGCACCCAGAAGCTGTGGAGGGAGGAGGAGGTCACTGGTCCGGGTAGCATAGCAGGAGGCTGCCCGGACACAGGTGAGGGGGGCGACGCGGATCGGCGGGGGAGCGTGGGGTGGCGTGGGACACGAAGGGAAGCCCATGGGCTTACGTGGGGTTACGCCATCTAGAACTGGTGTAAACCCACGCAGCGAAGCCCCAGTGGTGGGGCTTTGCTGCATATGAAAATGTGGTAAAACTCCCGAAAAGAGGGGTTTTACGGCATTTTTAGTTGCCCAGAGTATTCAAGTTGTAAATCCATACTTATCAGCAAAATTACATAGGGAAGACACCACTGCAAGTCAGCCATGCTCTACAGCTGTTTTGGCAGCTCCTGACGACAGCAACTCCTATGCCGAAACAGCTGTAGAGCATGGCTGACTTGCAGTGGTGTCTTCCTTATGTCATTTTGCTGAGAAGTATGGATTTACAACTTGCTCTCAAAATGGGCAAATGAAGACAACACATCAAAGATGGAAACCAACGTTTCATATTTATTGAGACATTTTTTGTCTAGATTTAAAACATTGGTTTGCATCTACGATCTGTTGTCTTAATTTGGAGTGCCGCCCATACACAGGACCTATCTACATAGGAGCAGCTAATAACTCCTCTTGAAAGGGCACCCAGGCTTGTGTGGTACAGTAAGTGGAGTGTTGGCCCTTACCATATATAAACATATACATATATATATATATGCTCTGTAAAGCGCTGCGTAATTTGTGTGCGCTATATAAGAAACTGTTAATAAATAGCACAAACCATGTTATTTCCAACCAAGTCAGGGCTGCTTGCATGCCTGAATCCGGTCCTGTGTACTGAAACCCAATATTTATACTTTTTTTGGTAAACAATTATCAAGGGGAACCGTAACAAAAAAATATGAAAATATGCCGCTTAAATACAACAGAATCTTCTTTTTCAATAAAAGTGAGCATGTAAAATATATCTTGGAAAAAAGTGCTGATAAGACATAAACCAAGGGTTCTTCTTAACCTTAAGTAACATGATTTCTGTATGAAATACAATTACAATTTAAGAATTCATTTATAAGCAAAATAAGTGTAGCACTTTTGGGAACCAGAGATGGGTAATTACAGTAATTGCAACAACCTTTTTAAGTCTTTAAATATAATAGAAAGTTGATAATCCAACCTTTGTGAAATCATTTTAAAAACCCAGCAACAGCTTTGACCCAGACCGCACAGTAGTACAGATTTGTAAAAAGGTGTAAGAAATTGTTACCCAGAAGACTTTGCTACAAAGTCAGCCCATCGTCCTTTTTAAAAAATTTAGTTTATTTTTCTTTGGGAAGAAAATTTGAATATGATATTTTTGGAAGGTAAGAAATATTTAGAAGCCAGGAAGTCATTTCATCTTTAATACATATAGTTTTTTTTTTTTCCTGATGCCTACATTTTGAATTGCAGTTTTATGTAAAGGTTAATACAGTCATAATAAAGGACGGATAGGTGCCTTTATTGCTGAACGTTATAACATATATTTTGCAAAGCTCTTAACTTTGCAAGATGGACATTAATAAGAGAGGATATCATTAAAAAAAGGGGGCCTGGAATTTAATCAACTAATTTTAAAATTATTAATTAAATCCAAAAATCATTTTAGAGTTTTAATCACCTTATGATCTTGTACGCATTTTCTGCAGAAAAATTATACTATCAATATTATTTCAATGAAGTACCACTTTGCACAATAAATCTCTTTCTTTTTTATTGCCAGTTTCAATGCCTCTATCCATGAGCTTTATTTTCAGCTCAGCAAAAGAAGAGTCTTTATCACTGGGCCACCTGTATCTCCAATGCAATTGACTGCTACCAGCATAGATATATTAAATCGGTAAAGGGAAATGTAAGGTAGAGTTAAGAATTTTGCCAGTAACAGAACAGGGACTATCTTACTTTATAGGCTTCTAGAACTTGTCTCCAGTAAAATGACTGTAGCAAAGTAAAAGTATGTGCTAATAATAGGCTTATTTAAAATTAAATTGTATGTTTTATTTATTTTCAAATCGTTAGCTCCTCACCCTCTATTCCCCACATTACACATTGCATCTTCCCTATGCCTACAGAGCACAAACACAGAAAACTTAGCAGGGAGTAGGGCCGTAACTTGTATGCTGTAAACACATTTTTCATTGCTGCCCTGGTAGCACTTGTATTTGGTGCCACCAGGGCATTGTTTCTAGAATGTAGCCACAGCTCAGCCTCCTTGTCCTGGCCTCCTGGTCATGACAAAAGTATAATCAGGGTAAGCTCACAAAGTCTTTCATTGGGTTCAGAGAGAATTGTTATGAGGCAGCCAGGCCGTTCCCTGTTACTGGCTATGTCCCTGAGCTCTGGTGTGGATGGTTGCCCTGGAGTCTCAGGAATGGGGTCAGACGACGGCCATCTTCTTCCATCTTCAGCCGAGGCAAGCAGGGCAGAAGCATTGGCAACATTGCTAGGCAACGCTCCGAACTTCCGGCTTCCGCGTGGCAGCGGGGGACTCTAACAGGTACTACGGCTGAAGTTTTCCATGACGGAGGAAGGCAAGCATTTTCCTGACTTGCCTTTCTCAGAGGCGCCGGTTATAGCATTCTGCATGCCAGTTCCACTCCAGCTTGTCAGCCTTTTCCCAGCGTCTTGTCTGCCTGCCTGCTACATTGGTTCAGTGTGATCCCTGCCTGCTCCAGGAGATTCTTGGCTTCTTCTTTCCATCCATCTGTTTCAGATAAGTCCAAGATGTCTTGTACCCTTGGTTTATACTGTTTATTACATCTTTGTGCATTTTTGCATTCCCCAGTAAGGACCTGGTACTGTTAGTATTACCCTCAGTTCAGTAGTCTCTCTCTGGAAGGGTATTGCATTATTTGGTTACAGCTTGTGTACTGTTACACCCACTATCTCTAGGGACTTGTATCCTTGATTAGAACTTTTGCATTGACGCATTTATGGGCAGTACTCTCCACAGGGTGTGTTTGTGGTCAGTCCTTTCCAGACCCTCTCCTTGTGGTGCTTAGCCTTCTGCAGCATTCTTGTCCCTTGTAAGACCTGGCGGCACCGGAGTGGGGGGCTGACCTAATTCGCCCTCACAAACTTGGCTGTTAAACATGAAACCTTACTTTGCAGGATGCTAAAGAAACTGCATCCTCAACTGGGTTCCCATGCACTCAACCCTAACAAAAAGGAATTACCAATAATTTAAATGTACACTCAAATTTACACTCCCAAAACTAGAAATCGGCAGAACCATAGAAAAGTGTGTACAGTAGACCACGTGACTGCAAGGCATATACACACAACTGAAGCACCATAGCAAAACTATCCACAATGCAAAATCATATGGTAAAATGTGCTTTTTAAGAAACAAGTATATGTCCTTTAGTATAAATCTGACAAATCACTGTAGTCCATCTAAAATCTGTCTGTTTAGAAGAAGGCCATTCCCCTTTTGTGGGTATCATATTGAACCATAAGATGATTTACTTAATGTGCCTAAGTATTTACATACATCTACAAAGCCCTAACTTCCTCCATAGTCTCGTGCTGACCCAATGCTGGGAACACAATGTTCTGATTCAAGTAGAATTTTGAGACCATGCTGCAAAGACATTTATGTTTGAACATCCGTATTCTCTTAAAAGATAAAGGAGGTCTACAAAACAGGGTCTCTAGGTCTAATACCTGTTGTCCTGTAGCAGCAAAGAGAATCACAGTTTTCCTTGTTTTTTTTCAAATAAGAAATAATAGGCCAACAGATATGAATTGTTGAAAAGGAAAATCTTTTAAAGCCTTTAAGGACAGTATCATGGCTACAATGTCTGAATCTCTGGAATAACTTAAATTCTCCTGTCAGATGCAATGATCTGGACCTTCAATGAAGTGCAGCTTAATCCTCTCTTCACTACATCAGAGACACTCTTCTATTTAAGGATCATGACTTAAACAGTAACCTCTGATGTTAAAATTAATTCTTTGTTATCAAATCCTCCAATCCACCGTATGATTCAACTGAGATACTGTCATGTTAATGTCACATGTCCAAACCAGTATAGGAGCAGATCCTACAGGCGTTTGTGCCTGTTAACTGGGAAATTGGTCACTGAGGAAGATGCTCTAGTCTTAAACATTTGAATATTCCCTTTTCAGACAATATAGAGACAGACTAAAAGGATTGAAAAATGTGAACCTGTAAAATATCCAAAGATCAAACAAGCAGAAGATAGTAAAATCACCTAAATGTCTTTCTGAAGCGAAGGGTATACAAACCTGGAAGAAGCATTAAAGCTAGTGTGTCTGTTTCTTCTGTCTGGTCAATAGCATGAGTACTGAAGTAACCATGTTTCCAATAATTGTACCCCCGAGGCCCAATTCCTGGATACTGCTGCCTTAGGGAGAATATTGACTGGAGTCTGACCACAGTTGACTTGTGTTTTCCTTTCCTAAGAGGGACCATAAGGGAGAAGGTGATATCATAAATCCCTAAAGTTTAGACTGTTGTTGCTGTGGTCAGCAGAAGTTGTTCTGGTAATAAGGGGATGCCCCATCACTACCTGGGGCCGCAGTGATAAGCTCTGCTAGGTTATTTATTACAGGATATGAGGTATAGAGGAGGGAGTAGCAAAAGCTCTGTGAATACAGTCTAAGGTGCTAGAGTCCTGGTCGAGTAATTATACATCATAGTACCGTGGTCCATGTGGAAATTAAAGTATATGACGTATATGTAGCTTTTAGCAGGTCAGTTTTAATGGGGTTTAAATATCCCAGGATTTATTACCAAAACTAATCAAAAGAGATCCCAGATCTGTAATGAGTTAGAAAAATACTCATTGGCAAATATTTTGTTTACTTGCAGGACCTGAAAATCAATTATCTATTGTATACATGTCAGATGTAGGCAAAGTTCTAGAGACTTGTTATGTTTTGAAACTGGAAACATTTGTCAATATATTCTAATACTGAACAGAATTTTATTTGGAATTGTGTTAAGTTGGATCTAAAATGATGTTCTAGGCCTCTTTTTTAACATTGGAATTATTAGGCGGAATTTCTCTTATACATGTGACCACCTGGTCCCATCTACCAGATGTTTTGAGACCCCACCAATTGGGAGACAACAGTCGTGCCACTCGTGAGGTTTAAGATTGATCCAACTCAGGACCCATCCCTCCAGCGACACCCCGGAAATTACTTACCACTGGGACTCCATTCGCTTAGGACTGCCAATCTGGATCAGTGCAGGGTATTTGATCACTGGGTCAAACTATCTGATTGCACATGCTTCTATCATTTACCTTTATTTTATATATTTTTAAATATTTAAAATTGTTTATTTAAAGTTATTATTAATTGATTCACTCGGCTATATTGTTCATTGAAAGCGCTGCTTTAATATCTTGTTTCCGGAATTTCTCTTGATATATATGTCTTCAAACTGTTATTGTTATTTTGCAACCTGTCAATAAAAACTTTATTTAAAAAAAAAATAGGCGGGTTGTGTTGTATCCTTAGCTTTTTAGGGATTCTAATAAAGATACAAATGCTTAAAAATGATTATACTATAACATACTTGGAAAATAAAGCATAAAAAATGTTTTATGACACAGGCTCTGACAAAGCCTGTGATTTACATGTTGTAATAGTTTATATCTCAAGTCCTAGTTAACAGGAGCACTTGAATTTGAATGAAGTACATGGGTGATGGCTGATTTAGTGTGGTATTAGTTGCTGACACATAACTTAAGCAGTATATGATGTAATGAAGAATAGCTGTCCTACCACTGCATATAAATTAGTGTGTAAGTGATTTCATTATGCAGGCACAGTGATTACAATAAACAGGTTGTGTTCTGTACATAGCCATCTACAATACTATAAGAAGACTGCAGCTTTGTTTCAGTGGGATGCAGTTACAATCCCGGCGGTCGGGATCCCGGCGTTCAGAATCCCGACGCCGGAATCCCGACCGCCGAAATGCCAACACTTTCTCCCTCCGTGGGTGTCCACGACACCCCTGGAGGGAGAATAAATTAGTGTGCCGAGCATAGCGAGGCACCGGGCCCGCTGCATGGCGAGCGCAGCGAGCCCGCAAGGGGGGGGGCGATCCACGTCCCCCCCTTGTCGGCATTTCGGCTGTCGGGATTCCGGCGTCGGGATTCTGAACGCCGGGATCCCGACCGCCGGGATTCAATACTGAATCCGTTTCAGTTCTTTTTTTAATGGTAAGCAAGTAACATTATAGTCAAATAACATTTTGCTGTCTATGGCTAATTGAATCTACCAATACGTACATTCTTGCTTTTGATTTTTCAGTTATTTGTCACTATGGATGAAATGTAATAGGGTGAGAGAATCAGAAAGTGAGAGATTTGGGGGGTTATTTTGGTTCACTCTTTCTGGCAAATTCCTTCTTAGATGGACAAAACCATGTCCACTGCAGGTGGGGTAGATGTTTGTTGTGCATAGAGAATTAGATTTGGGTTGGGTTTTACTTGAAAGTGAGATCTATATTGCAAGTTAAAAATAAAGCAGTCAGTATTTACCCTGCACATAAACAAAATAACTCACCTAAATCTAATTCTCTCTGCACATTTTACATCTGCCCCCCTGCAGTGCACATGGTTTTGTCCATCATTTACACTGCAAAATCAAAAGGGAATTGCAGTGTAAATGATTGCCGCTTTAAAAAAATCCAGAGCTACACTGAGACATTACTGTTATTACAAGATTTCTGTTGCTGGTCCTGAGTGTAAGTGTATATTGCAGGTTTAAGACATCCAGCCAAGAACTTGTGGTTAGTATAGGTGGTGTGCTGTACTATGTATGTACAAAGGGGTGGCAGTAGAGTAAATACAATGGCGGCTCCTGCTATTGGGCTGCAGGACTGCAAAAATCACAACACCAGAGACACAGATAGCACCAGAGCTCTGGTGCGCCCCCCTGTGGACCCCGATCGCGGGGGGATGTGCACGCTACCTCCAGAACTCTGGTGCTGGCTGTCTGTGTCTCTGACATGCTGGTAACCTCCTCTCACCAGGCTCCATGAAGCAGCAGGGCAGACACAGCAACAGCCCAACCCTGTGGGGAGGAGTTCCGCATGTAGTAGCTACCTATTGGAAGCTGCTGCTGCTCATCATACACAGAGCTGGAAACTCCTCCCCCTCTTGGACTGCTACATATACACTGTAGCGCATTTTGGCTGATCAGGCTAGAGAATACATTGTGATCGGACTGCAGTCATACAGAGACAGCAGAGAGTACAGTTGGTATAATATGCAGTTGCCAGCTTACAGGTCGTACAAAGTGCAGCTGCCAGGCTGTTAAGCAACCATCCCTGTTCCAGCCACATAACACCCATTCTCTACGCTTTTCACTGGATACCTGTAAGATGGCGAATTGTCTTCAAGATTGTGTAAGTGACTTTCAAAGCACTTCATGACTAGGGCCCATATTCACCTGAAGCAGCTTCTGATTCCATACTGCCTCGCTCCATTACTGCAATCTGTAGATGAAGGACTTTTAGTAGTAAATAGAATCTCCCATAATTCGTAAAAAGCTAAGGATACAACACAACCTGCCTATTTTTTTTTTTAAATAAAGTTTTTATTGACAGGTTGCAAAATAACAATAACAGTTTGAAGACATATGTATCAAGAGAAATTCCGGAAACAAGATATTAAAGCAGCGCTTTCAATGAACAATATAGCCAAGTGAATCAATTAATAATCACTTTTAATAAACAATTTAAAATATTTAAAAATACATAAAATAAAGGTAAATGATAGAAGCATGTGCAATCAGATAGTTAGCCTGTTCTCAACACTATGGAGTGGACAAGTGGTGATTTAGGAGAGGATATAAAAAAGTAGTTAGTGAAAAGTAAAGTGATAGTACTTTGACCTTCTGAGCTATGTAGAGTAGTATACACCTTTCCATCGGGAGCTGCAATACCAGCAAAGGTCACCTAGATCATCTGCCTAAAGCACTAACCAATCCATACAGTGTGTGCACTACTTGAGATGTGTACCCCATATTGCAAGTCATTTCTTCACACTAGGACCAGCCCCATTTCTACTAGCACCCAGTGGAAGACATGAATCCATAATGAATACTTTTTCCCACAGCAGAAAAAACACACACTTTGGTCCCCATTGCGAAAAAATACAACATTTTTGAACCCACAGGACAAAAAGTAAATAAAGCTCTCAATGGTTCATTGCTATACAATATTTGTTAGGGGTGGTGTTTGAAAAGTTACAGTACATCAGAGTGAATGAATGGGTGAGGGCTGAGACCCATTTTTAGCATCCATGCACCATACTTGCTAAGTATCCCAGACTATCAGGGAGATTCCCTGAAATAGTAACAATCTCCCTAACTCCCTGAAGAGTTTAGCAATCTCCCCAATTGAACCTTACATGCATGATGTTATTTTCTTGGAAACAATAAAAAATCAGAGATACCTACATTGAATGGGATCATCAGTGCCATTCTCATGGCCACTTATATGGAACCACTTGCAAAATACAATATACATGCAAGCCCTGAAATGTATCAGTGTCTATTAATTAAGTAGATACTATTTATATGTATTTATTTATTTCATTTATATATGGATCTAGGCAATTGTTATGACAGGCATCTCAGATGTAGCAATATAAATCCACACTTCTAGTTGTCTAATTTCCCAATATTCCTGAAATGCTTTTTCACAAGTATGCCATACACACTGTAATATTGATCAGTGCACCATTATACGCCACCATAGGTGACAGCATATTTTTCTGACTACTGCCTCCTATATCTGTTGCTGTGCATCAGCGCACCTAGTTTTTTAGTCCACTAACTGTGCATTATGGGCCTGATTCTGTTCACTTGCAAAAGCAAATTATCTCTCTAATGGACAAAACCATGTGCACTGCAGGGGGGCAGATGTAACATGTGCAGAGAGAGTTAGATTTGGTGAGTTATTTTGTTTCTGTGCAGAGTAAATACTTGCTCCTTTGTTTTTACACTGCAATATAGATATCAGTTTGAAGTACATGCCACACCCAAATCTAACTCTCTCTGCACGTGTTACATCTGCCCCAACTGCAGTGCACATGGTTTTGTCCATTAGAGAGTGAATTTGCTTTTGCAAGTGAACCAGAATCAGGCCCTATATGTGTTCTTAGGAGCAACTAGCCACAAAATCCCACATTACAGTGATGCACACTTTGTGTGATATAATCATTAAGCACATTCTTGCTACACTCACAGTTTAGTTACTAATACACCTTTCACATCACAAAAATAACCCGGGTCGATCTTGGGTTGTTGCCGAGTCCAACGGAGTCTCCGTGCGACATGAAAATTATAATCATGATTAAAAAAAACCGAATAATATGTTTATAACATAGATCATCCGACCCCCCAAGCTGATGTGTATATTATTTGCAGTGACATGAACTGTTAAAGAAAGATCTTCTTAAACAAAACATATAGGGGTATATTCAGTGCCATTAGCGAGCTTTGCTGGTTCCTTTCAGAGAGGCGAAAACGGCGAGTGTGCTCATCAAAACTGCCGTTTAAGGGGATCCTATCCATCCTCTGATGGTGTGGATTCCAGCAAAACATTGAATACAATGAGGGGGGTTGGACAGCCAGGGTGGCTTTTTCTCGCCGAAAATAAGCCACCCTCCCCGTACAAACCCCCTTGCCGCCACATTAAATATACCCCATAGACAGACAGATATGTTTATAAATTGCAAATATAATATCAGAGCAGCAGTTTTAATAATCCAGTTAGATTTGATTCTGCGGTCCAAAACTGGCATGCAAAATAACTACAGGCAGCAAATAAATAAATAACACAGATAAAACAAATTACTTTCATCTCATTAAAATAATGTGTCTTCAATAAGTGTAATTTCACCTCCTGTTATGTGGGGTCTGTTGCCCAGAATGTATATAGATCACTTAACAGACATTTAATTAAATGGGCTGTACAGTAGTGTTGAATTATGTTTGCTTTGATGCACGTATATATCAAATATTGGTTAAGCTTTGCCCCTTTCCCTGTACCTTAATATGATAAGGGTCATTTATGCTGGAGTCCGCTCTTATAATTCTAATTAAAAGCAATGTGCCTGGGTGCAGAGGGAAGGTAATCTTTTCTAGGCAAACCCATCCATTCTGCATTCTGGCCAGCACAAAAGATCGCTCTGTCTGAACCAGGGTTAGCAAATTGATTAGCTGATTTTTGCAAGGATTAATCAAACTGTATTATTTGCCACTTGCACTCTTTGGCCCTTTAGACTTGGTGTCATAAAAGAGGTTATCGCTTTACAGCCCCTCCTTCATAGAGGCTATCAGCGGAGATGCAATCTGTGGAGAGGCAGAGATGAAACAAGACATTAAAGGTCTGTTATCAGGAACATCAGTAGCATTGTTTAGGAATGGCTGAGTGACGGGTCATTATCCTCTTGCCAGCACTGTTTGTAGTCAAATGATCATCTGATTACAAGCTAAAGGACCTGTAAGACAAACACAATAAAATAAGTTACACAACAACAAAGAAAAAACTTGAGAAATATCTTATTAAGGGTTTAACCCCTTCCCTGGCATTCCTGAGAAATTTCCGGGCTATGTTTCAGTGCCAAGACTGGCAAACACGGAAAATTCTTGGGATTGCCACTGGTTAGCGCCGGGCAGCACCACTGAGCTGATCGCTGAACTCAGCTTCAGCACTGCCAGGCTCTGGCTGCTCCGCTGCGCCTCCCCAGGAGAGACAGTGGTAGGGTTTTTTTTTCCCCCTACAAAAACTCGCCCAATGGGGAGCGCTAATTAAAAACAAAAAAACACTGAAGGGGTTAAGGGACTGATTCAGACCTTGTCTTTGGGCTGTGGTAATCCCCGCCAGCGACGTTCTCCCTATGCCCCTGTGCACTTCTGAAAATCCATTTTTTGTCACCCACACTCATTACCTGTTCCCATTCACAGTTACATGTTATTTTTTGGGCTGCACCCACTCTGTGGAATGCCCTCACATGCATAATTACACTTTCTAAATTGTCCAGCATTCCCTGAAAAATCTCGCAT
The DNA here is from genome assembly GCF_055691185.1 of Crinia signifera. Classification (NCBI taxonomy): domain Eukaryota; kingdom Metazoa; phylum Chordata; class Amphibia; order Anura; family Myobatrachidae; genus Crinia; species Crinia signifera. The sequence continues at coordinate 270,124,146 of NC_139221.1, forward strand.
CTTCAGACTTATTTCAGCTTATTTCATTCCAGAATCATCCACATGACCAAACTAAGCCAACCTACCTGATTGCATTCCCTCTATACAACACACTCATAACTTCACATCATTTATTTTCCATCACTTTCCAATTCTCCTGACCAATGGCCAACATTTCTGTGTGAACATATCATACTGCCAACCAAGAACCTCTTCAATCTCTCTGGACCATTATACAACAGGGAACACCTATCCTGTATATCAATGCCTATTTCCCTATAGATTGTACACTTGGGGGCAGGAAGATCTTCCCTACCTGTCTATATGTTATTACCACCCTGTTGTGTTCACATTTGTTAAATGTCTGAAGGAGCATCGTCTGTGTGAACATTGGTTATCTGAGTAACCATCTGCCACTAGCCTCAGTGCGCATTGTCTGTAATGCTATTTATTTATTTATTTATTTGCAGTTTCTTATATAGCGCAGCAGATTCCGTTGCGCTTTACAATAGTAAACAGTGATAAAACAAACTGGGTAACAACAGACAGACATGGAGGTAGTAGGCCCTGCTGCAAGCTTACAATCTATAGGGATAGTCATTGCTGACCTTTTCCCACCCTCAAATGGGCAGCATTACTTCTGTTATCACAAAAATAGATCTGAAAATCCATAGCACATTCTCAGAGCAACAAACATCCCAGATGAACATAAACCATCGGGTTTGTGTGGATCGCTGAATTAGCCTATAGTGTAGGTCCAGCAGGCATTACTAGTTGACACCTGATAACTTTAATGGCCTAACATGCAAGCTTGGTTTCTTACTACAGATAAGGAGTACATTGTTGTGGCCCATTTACTAATGACACGTGGATGTTTACTTTTTAGGTATTGTAGGACATTGATGATAATGTACCTTTGTCACATAGCATTGAAGGCAGGTGATGTTTTCTACAAAGCAATAAACACAGCACAAGGTATTGTTGTTTAATGCGTGGAAAGGTTTTCTGCCTGAGAAGCAGCTGAGAATTCTCTCACAGCTTAGTCAGGGGGATTTGGAATGACAAGGCCTACAATGTGTACATGTACAGTTTATGTGTTCAAACCCACAGGAGTGTGGCTGCCAGCTGGGGCTGGAGAGACACTGCAGGGCTGGAGAGACAGAAGGAGTGTGGCTGTCAGCTGCAGCTAGAGAGAGACTGCAGGGCTGGAGAGACAGAAGGAGTGTGGCTGCCAGCTGGGGCTAGAGAGACACTGCAGGAAGGTTTATGAGACAAAGGGGGGCTGTCTGAGACTAGGGACACCACAGAGCTAGAGAGACAGAAAGGGGTTAGCTGGGGATAGAGAGATGTGCAGGAATAAGGTAGTGACAAGGTCCTGCTTATTTGTTAGTCCCGGGACCCACAATTACTAATGGCAGTCCTGATCCCCTTTTGTAGGCGTTCTGCCCAGGGTCTACATCTTCTGTTGCAGACTTCCTGGACCCGGCAGAGTAGTTCTGACAGCCAGTCTAAGTAAGTCTTGACTTACCCAGATTGCTGCCTTGGGTTGGTGGTCCAGGACCGATTCAAATTATTTAGTGTTAAAATGATAAACAAAACAAGTGCTAGTGGCTGCCAATAATAAAACATGTGGACAATCAGAAGCATAAATGTACACCACCACATAACTAAATCTAAAGATGACAATAAAGGCACCATTTACTTAATTTAATATTGAAATCCAAATGTATCAATTAATTATATTCTGCAAGGTGTGCCATGCAAAAAAATCTTATACGTCAGGGTGCTAGGTTTCAAGAACGTATGGGATCCACTGCCATAGGCCTTTTATTAGTTTTAGCATGATTAATGCTGGGTAAAGAGCTATACAATCCAAGGCCCAGTCACCCAAAATAGGGTGAACAGGAAGACAATTGTATACTGTAGTTGTGTACATAGACATACCGTTGCAGGAGTGTTAGCCGATACATGGCTTAAGAGGTGTACACACAGGCCTCGGGCTGGGCAATTTTGACTTAGGCTTAGTCACAATCAAGGTGAAATTAAACTGTCGGAGATAGACAGCTGCCATCGCCAGCCACTTAGCCCGTGTGTACAGCCAAATATACTGTGTACAGTGGCTATTCAAAATTGACTTGCCTGCAATGTCTATTTGGCTGCACAATAGTGACTCCAATGGGCATTGCTTTCACCTGTATTGTACACATGGGGTGATTCTGGCTAACCTACTCAAAATCACCTGACCAAATCACACCGTGTGTACACAGCTTTGTAATGCTCCAGCAACGTCTGGAATCGGGAGATCACATCTTATGTGCTGGTTATTATTTGTTGGTCTGACCTCCGGGATCCCATAGAAGCCTGTATACACAGAGCATTTTGAGCACTGTATGTCTCGGGCTCAATGGAAGCTGACAGCAGGTCAAGCTGGGGACACACCGCTCTACTGATTGGGAGCATCAAACCGATCAACAGAACGATCATAAAAGTGTGTACTTGTTAGGAGGACATATAGTTAATGTACACAGTTTTAGTAACACCAACTTAGAAAACTGAATTGTGAATATATTATACAATATAGAGAATAATAAAAATGTCTATGCCGTTGTCAGTACGAAAACAATTTATTAACAAAACTCGGGTTTGCATATGTAAGTGATTTGCATTATTTTATTGCATTTATTATGTGAAAATATATTTAACATACCTCTTTGCAAGCTGCTCATTTACCTTTGGGTCTTCAGCAAAGCGTTTTTGTATTTCTATAAAACTTAATTTTAAAAATGCCATATACCGTAGTTTGTTTTTCAATACTATTATAAAGAAATCATTTACCTATTACTTTGAAACATAGCGATATTAAAAGTCACCAAGATGATTGTGGCCTATATAAATATTATCGTTATTATCTGTATAAGGAATACTTGGCAGCTTCTAATATCCTTATATCCTACAGAAGTGGATACGTTTTACCATATAACTAGTGCATCCAATTTTTCTGTACTCGATTCACCAGCCTTTATAAACCTCTGTTTCACAGAACCACTACTAAAAGCACATTAGCAATCATTAACCACCTGGCTACCGCAGAGGTGAAATGACATCTCATGCCATTAATGGATACTTTAAGATATTCCTGATAGCGTCTTTAAAATTGTCTGCTACCCAGCCCAGTATATTTGATGTGATGAAGAAGGAGTATTTAAAAGCCACATTATACAGTGCTGTGCAGTATAAAATTGCACGAGCTGACCCATATATTTTAACAGCAAACGGACTCCAGTCATTTAAAATACTGCAACGTCGATAGGACTAATTAATTGGAAATAAGAAAAGAAAGAATACAATTAGATGAGGAGAGAATCATTTTCTAATTTAATACAAGGACATTTATAAAGATCACAAGCTAAAAAGGCAGAGACTGATTCTATTGACGTGCTATTAAATCAGTAACAATTGTCTTTTTCTTGATGTTTGCTAATTGGAAAGGTACAGCAACGGTTACACTGCAGGTAAGGCCCTGTGTAGGGCTCAGTAATAACAATGTACATATTTAGCACACTTGTGGTCTTAGCCCTATTGGATACCAACACAATTATCTATTCAAAGTGGACAATGATATAAGAATTGATGTAGTTATCTCCTAACTGTACGTACGGTTATAATAAACTGCTAATTGGGAAGTGAAATTGTCAACAGTGCGTAGTATCTTGTATACAATATCCTTAAAATATTAAGATATTTTATTACATCCATTTCCTAACAATAATTTATTGCAATAAAACAGACACCGAAGGTCCTCTTAAATTGTCTTTTCATAATGAATACATTTGAGCGGGCTAATTAATATATAAACTAGCTCAATTTGTCAAATTGATTTGTATTTTAGTTAATTGTGAAGGTAATTACCACATGGTCAAATTAACAGCTTTCTGGAAATGACCAAGGCTTGGATTTTATTTCCTTCCTGGGTGAGGAAAATTCATTTTCTTAGCTCTTGATGTGATACATAAAAGCTATAAATCTGGGTGATTGGTGCAGGCAGAGTCTAAATGGCTTCATATTTCATTTTAGGTTTAATAGAAATATTCATGGGCTGTTTTAATGAAATGAAATTGAGGGGGAGGGTTGGAACGTCTGTTGCTGTTTAAAGGGAAAATGCAAGGTTTAACCATGTAATATATTTTGTAATACGTCACTTAGACCCTATCTGGTGAACAGTTCATGCACCTTGAACAAAGAACATGTACAATGTACAACCATGTGAACCACTTGGACAGAGTTGAACGAGAACAATTAAAACTTTTGCCTGAATGATGAAGACACTTACATACTCTGAAAGCAAGCAACCGGCTGAGGAATTCTGTAATCTGTAAACTGTATTTTATGATATAACTTTTCCATCATAAATGGAAAATCATTTCAGTGGGGTCTGTGTTTGTCCATAGTTGGATCAATAATACTATTTAACTGTGCACTCAATAACCACATGAACCAACTGAATAAAAGGAATAACATATGTCAGTAGGACACACATAAAGGACAATGGTGGTTTGTTTTCGTCCACATATTTTGCAATGCCCAGTAATGGTCCTTTATAGCATACACGCTTGGTGATGTTGCGCCAATTTTCTCATATCAGTTGAGATTTCATAGCAACAATTGGCCCTTAAAATGAGAAAATACAACAGTTCTGATAGTGGTTTAGGCAACATTAGAAGAATGATAAAGGTGTGGAGTTAGAATTAGAGTCCGTCAAATTGAAAGGAGGGAAATAGTATCAAAAGAATAGGTTCAGTACACAGAAGACTAGCATATTTCAAAGGGTTGAAGGTGAGGTGACGCCATGAACAAACCGGTGATGGATACATGAGCTGAGGATTATCAAAGTCTGATTCTATGGGTCCAACACTGTCTACATAAGAGATTTCTTCTGCTGCTTTGGGAGGACTTTTTTCAAACTTCTTATGACATTGTCAAGTCCCTTTCCTATGAGATTCTCATTCTAGCAATTACATCATTTAGTTTTGGGTGTAGATGTGGGAGTGAGAAAGATGTGGCATTTGTGTTTGTATCAAGTTATGTATGACATACTGCCCATCCTTGCCGGTGTGGGATGAAGTGTATTAGTTTATAGATGATGCAGTGACATTAATGTACAAGCTGTTTGCCACTACCCCTGCCTACTGACCTTCAAGCTACATAACCGTACATACACATTTTACAAACAAAGCCTCAAATGAGATTTCAACACATAATACTGTAATAGTGTAATAAAAATTTTGTTAATTTGAACAAATGCAATATCACAGAGGAAATTCTTATGAAATTCTAAAATTGATCACATTCTAAATATATACTTCAAAGGCCAGATGCCTTAACTTAATTATCATGATTCTGGACCTGTTGCTGAGTCTCACATAGGCAGGGCCGCCGAGAGGTGGGGGAGCGGGTACTAATTACTCAGGCCCGGGCTTGCTGGAGGGGCCCAGTGGGGGCCCTGGTCCGATCCCTCCTTTCCCCCTCCACCCCTCAGCAGCAGCAGCATGTGATGTGCTGACAGCAGGCTCAGCTGAGCATCTCACTGACAACGCGAGAGCTCATGCTGAGCCTGCTGTGGGTGTGTGCTGCTGCTACTGGTGAGTGGGGGGGACAATAACACTCCCCCTCGACTTTAGAGTGTTTTTTCACCCCCAAACATTTTGGGGGCGTGGGAGGTGGCCACGCCTACCGCAATGAGGCCACACCCTATGCATTTTACCGGGGCCCAGCATACCTCTCGGTAGCCCTGCACATAGGACTTAATTCAGGTTGGCTCACTAAGCAGCAGTCGTTCGTTGCTTAGCAAGCACCATAACGCTGCCCCGCCCAATGAACCCCCCTTGACGGAATCTCTTCCCTGCCATGCGAGGGGATGTGTTTGCTAACACGTCCCCTCGCATGCGGACGCTTGCAGGAGAAATCATTCGATGGTTGCCGACCATCGAATGATTTCTCCTGCCTTCGGAAATAAAGGTCAATCTAAATTTACTTTTATTTCCTCTGCAGATCGGCAAAGATTGGGTGGGCGCTGATGTCATGTGACGTCAGCCGCCTGCCCCGAGCAGGAATCGGCACGCCTGCGTTCCCAAGGGAACACCCAAGGTTTTTATGGGGACGCCCATAAAACGCTCTGACCTAATGTCCTCCCCCACCCCCCTGGAGCGAATGGCTTGGCGAGTGTGAAACTCACCAAAGCCATTCGCTTCCGAGATCTGCACATGCGCAAATACATGCATGCACATGTGCAGACCTCCCACCATCAGAATGGGGCCAGATTCGGCCCCTTCCGATCAATATTGAATTTGGCCCATAATGCATATGCGACTCTTGATGGCCACTGCAAACAGTAATATCACTATATGCATGTGGCTATGTCATAACAGAGATGTTTAGGATAGCTAGGGTTTCTACAATGACTGATTCATCTATCATGTCACCACCTAAGACTGGGCGTGACTCACTACCGCTCACTAAGCAGTGGCCGTTCACTGCTCAGCGCCGCCCTGGGAAGTAGTAGAACTTGTGGATGGTGAGCCCAGGTTCAAAACTATAACACAAGTCCACAACAGTGAGAGGCAGAGGGGGACAGGAAGAGGCATAGTGTGACAGGGAAAAACAGTGGGTGACAGGAAGAGGGTGACAGGGGCAGCAGCGGGCCCCTTAGTCCTCAGGGGCCCCTGTACACCGTACCTGCTGCACCAATGGTAGTTCCGCCTATGGTATTGGGGTAGCTTGTATACACAGATATACCCTTGCAATTTAGCAAAGTGAAAGGTGTCAGAAGTGTTCTTCTGTTCTCTGTTATCAGAAGTAGGGCAAAGGAAAATCAGACAGAGCAACATGCCTAGGGAAATAAATTATACATCTTAGCTTCAGTGAGATACACTGATTGGGTATCCTCCAAAACACTGGATCACTAAACAAACACATGGAAAAACTGATCTTGTGCAGATCACAATCCATGTGTATCATAAAAATTCCTCCGGACACGGAATAAAATAAGGGATATATTTCATGGTTCTATTAACTTCATAAAACAAACTCAATATCCAGTTAGATACTTTTATATAAACCTTTCTCTATACAATACCCTGTACAAGGTTTGGTTAGGACTCAGTTGCACTAGTCTAGTGTTTAAAATGATAAACTACTCTAAAAATAAAAACAGGAAAGAGTGACTAGAGAAGATTGGTTTGCCACTGGCACAAGTGTGATTAGAGTGGCTACCTACAGTCATTTCCTTTTAGTCATACTCATAAGTGCTTAGATAACCCTAGCCATGCACGCTTGGTGAAATGAATACAATTTTCCCAATTCATTTTATATTTATAAAAATGAAGGAAAAAATAAATAATAATGCAAATTCTTGGGTACTTGTTTCCTAGAACGGTGCCCATCGCGGGCATCGCATGTACATCGCATGCCATTATACTGGCATGCGATGCGACTGATGCGATGTCCGCGATTTTACATAGAATTGCATGGTAAAATGTAAATCGTGTCGGTCGCATCGCATGCGGCGATTTTTTTCCTTGCGATGTCTAAAATCAACATCGTGGGCACCGTTCTAGGAAACAAGTACCAATTCTTGTATTTATTTATTATTGTGTTTTCCTTGTAAATAATAATTCAACAATATATATATATATATATATATATATATATATATATATATATATATATCTAGGGATGTGCCCAGAACTCCTTACTTCTTACAGTTAAGTGCCTGGGTGCCTCCTCCGCTAGGAACAGGTCCTTGGTGCATACAGTCATATAGGAAACAATGAGTGTCACTCCGGGATATATATATATATATATATATATATATATATATATATATATATATATCACATAAACTATAATAAGTGTCTGCATATTTATTATTTATTTATTTATTAATTAATAGTTTTTTTATAGGTTATTAATTTACAGAAGTCTTAATGACAACTTCACTTTCTGGCCCCTCAATTTATAGAATGATCGTAGTCATCTTTTGACCAAATGTATTTTTTGAGAATTTTTTCCTCCATTGCACATCATCGAGCACAGTGCAGAATTGTTTTTTCAAACAACAAAGGTCAATCAGGTAACATAGACTGAATACCTGTGTGCGTGTGGTCTTTTCCTCTTGTTTCATAAAATGCAGATAACAAAAAATTGTTACTATCAATGCATAACTAATATCTGAAATATTCCCGTTCGGCATCTTACTTTACCACTCACTTAATAACCAATATTGAATCCATCTGCAATACCATCTCCTCCTCTTCCTGCCTCCACTTTAACCTCCGCCACCTCCCCAATGCTCCCTTCCCATAGTATCTGTATGCTTACCCAACACTGTGGATAAAGCCTGCATCTTCCTTTATTCATCTCACCTTCCACCTGCCCTTATGCCCCATACTATCCCATCTTCTTCCATCCATGTATTCTGTGGTTTTCTACCATCATGCCCATATCTTCAATTGTTCCCTTTCCTCTGGCTAAATCCCCTTGTCCTTCAAACATGTCCTTGGTCACATCTTCAGCAAACCCTACTCAATCCACTTAAACTTTACCACATTTATTTCCTGCAACTCCCTTCTTGATCATCTTTAATCTGGTGAACCTTCGACTGCCCTTAATCTGCCTTCACCAAGGTCATCAATGGGCTTCTCCCCTTCAAATCCAAGGATAATTTCTCCCTCATCCTCCTTGATTTGATGGCTATACTTAACATTGTTGACAAACCTCAGCCACCACTTGATTGTATCCCTTTTGCAGGGTCCCTTCTACTTGCGTCTTCTCCTTCTGTGGATACCATTAACCTATCTGGGGTGGTTCTTTTTAGTCATTCTTAATTCTGCTTTCTCTTTGACTAACCACATTAAGAACATCTCTGTTTTGCCCTTCTAGCTTCACAATGGATCTGGCCCTGTATCACTCTAGATTCCTCATTAGCATTCTCTTAATTTCTTGTCTAGACTATGGCAACCTAGTCTTTTTTGGCATGCATTTCACTTACATTGCCCCATTCAATGTATCCTTGGTGCTGCTGCTCATCTCATATTGGCAGCATGCAGAGCCAGTGGCCGCCCCCACCCACCAACCCAAAAAAAGAGAAAGTAAGTCCAATTTTATGTTGACAATCTAAAATTATACATAGCCTTAAACAGACATGTAATTTACGCACCTCTAGAGGTCATATAAGTACCTCTATCGGTGCTTAAATTACATATAATAAAATGGAGGGTGTTGGCCTCTGCACTTTATAACTCAAGGTCTAGTGGTGCGGTAATTTTTACCAAACAACATCTCCAAGTGGAAGTTGTATCTGCTATTATAGACCACTATGGCCATTATCTGCTCTTTGAAATTGTCATAGAACGTCAACATTATCTCCTTTGTAAGGTATATGCCTTTAATGTAAATGCCAAGGTGTATTTTCAGAAATTGTCGGTAGTTGGTGTCACTAGCCAGGTGCCGGTTCTTCTGAAATAACAGGAGCTGGGTGCTACAGTGTAATACTCTCCTGTAGCACCTGGCTCCTGTCACAGATAAACAGCAGGCACTACAGACAGCCCTATCTCTGGGAGCACCCAGCATCTCTGGACACACCGTGAGTGATGAAAATAGGGTCGCCATGAGGCCATGCCCCATTTCAACTAGGCCATGCCCCTTTTCAGAGTACAGGTCTCTAAGGTTTCTTACTGTGCTTGGCACACTTCATCATTGGAGCCCATGTAAAAGTATAAACAAATGTCCAAAAAATTAAGAAGAGAAAAAATTCCCAAAAACTTACATTGACCTTTTCATATGCCACCCATTGCCTTGTCAACCATTTTATTGTCAATGTTGACCTAGTGCATGGTGAACTTTTCTCAATGTCAACCTATACATTGGGCCTGATTCAAACCTGATAGCATGGCTAAGAATTAAGACAGTGGACGATTATCTACGAACTGCACATACGTATGGAACGCAATGCATTTGCGCGGTGCTGGCCGGTGGTGAAATTCTGCTATTTTTCTATTGGTAAGCCATTTGCCAGGAATTAAGTGTCTGGGGTGGTAACCACCCATTTCATGGGAGTACCAAGAAAAATGGTAGGCATGCCAGATAAATGCTGGGAGTGTCAGGCAAAACGCAGGCATGCCCAAGCGTTATAGGGGAGGGTGTGGGACATCAGCTCCAGGCCGGATATGTCTGTTTTCATCGCAATCGCTGAGTAAGTCCCAGGCAGTAATTCGGTGGTAAATACCACTTGTCCTATATGGAACTCATATGACAAATCTATCTGTAACACCTTCAAAACCATTAGTAAGTATGCAGAACATGGTCATTTGGAATCACCTATGTATCACTATGACAAGGTTTGCTTCTCAGGAAAGTTTATACACCCAGTAATACACCCCGGTTCTATGTAATGGATATCTAATTGTCCCCTTTCTAATACAGTGTGGAAGTAGGTCAGGATGCCCATTGTCCCAGTAGCATACCTCCCAACTGTCCCGCATTCCGCGGGAATGTCCTGTTTTTTGGGGACGCTCCCGCATCCTGCCCGGGGCTGGCACTGTCCCGCAGCGTGGGGGTGCAGTTGGGAGTCCCCCTGTCCTCCGTGAATAGACACTGTGCAGTGCCGCTGTCTATTCCAGCCCGACAGCGGCAAAAACGGGGCATCGCCTCATGGGCGCTTCAGGAGTATAGGCTATGCCCCCTTTATGCTAGGCCACCCCATAAAAATTTCCATTAACGTCCCTCCTCCTGCCTCATCAAAGTTGGGAGGTATGCAGTAGCATTAGGGCCACTTGCTATATACTTAAATAATCTCTCTTTATTACAGTGATTCAATCAGATCTTTGCCCATTCATATTTGCAGAAGACTTGTTAAGCTGGGTACACATTATGCAATTGGGGCTGTACGGATGGTGTAATGGTTAGCATTACTGCCTCACAGCACTGAGGTCACGGGTTCGATTCCCACCATGGCGGAGTTTGTATATTCTCCCGTACCTGTGTGGGTTTCCTCCGAGTACTCCAGTTTCCTCCCACAGTGCAAAAATATACTGGTAGGCTAATTGGCTCCCAATAAAAAATAACCCTAGAATGTCTGTGTGCGTGTATATGTGTGGAAGGGAATATAGATTGTAAGCTCTACTGGGGCAGGGACTGATGTGAATGTTCAACTATACTCTGTAAAGCGCTGCGGAATCTGTGTGCTCTATATAAAAAACTTAATAAATAATAAATGAATGCAATTTTGTTAATTATATGCATAATAACAATATAATTTACGATATTATCGTGCATATCGGTTAATGTGTATGCACCATATTGTTACAGAGGCATGCACTTGCGGGACTCCCTATGTTGTCTGTACATGCAGCCAAATCCTGACTATATTGTCAGCACCAGCATGCTCCTGAATGTGGCCTCTGCATGTTATCATTAACAATATCGTTCAGTGAGCATATACTATATTGTTTGTCCAGGAGTATAGGCAGTTCAAGGGAAAATTGTTAGCGATATCATTCACATACAATATTGCATAATGTGTACCCTCAATCCTTCTGATTCCCATCATGTGGTCATGTCAATTATTTCAGTTATCTCGCTAGTGGTCTATTCAGTTATCCCCGGTAAGACAGTGGACTATTCAGCTAGGTGTTTGCCATGGCTTATCAGGGATTTTGTTACGCCTGCTGCAGGTGGAGCAAAAAACCCAGAAAACAGCCTTTTTATAGAAAACAGTATATACAATTCATAAGTTGACTGTTCCCTCACAGCCCCCTATTCACCTAGTGCACTACTCCATGCCACAAAGTCTCATATATCCACTCATATCTTCTCTAATGTCCTGTATCTGACATATCTGACATACTGTACTGTTCCATCAATAGAGATTTTCATATTCATCTGAGATTTTCTGCCATCATTTTTGGTCAAGAAAGGAAAGAAAATGGTGGCACAGCGCTAATTTGAGGAGGAATAATCACCATGGGATATAAAAAGTTTTAATAAAAACACACATATCATTTATACAATGACACTAGCATGAATAAAAAATGATATTGGAATCTCACTGTCAGGATGGATGTTGGGTTGGGACTGGGATTTTGTTCCAATTGGTAAGTGCACTTTACCGTGGCCGATGTTTTATGAATCCACTACTCTGAATGGTGCAATGCTGATGAAGAAAGTTGTGTCCACTCAGATTGAGGGGTATCTCATTGGAAGGCCGCAGGGGATGTAGATGGTGGATGAATGTGAATCCAAGTTCAGCCTGAGGACTTGTGGCGGTACTTGTGTAGTTTCACGGCGTAGCTACGTTTGAAGCTACGTTATTAGAGTAGCCCAACGGCTGCCTTACTTGTGTAGTTTCACGGTGGCAGCCTAAGCTACATTGTCTGTGTATCCCAACGGCTGTCTAGCGTAGTCAGCGTAGTGACTCCGCAGCAGCCCTGCGTAGTCAGCGTAGTGTCCCCGTCAGGCATCTACTGTCCCCGGGAGCTCTGTCCCCACTGCACTTGCCACGCTACAGGCTGCCGTAGATAGTGGGGGTGTTTAAAGAAAACATTCACACCTGCCATATCATACATCTGAGACAGTAATGACGACATGTGTTAACTGGTAACTGGATTTTGGTGAATAATAAAGAACAAAAAAACAACTTAACAAAGTACAATAATATCAAATAACAAATAAAATAATAAAACAGTTATTCTTCAGTTTCTGCATTCACGGAAACTTCAGCTGAAGTTGACGCAGCTGTGTCTGCACTTGTTAGGGCAAATAGAATCCGCAGGAAAGCGTTTTCTGCGCAGACAGCTTTGCGCCAAATAAATTCCTGAAGATATGAGTCCAGATTTTGGAGAGTAGTTGCCCCTTTGCAAGATCCCCAAAGGCATTCGATGTTTTGGGTATGAACCCCAGTCTCCGGATCCACAAAATTATACCGGTGGTTTACCCATGCATGCTGGTACCCTGCCTGCTCAAGCTGTTATGTGTTGTATGCACGGCAGCAATCAGAATATATAGTCGTACTCGGTTCTATATACTTGTTGATGGCAGACATCAGGGTGCTGGCGTTATGTCTCGGTGTCTCGTGATATGCCTCCAAACAACTACTGTTAAGGCAGGACGTGTCCGACGTGACTTTTTCTCTGGACAAATAGACTCTCGTCCACCTCCATTATTTTGCCCGGACCGCCAATCCGGTGTTGGGGCTGTGACATTAAATCCACGGTGCAGGCCTCCTGCTTAAGGTTATTATACAGCACGGTAGTTTTCTTCTAAATTAAGAGAGGACGCTCACAAAATGTGATACTAGTTAGCTCCTACGCCCAACAAAACACGAAGCGTAGAAGTGAGATGGCATCCCTGAAAACACTGTGCGGCCCGGAGACTAACCTTCTTGCCACAGCTTCTTATGTGGCAGCACCGCATCCGCTCCTTGACATTCAGTCTCATTGGATGCCCATTTGCACATGTCTTTGTATCTGGGAGAAAGTGGTGACACCACTCCTCCTCCGTCTGTGGCAGGTTAAAGATAGTTAATTTGTCGGCAGCCATAACTGACACAATGTACTGCTGACTACGATAACTGCGTACTGCTGACTGACTACGCTGGCCACGGGAACACTACGCTGGCTCTGACAGGGATGCTGGCTATGCTAAGCAGCCACGGGAACAGTACGCTACTTCTGACGGGATGCTGGCGGCCGCGGCAACACTACGCTACTTCTGACAGGGAGCAGCTGCGGGAACACTACGGTACTTCTGAATGACTACCCTAAATACGCTGGCCGCTGACTGACTACGCTAACTACGCTGGCCGTGGGAACGCTACGCTGACAACATAACAGCCGCCGTGAAACTACACAAGTACCTTCAAAGTGTATTCTTTTGTTGGCGTATTAATTCATTTTTTTTTTTAAATACAAATATGTCAGGTTGTTACGGTCATAAAATACAAAATACTAACGTTATTTCACATTAGTAAATTACAAGAATACAAATACGTGCCTGAATACGAATATGACTGAATACAAATACGCCAATTCCTACCTTATTTTGCTTAGTAAATTTCACCCAACATGTTTATGCCTTTCTACAAATTAGACCTTTTATTGGTACTCTATTCTTCTGCATCTTTGTCTTCTCCCCAAGCAGTGGCAGGCTGAATGGGGGGCAGGGTACCATGTGCCCCCCAGGCCAGTACAATTATGCAGCACAAGGACCACTGTTGCATTGTACTCGGCCCCTGCATCTGACATCAGACACCGCCAGGAGTGAGAGCGGCGAAGTACAACGCCGGGGACGGAGAGCAGAAGTGGCTCCAGAAAAAGACGAATAGAGAAAGAGCTCCAGTGGCCGTGGAAGAGACCAGAAGATGCTGGGCTCAACAAAGAACATGCCCGTCGCCACCTAGGAGAAGCCGATAAGAGGTGCCGCCGCTGGCCGTGACAGGTCAGCGCCAGAAGAAAGGAAGCTGAGGACTGGAGACGCCCGCAGGTGAGAAAAGCAACAGGATTAACGAAGCACCCCTCCGTAGCCTCTCCCAATGGACAGGTAGGCCCTCCTGTGAGGGGCCTCTGTCACCATTCCCGCTCCCTAGACCCCCAGGTGTTCAGGCATTAGGCCCATGGTGCATATTCAGGCCCTCTCAGCCAGTGGGCACAATAGTCAAGCCCTCTTGGCACATGGGGAGCATTGTTGTTGGGCCCCATTGGCACGGGCTATAAGGATTAGCTGGTCCCTAGGCCCGAGGCCTCCATTAGTCAGGTGCTAGGCCCATAGCCTCCATTAGCCAGGCACTAGCGCTGAGGCTCCATGAGTTGGGATCTATTCATTAAGGCACTAGGCCTGTGAGCACTGTTAGGCATTAGGCCTGGCCCACAGTTAGGAGTTTTGGATAATGTTGTAAGTAACTTTGGTATTAGGCCAAAGTCACTCTGGCAATGATAGGTGGGCACCAGGCCCAAGGCAGCGAATCAGGCATTAAGCCTGCAGATGATTAAGGGGCACTAGGCCCAGTAGTCTAACCCCCCCCATAGTGTTACTGAGCTCTAGGCTCAGCGAAATAGTTTCCTGGGTGTATTTGTGGAAAGGTAAACAGGCTTTGTGGCTGCCACCTTTTCCAGGTATACAAAGCAGGTGGAGGAGCGGTCCATTTTTCCATCGTAATTGGGGTAAGACATGCTGTGCAACGGTCACTTCACCATTCCCCAAGTAGAGTTAGCAAGAACATATAGGGGCTGGCCAGCTCTAGGTAGGTAGCGTAAGTGTACGGCAGACGATAGACAGAGATTTAAAGAGCAGCACTGTCACTTGATTGTTATGGTGTTGTTTTCTGTGCATGGCATAGTTTGATGTAGAACTGTAAAGAGTTTGTGCCGCATGACACACATTGGCAGTTTAAGGGCTTTGTGATGTAGTTGTGCCACACTAGTGAGCATCAGGCCCTGTACAGTGGTGTTGTCATAGTCTCCTTACAGAGACCTGTAAGTGGGAAAGTGGAAGAAATGCAAGATAAGTTCTTGTGAGTATTATCTCTGTCCCTCTGTATTTTGTGTGTCTGCCTTTGCCTATCTCCCTTCCTTCTGGGCCATGGACCTTGCAAGGTTGCGTTTTCACCTAAGTGCACAAGTGCTGATAGGTGCTAAATTGTGTTCGGCGGCCAATAGTGCCGAGGATGACCTTCACGTAAGCCCAAAGCTCCTTTATGTAGGGATGTCAAGGGATGGAGGGTACATTTGTCAGTGCTATGGAAGGATAGTACTCACCTTCTCTCCTTCCTCCTAGATCCTCATGTATGAGTTTCTAGGACCCTATTCCATCACGGCCTGAAGGTGAGTGGGTGCGGCGCCAGGTCAGTGGTTCAGCTACAACTGCATGGCAGCAGGCACCACACTGCACTGCCCCACCACCAATCACACTGGAAAGATGGGGGCTTCACATGGCAAGAACATGAGTGTATGCCTCTGCACCCTTGCAGATGATATACACAGTAAGCCATTTCTATTTAAAGTTTAATTTCTTCAGACAAAAAGATTAGGATTCCCTATATATTGAATATACATTTACACTGACAGAGAAAGCAGTACATAAGTATATAGGGAACACGCCATATCGTCTTATTAGTGTGTATACAGTATATTTTTTGGACGGGAGGGCTGCATTGAGGAGGGGGGGGGGGGGGTTAGAAAGGTCTGGGCAGGCCTATCAATGAGCAGCGATTATATGTAATGATCACAAAATGGGGTATATACACTTCAGACAGAGAAGGATGCAGCAAACATCACAATTTGTTTGCAATGCACCCTGCCGCATTCTGCATGCATAGCGGCATCTATTAATGCCATGTGCATAAAGATTATAGCAAAGGATGGCTCTTGCAGTAAGGGTTTGGGACCCTGAGTTCTTTCTGTGCATGTGTCGCAAGAGATGCTGGAAAGTATCTGGTTGGATCACTCACAGCAGGGAGTCGCAATAGAAGCCCATAGGCTTCTATAGGGCAATGCCGATCTAAAGATGGTGTTGCCTACTACATCTGAGACCTGGTAACTATGGCATTTCGGGCTTATGCGGTATGCGACCAAACCTCCAAAAATAGCTTTTTCTGAGGTTGGGTTGCTACACTTGAGACGGGGCAGGATGCAGCAAGCATTTGCAATTATCGAAGCAGAAATAGACTTGCCAGGCAAGTCTATTTCTGCTTTCAATCCTGGTGCCGCGGCAGTGCATCCAGATCGAATCTAGATCAAAGGCATTTAACACTCAATTTCCGCTATTTTCCTATTCGATTTTGCTTCCATAAGCAAAATCAAATAGGAAAACAGTGGAAATCTCACCGTGTGTACTCACCCTAGGGCCAGATGTATCAAGTTTCAAAAGTGATAAAGTGGAGAGTGATAAACAATCAGCTCCTACCTGTCATTTTTCAAATCCAGACTGTAACATGACAGGTAGGAGCTGATTGGCTGGCTGTTTATCACTCTCCACTTTATCACTTTTTGAAGCTTGATACATCTGGCCCTATGATTGGTGTGATTACATTTTCCCATAAATAGGAACCATACATATTCACATTGTGAACCCCCAATCCCAAATCTTTAGGATTTCCAAATCTACTCATTAGTTTTTACATAGAAGGTTGCTGGAGTCACCATAACCCTCTGCTTCCTTTCTTTCATCAGTACTTTTTTACAGATGGTTTCAGGAATGATTTGAGAATACGGACTGTTCATCGATGATATTGCCTAATGCCATTATGTTTTGAGTATCATACAATCCCCTTATTATGTGTGACCCTTCTCCATGAAATAATTGTTTAACTTTTGAAGGTTATACTCTTGTCATGCAGCAATGGACATTACATGAGGAAATTGACACGTCTACTGGATTGCAGTTGACTTTTTATGTAGTACAATGACTTTGGAATTCTGGTCCGATGACACTTCTCCTTTTGTTAAAATTTGTAACTGACACACACAGCTGGATATGAAAAGTTCTTGGTGTGCAACAGATCCACCAAAAACAGCTCATCCATATGCCCCAAATGGGCTGGCGCACATGCTCGCTACACTCCAATGGCACTCCCATGGTATAGATCAATGAAGTATCATTGCATGGTAGCCAGGGCCGCCGAGAGGAGGGGGGAGCGGGTACTAATTACCCGGGCCCGAGCTTGCTGGAGGGGCCCAGCGGGTGCCCTGGACCTCGCCCCACCTCCCCCTCCGTCCCTCCCTGGCAGCAGCAGCACACACCTACAGCATGTGCTGTGCTGACAGCAGCCGCTGCTGCTGCAGTGCTGAGGGGGGGGGGGCAATAACACTCCCCCCTCGACTTTAGAGTGTTTTCACCCCCTCTTAACATTTTGGGAATGCGACCTAATCGCAGGAGGTGGCCAAGCCAAGCCTCCCGCGATTAGGACATGCCCCCAACATTTTACCAGGGCCCGGCATACCTCTCGGCAGCCCTGATGGTAGCTACCCTACAACTGACAAATCAATCATCAATCCATCCGCACTTTCAGTCTATGGCACATGCGCCATCTGCAGACGCTTTCTGCGATTTATAATTAATTCAGCTCATATCGCTGTAACAATAAATTAATTGGGAATTTTGGGAACAGAGCAGTCTGTACAGTTCTACCAAAACTATCGTTAGCAGTTCTACAGCCTAATGAGGCTAACTGGTGACTTGTTGATTTCCCTTGAGCAAATAAGACTTTGATGCAGTCCCTGGGAGAGTGGTTAGCTGATGAATTGACAAAAGCTAATCAGCTTTATTGGGAAACAGGTTAAGGGCAGCCAAGTGTCAATAATTCTCGTCCTGACCCCCTCATCCATTAAATGGAGCTGGCTGATTGCAGCCCGGAGACCCTTTGCATTCTGCACTGAAATTGCTTTCTTAAACTCACCATTATTAGCAGTCAATGCGAGCGACTCATTTGCACAGAACATCCCAGAGATGTCACATTTATCATGTGGCTTTATGTATCATTTCCTCATTTACAGAATGTCTCCGGACAATGTTTTTTTCGAAATGACTGGCTCCTTGCCTTTAGTTTATTTCCCTGTTGCAAAAACAGCTGGACTGGGCAGTAGATACAGTACAGTACATAACAATCCTGTTTAGTAAAACCGACCCAACAAAATCAGGGTTTTAACCCTTTGAGTGCCAAATTAATTTGTCAAAATAGGATGTGAAAATTTCAAAGCAAATATTTTAATTCATCATAATGCCCTGTAATGTTTACCTTATATAGGAAATATAATCTTTTTATCTTTTTACACTATATTTTTTATTTGAATTTATATAATAAATGTGAGAGATGCTGGTATTTTTAGTGGGTATTTTGAATGTCTCTCACAGAAGAGGAGGTATCCCTGGCGAAATACTGCTGGACTGGGTCACCCTGGATATTTATTAACAGTTTCTTCTATAGCGCACACATATTCCGTAGCGCTTTACAGAGAATATTTGAAGATTCACATCAGTCCCTGCCCCAGTGGAGCTTACAATCTATATTCCCTACCACATGTACACACAGACACTCTAGGGTTAATTTGTTGGAAGCCAATTAGCCTACCAGTATATTTTTGGATTGTGGGATTAAACTGAAGTACCTGGAGTGAACCCACGCAAGTACGGGGAGAATATACAAACTCTGCAGAGCCTTGCTGGGAATCGAACCCATGACCTCAGCGCTGCGAGACAGTAATGCTAACCATTACACCATCCGTGCTGCCCCATATGAACAGTTGACTGCGGGGATGCCTGTTGGACATTGCATACTGCTGTTATACTCTACAACTTGTTTGTGGACGTTATGAAAGGGTGAGGGTCTCGCATACATCTCTGGTTTTTAGTGTTTGTGAATAAAAAGGGTGTTTTATACCATTTGGAGCCTTTTTTCTCTTTTTATATACCATCCCTTGGAGGATAAGGGGGAGGAGTGGAACCCAGAAAAAAAAAGAAAGACCCTGCATGCAAATTTGAAATTAAGCGTTATTGTCTACTGTGTAAAACGTTGACCATCAAATAGAGAAGGAGTATTTATAATTTCACCAGTCATTCGAGATTTATTTGTTGAACAGTATTGCACTATTTGGAGCTCTTTTTCCTTTCTTATGCCTTTTTGGAGAAGGAGGAATGGAGTTCTGAGGGAAGGAGAATCGTGTACATTTTCAATAAATGTGATCATTTGTCTACTATGTGAAAACGTAGACAATTTTATAGGGTACGAGCAACTAAATATACGAAGGTGATTGAGGGGCATGATGGGGATAAGAGCAGGACTGAGGGGCATGATGTGCATAAAAGCAGGATTGGGGGCTAAAATAAGCCCTACCCCAAAAATAAGCCCTATGGTGTTTTTTGGACCAAAAAAACATAAGACAGTGTCTTATTATCGGGAAAACACGGAATGTGAAAAACTCTTCGATTGAAACAACGGTTGACAAGCACATGGGGACCTTATGGTGATATTTTTATTTGTTTCTCACAGAGATGTTGGCACTCAAAGGGTCGAACAACTGCTGTTTAATTTTTCGCATCAATTTAAATTTAGTATGTGTGTTAAGATTTACCGCATGTAGGAATATATAACTCAAAATATAAACGCCAGCAATTTTTCTAAAAAGCTGTTGTTGTCATTTTAATGCTACTTTATGGTACAAAAAGGCTGTAAACTAATTTAATTAATATGTGACACGTTAAAGCTAAGCTTGATTACCTTAAACGTGTGAATCAATATATAGACTGCCAGATTTTACAAAGGGCTGTTTATGTTTGCAAGGATTATATAGCTCCTGGTCTTAATAAGTAATCCTTTACAATGGTATAGATTTTCGTTTTTTTGTTGTTGATTTTTTTTAGCAGATGCTACGTGTACAGTTTAATTAAATGGTAAATTAAGCTTTAAAGTATCTGGAAAGTATGAGCTAATTTGGACCTCACAGTCCTGGGACGGGATCAATGTCTACTGTCTCATGGAATATATAAGATTGATCGGTAAGTGAGTCTTCTGTGCCTGCGGTAGATGGGAGATTTAAAAAAAAAAAACACTCTATAAAACATTTAAGTATTTCAAGCATGGAATTCTTTATGGTTGTAAATAAAGAGGGCACCCAGATGTGCGGAATGGATGTTAAAGGCTAACTTTGGCTTACTTGGAGAGATAAAGCCACTGTACCTTTAATTAGTGTCTGAATAAGAAACTTTATTAGCACAGGTGCGTAAACCTTGTAAAAAAAATTTCTAATGGTTAACACTTTGCCTGCCAAAGCAGCCAAGCATGTTAGGCTTACAAATAAATAGACCTGTATGTGCTCGTTATGCAGTTCAATGGGCCAGATGTACTGAGTGATAAACAACGAGCCAACCAGCTCCTAACGTAAACTTTCAAAAACAGCCCATAGCATGGCAGTTAGTAGCTAATTGGCTCGTACTTTATCACTCTCCACTTTATCACATTATGATGCTTAATACATCTGGCCCAATATGTTGAGTGCTGCTAGTGTGATCAAGACGCATCGGAACAGGAGGCAG
This sequence comes from Crinia signifera, assembly GCF_055691185.1. Lineage (NCBI taxonomy): Eukaryota > Metazoa > Chordata > Amphibia > Anura > Myobatrachidae > Crinia > Crinia signifera. Next base: position 270,145,203 of record NC_139221.1, read on the forward strand.
CCACCAATATGATGGAGGTGTTGGTATGGGAGAACCCTTACTTCCGGATCCCCGTGGTCGGCTTCTCCTTTGAAAGGATGTTACAGCAGGGTGCTGTGTCCCTACTAACATACTAGTTGGCATTACTGGGAGGATGTCTCAGCAGGCTCAGCATGGCCATGTACAGTACCGGAAGGTGCTGTGTCCCTTCTGTTACTGCAGGGAGCTGTGTCCCTTCTAACCAGGGCCACCGACAGGGGGCACCAGGGGTAAAGCTGTCCCGGGCCCCGGCCTCTGGAGGGGCCCGGGCAGCTGCCCACAGTAGCACAGCACCACCCACCCGCACCCCCCCCCCCTGCACCCACATAAATCCCCCCACCCGGCGGCCAGGCACGCACAATACACAGTGCAGCCTGCAGAGCGCCAAGCCCAGGATACAGAGGGGCTCGGCGCTCTGCAGGCAGTGAGTGCTCTGGGCCCCGAGTCCCGGGGGGAGAAGATGCTGCGTCGCCGCCACCACTGGTAAGTAATAGTAATTGGGGGGGGAGGCGGGGTGCCGGCGCGCGAGGGGGGGGATTCTGCTGGAGCCCCGGGCTGAAGGTCAGTCCCGAGCCACAACATTACTAGTGGCGGCCCTGCTTCTAACATACTACTAGCTGGCATTATTGAAAATATGTGGCAGGCTCGGCATGACCACGCCTACTCCCAGTAATGCATCTGCAAAGTAGGGATGGCCATCGTTGCCATTGCCATCGATGGTTGCCATCGATGGCAATTCTGCAACTGGCCATCAATAGTGGATGCAATGACCATCGATATTTTTACATAACTAATCATGGTACTCTTTACCTAGAAGGGCGCCTGTCGTGGTGATCGCGGGTACATTTATGTCTGGCCGCGACGCGACCGACGCGATGCCCGCGATTTCCCATTGAAACCCATGTTAAACATGGAAATCGCGTCGGTCGCGTCGCGGCCGTCCATAAATGTACCCGCGATGCCCGCGACGCGATGCACCCGATTTCCCATAGGAATCAATGTTAAATGGCCCGACCGACGCGATTTTACTGTTAAATGCCTCAATGGACCCGATTTGGCCATAGGAATCAATGTTAAATGGGCTTCAGAGCCCAAATAGGCACAATTAACCCTTAAATGTCCCCCCAAATTTTTAACGCCACCCCACGATCCACGCCAACCCGAAGCGTGGCGAGCGCAGCGAGCCCGCGAGGGGCGGCGGTACGCGTCCTCCGACCTTTTCATGCCCTACTATCCACGTCGGCGTGGAGTTGAGAATAGAATAGTGTGGCGAGCGCAGCGAGCCACCGAGCCCGAAGCGTGGCGAGCGCAGCGAGCCTCGCGAGGGGACGCGGATACCTTCACAGTTATACGCGTCCCCTCGCGGGCTTCACAGGTGTCCGTGGCGACGCGGACACCTGTGAAGCCCGCGAGGGGACGCGTTTACCTGTGAAGGTATCCGCGTCCCCTCGCGGGGCTCGCTGCGCTCGCCACGCTTCGGGCTCGGTGGCTCGCTGCGCTCGCCACACTATTCTATTCTCAACTCCACGCCGACGTGGATAGTAGGGCATGAAAAGGTCGGAGGACGCGTACCGCCGCCCCTCGCGGGCTCGCTGCGCTCGCCACGCTTCGGGTTGGCGTGGATCGTGGGGTGGCGTACAAAATTTGGGGGGACATTTAAGGGTTAATTGTGCCTATTTGGGCTCTGTAGCCCATTTAACATTGATTCCTATGGCCAAATCGCGGGCATTGAGGCATTTTACATGAAAATCGCGCTCAATCAGCCTTTTTAACATTGTTCCCTATGGGAAAATCGCGGTCATCGCGGGTAGCAGATTTTTATGTACCCGCGATTTACCCACGATGCCCGCGATGCCCGCGATGACCGCGATTTTTACCCCCGACGCCCGCGATTTCAATCGCTGGCGCCCTTCTAGGTAAAGAGTACCCTAATCATATATGCCTGGAAAAGGCAGGGGGCTGGCATAGGAAAAATGCAGGGAGATATATTGCAGGGTGCCCTCCAAAGGTGCACCCGCAGGACGCTGATCTCCTAAGATACTTGTGGGGTGAGGCAGCACTCCAGTCATAAAAAAAATACTGAAAGCCGAAACTTGGTAGACAACATTTCAGCACCTTTTATGTGGTCACCTAAGTTTACCACACCATATACCCCTTATTCAAATCATGCAATACAATAGTAACCCCCTTATACTGTACTTGCCTCTTACACAATATGCCACATGGAATGAGCCAAAATTCACACGGACTGAGCCAAAATTCACACCATGGCACATTGATTGAGTCAAAATTCACGTTATGTCACACAGATTAAGGCAAAATTCACATTTTGCCACATGGATTGACCCAAAATTAACACTATACCAAACAGATTGAGCAATAATGCACAATATGTTCCACAAACTGGGGCATTATTAAAAGTTTACACCATAATGCCCATTACATGATAAAGCCACACACCATAATGTCCATTACGTATTATGCCAAACACCATAATGCCTATTAAAAATGATGCTACATAAGTGCTGCTTACCTACATGCTCATTGCCAGGGGTTCCATGCTCATTGCCATGTGGGATTACATGCTCATTACCAAAGGGGAATACATGCTCGCAGTAACTGGGGGACAGCTGCGCCGGGCAGAAAGGATAGCCAGGCAGAGAACAGGGGGCTGCCCGGCTGTATTCAGAGCACTGCAGGTCCCGGCTATTTGAAATAATACCCCTTTCACACCAAAAAATGTAGGGACTTACCCAGTAATATGGTCCCACGATCATGCAGGGACATTCCCGGGCTGGCCCCTTTTATACCAGCCTAGTCCCTGCATTTTCTGGTGTGAGGGGGAGATAACCCCCTTTAAACAACCAGCTATATCTTCGGAACCAACTGACCCATTTTCATGTGGACTTCAAATGATTTTGGTCCCGTGAATCTGGGCCATTTGGTTCCAGAGAAATCTGCCCTCAAACAACATGAACAGCGATGAAATTACATTTCAGAAATGAAAAAAAATCGGTTTACCCGCAATATCTCTAGAACCAATGAACCCATGTGGACCAGCCGGGTATCAGATTGAAGGCCCAGCGATTTGAGATCAACCTCAAGCTTCTGTGATGCCGGAGGGGGAACTGGCAGCCGTTGGAACCGGGTGGGGTTGGAATTAGCGGGTTCCATGTTATCCTATGGGGAAACCGTTCCAGCTTTGCCTGGCAGTATCTCCGGTTCTAGCAATGCGGGGCCAGGCTCATTGGAAAGCTCTGGCCCTCAGCTACAAAATGGGCCTATTTGGAGAGTGGGCCCAGAGTTGTAGCTCCATCAGGCCCATTGTTAATCCGGCACCTGATCGCCTGTGTATTCCAACCTGTATATTGTTTCTTGTTTTTGTTCTTTACAATAATCTTGAAATAAAAAAGTTACAAAAACCTCTAGACTGGGATTGTATTATCTGAGACTGCTGCAGGGTAATGTGAACTCTAGCCAGTTATTAGAAATAGAGTATATTTCTTTTCTAGTCTGGGTTGAATGGCCAGCGTCTTTCATCACTACTTGATTCACGGGGTGTCATCACAAACATGAAAATCAGATAAATGATGATAATAGATTTTTGCAAAGAAATTTATGAACTCTTAAATCTTTCATACAATGGTCCAGTTGTTGATAAAGCTGAATGTGAGCATATTATAAGAACTGTACAGGTCACAAATCTCTCAGACAACCCTGTCCTGTCCTCGGTTTTTCACTTTTTCTATTAGCCTGCTCATCAGTAGTATCATCCCACGAGACTTTAGGACCTTGTAGAAATAATTGTCTTTCATGGCTTTCGATATTATGGGCCTGATTCAGTGCATGTAATCACAGCACAGCGAACAGTTAAACGTCACCTGCCACCTGACCGAATGCCCCCCCCCACACACACACACACATCCCCTCACATGCGGCAGAACAGAGAAGAAATCCTTTGATAGTTGCTGACCATCTGAATTATTTCTGCAGCCTTCACTCAGAAAAGTAAGACCATACTTACTTTTCAGATGGCCTCTATTCGCAGTGGCGTACCTAATAAATATGCGCCCCCCCCCCCCGCCGATTTCAGCAGAGGCGCCCACCCGAGTAAAGTTAACCCCCCTTCTTACTGCGCCGCTTACCGCCGCCGCTGCATTCTTGGGCTGATCTGGGCTCCTCTTACTTATGAAAACCTAATGAAAACTGACCCTCCCAAAATGGCTGCCCCTTATAGCAGACTGTTTTTAAGGATGCTAGAGGAGGCCGCAACCTCCTTCGCCGCTCACTGACCAGGTTCCCCGCTGCACTAAAAACTCTTTCGGAGTACACACTGGAGGGGGGACAACTCAGGTAAAATAGAGCCAGTTTGTACAGGGGCTTCCAAACTGCCTTTTTTTCCTGCAAGTGCAGGTAAGGACTGTCTGACATGTCTACTTGGATGCTGTCACCAAAGTATTCCTGCACCATTTTTTCAATGGTGACAGCATCCAATGCAGCGACAGTAGACATCTCAGCAATCGTTTCCAAGTGTTAGAAACTGCACGGGCAGCGCCAGCGCTTGCCCGGCAGTCTCTAGGCGGCGTGTCCCGGCGGTTGTTAGGCAGCCGGGACGCTGCCGCATCATCAGGCGCACACTTCCCCGTACGCCCGGCAGCTCAGACGCAACACCTTCCTCCCCTGCGCAGCGGTTGCCTAGGCGACGGGGGATGCCAGGCGGCCGCGGGGAGGAAGGGGTGCGCTATACGCCGCACGCAGCTGCAGGAGATCTGCTGAGTGGCGCCTTATTTAAACTTCCGGGCCGGGTCATTCAGACGCCGGCTATAGTTCCTGACCCAGCGTCTTGAGTGTTCCCGATTCCAGGCTCCTGTCTCCTTTGGGATTCCTTTGACTGCAGTGTCCCTGTCTCAGCACCCCCAGCATCCCAGTGTCCATCTCCTGGTTGCTTATCCTGGCTGACCTCCTCCCGGCTGTCTGCCTTCGGGGTTCAGATAAGTTGGGGGTTCCCAGCTCGCTTATCATAGTATTACATCTTGATTTACTGTGTATTGTTACACCAGCCGGTGCTATATATTGTGTCAACTTTTATGTATTGTTACACCTGCCTGCATTGGACATTGAGTCAACTCTTGTGTATTGTACACCAGCCAGTGCTTTTTATTGAGTCCACCTCTGTGTATTGTTACACCTGTCTGCATTTGATATTGAGTCAACTCTTGTGTATTGTTACACCAGTCACGGTTATAGTCTGTGTCAACTTCTGTGTATTGTTACACCCGCTGGTAACAGCATTTCCACAGGGGGGTCTTAGCTAGGGTGTGGCCCTCACACACCTTCTCCGTAGGGCCGGGTTGTCCTCGCCGATAGGGTGTCAGTTAGTTCTCCCCTTGTTCACCTCTGGCCTTGGCGGCCGCGTTGTCACTTGTAAGACCAGGTGGCATTGGGGACGGAGCCTGACTAACGGGCTCCTTCGAACGCGGCTATTAGTGGTGAAGGTTAGCACTGCACTGCCCGCTTCCGCCAACTCCACTAGGTGGCAACGGAGTTAGGGTCGGCAAGGTCACCCGTGTCCCTAACATTATAGCCAGCCGACCACATACTTCACCCCCTAGGCTCCAGTTTGCTGTTATGGATCCGGCTCAGCAGGCTGCTGGTCATGCTCTGGTGGGGCAGATGCATACCCTGACACAGAAGCTCCAGGAATTGACCCTTCGGGTTAATTCGCAAGAGGAACGGGTACATGGGGCCTTATCCTCGCCAAGAAACCTCGAACCCAAGTTAAATCTCCCTGACCGTTTTTCCGGGGACCGGTCTCAGTTTTTTAACTTTAGGGTGTCGTGTAAATTATACTTTAAACTCCGCCCTGTGAACTCCGGCTCTGAGTCCCAGCGGGTGGGGATGGTGATTTCCCTTCTGCAAGGGGACCCACAAACCTGGGCTTTCGGTCTTTCTGCAGGGTCTGAGGCCCTCTCCTCGGTGAATGCCTTCTTTACCGCTATGGGGGTACTGTACGATGACCCGGACCGTGCCGCTTCTGCCGAAGCCAACCTCAGGGCATTACGGCAGGGTCGGGGTAACGCAGAAGTGTATTGTACTCAGTTCAGGAGGTGGGCCATTGATTCGGGTTGGAATGACCCCGCGCTGCGCAGCCAGTCTAGAATTGGCCTGTCTGAAAACCTCAAGGATGCCCTGGTTCACTATCCCACTCCAACCGCCCTTGATGGAGTTATGGAATTAGCTATCAAGGTGGACTGGAGGTTTCGGGAGCGCCAGAGAGAGAGGGAGTTTGGGGTACTTCCCTCGTCTCCGCAGGATGAGGCTTCGGAGGTTGCCGGGGATGAACCCATGCAGATTGTCTGCATCTGAGAAAAATCGTAGGAGGCTCAAGGGTCTTTGTCTTTACTGTGGGGGCCAAGGTCACCGTGCTGTTGTCTGCCCGTTGAAGGCGGGAAAAGACAGGGCCTAAGTGAGTTTGGGGGAACTCACTTGGGCCTATCCCGTTTTTCTCCCCTAGACTCTATACTTATTCAGGTGTCCGTCACTGGTGGTAACCGCACCATCGAAATCGCTGCCTTTGTTGATTGCGGTGCAGCCGGCAATTTTATTGACGGAGGGTTGGTACGTTCGCTGGGGCTCGAACCCATTCCCTTGGTCAATACGTTGTCGGCCTGCGGTTTAGATGGCCAATCACTCTCTAACGGCAGGATAACTGCATGCTCCCCTTCTCTCCAGCTCTAGGTGGGGGCTCTTCATTCTGAAGAGATTTCCTTTTTTTTGTTTCACTGTCCACTCATGCCACTCGTCCTGGGGTTACCATGGCTGAAGAAGCACAACCCCAGCATAGATTGGACCACGGGAGAAATCACACGTTGGGGGTCCTCCTGTTCTGACTTTTGTCTTTCTCTTCCACTCCGTGTTGTCCAGTCTGTTCTCTCTTTCCTACCTTTGCCCTACAGGGACTTTGCCGATGTATTTTCTAAAAAAGAAGCGGATACGTTGCCCCCTCACCGCTCCTTCGATTGTGCCATAGACCTGGTCCCCAATACTAGATTACCCAAGGGACGTCTATATGCCCTTTCCAGACCTGAATCCCAGGCCATGGATTTGTACATTAGAGTGAGTCTTGAAAAGAGGTTCATCCGTCCCTCAAAGTCTCCTGTGGGCGCAGGTTTTTTCTTTGTGGAGAAGAAAGATGGTTCACTACGTCCCTGTATAGACTATCGGGCTCTGAACAAGATAACCATCAAGAACTCCTACCCTTTACCGCTCATCTCAGTTTTGTTTTACCAAATTCGGGAGGCGAGGGTTTTCTCTAAAATCGACCTTAGAGGGGCATATAATCTCATTAGGATTAGAAAAGGGGATGAGTGGAAAACGGCCTTTAATACCCACACGGGCCATTACGAGTATCTTGTGATGCCGTTTGGCTTGGCCAATGCTCCTGCAGTCTTCCAAAACCTTATAAACGAGGTCCTCTGGCCTTACCTGGGGTTATTTGCAGTAGTTTATCTGGATGATATTCTAATTTTTTCCAAGTCTTTCCAGAACATCGGCAACATGTCCGTATGGTCCTCCAGAAATTGCGTGAAAATCAACAATATGCTAAACTTGAAAAGTGCGAATTCGAAGTTTCTCAAGTCTCATTTCTGGGCTATGTCATCTCTCCTAAGGGTTTTTCAATGGATCCAGGCAAGGTTCAGGCCATCCTGTCTTGGGCTCGTCCTACCAACCTTAAGGCGATTCAAAGGTTTTTAGGGTTTTCCAATTATTATCGTAAATTCATCCGTTCTTTTTCTGATATTGTCGCCCCCATTATTGAGTTGACCCGCAAAGGAGCAGATCCGGAAAATTGGTCTCCGCAGGCCGTAGAATCCTTTGACAGATTGAAAGAAGCTTTCTGTTCGGCCCCCATTTTGCTTCTTCCGGACCCCAGGATTCCTTTTCTTATTGAGGTCGACGCCTCGGATGTAGGGGCTGGAGCGGTCCTTTCTCAAAGGGATGTCCATGATCAGAAAATTCATCCTTGTGCTTACTTCTCCCGCAAGTTCTCCGCAGCTGAAAAAAACTATGATGTCGGAAATTGTGAGTTGTTGGCCATTAATTGGGCTTTTGAGGAGTGGCGTCATTGGCTTGAGGGGGCCAAGCATCTCATCACCGTGATCACCGACCACAAGAACTTAGCTTACATTGAGTCGGCCAAACGGTTAAATCCGCGACAAGCCCGGTGGGCATTGATCTTTACCAGGTTTCCTTTTATCATTACTTTCAGACCAGGCCCCAAGAACATCAAAGCGCACGCACTATCTCGCAGTTTCCAGACTTTTCAGAGTGCCGGGTTGGAGGAAGCGCCCATTGTCCCGTCTTCCGTCATTTTTGCTGGGTTGACCCAGGATTTGGCCTCCCGTGTTCTCGCTTCTCAGCCTTCAGCTCCTCAAGAGACTCCACAAGATCGCCTGTTTGTCCCCAAATACTTGCGAGAATTGGTCCTCAAGGACTTTCATTCCAGTAAAGTCGCTGGACACCCTGGCATTACTAAGACCCTTGAGCACTTGTCCAGAGCGGTCTGGTGGCCCACCATGAAGCAGGATGTTGCTCGTTTCATCTCTTATTGTCCTATTTGCGCTCGACATAAATCTTCCAGAATATCACCTGTGGGTACACTTCTTCCTTTGTCCATTCCAGAAAAGCCGTGGTCCCATATTTCCATGGATTTTATTGTCGACCTTCCTCCATCTGCTCACTTTACCACCATTTGGGTCACGGTCGATTGCTTTAGCAAGATGGCACATTTTACACCTTTGCGTAAGCTTCCCACGGCCAAAGAACTAGCACAGTTGTTTATTACTCATATTTTCAGACTTCATGGTCTTCCCGTGGATATAGTTTCGGACAGGGGGTCTCAGTTTGTGGCCAGGTTCTGGAGACACTTTTGTTCCTGTTTAGGGATACAGGTCAGTCTTTCGTCTGGATACCACCCACAGTCCAACGGGCAGACCGAAAGGGTCAATCAGGCCTTGGAGCAATATTTGCGCTGTTTTATTTCCAAGTGTCAGAGCAATTGGGCAGAGCTGGTACCATTGGCCAAGTTTGCTTATAATAACTCCTATCATGTGGCTTCCAAGAGCTCGCCTTTTCTGTGCAATTTTGGGTTTCATCCCAAGTGCAACTCCTTTGTTGTTCCCACGGATTCCTCTCGGTCTCCTTCTTCTACAGTGTCTCTCCTCAGGAAGCCGTGGCAAAAGGTGCATCTATCTCTTAGACAGGCTTCAGCACGCTCTAAGATCTTTTTTGACAGACATAGGAGGCCATGTTTTTTCAGAGTGTGGCAAAAGGTTTGGCTGTCAACTCGCCACATTAAACTGCGTCTGAGATGCCCAAAATTGGGACCCAGGTTTATCGGACCATTTCTGATTACTGAACAGATCAATCCGGTAGCATTCAGATTGCAGCTTCCCAGAACACTGCGAATCAATAATGTCTTTCATTGTTCTCTTCTCAAACCAGTCTCGATGACTTCTCAGTCTGGGCCTGCACGGAACTGTAAACCTATCATCATTCAGGGTCACAAAGAGTTTGTAGTTGAACAAATATTAGATTCCAAGGTCGTCCGGGGTCAACTTAAATTCTTGGTCCATTGGAAGGGTTTCGGAGAAGAGGAGAGGTCCTGGGTGCCCGAGCGATTCTTGCATGCGCCCAGGCTTAAAGCAGAGTTTTTTAAGACTTTCCCGTTCAAACCTGGGTCTAAGGGTTCGGTGACCCCTCCTCAAGGGGGGGGGGGTACTGTTAGAAACTGCAGGGGCAGCGCCAGCGCTTGCCCGGCAGTCTCTAGGCGGCACGTCCCGGTGGTTGCTAGGCAGCCGGGACGCCGCCGCGTCATCAGGCGCACACTTCCGCCGGGCAGGGACGTACGCCCGGCAGCTCCGACGCAACACCTTCCTCCCCTGCCGCAGCAGTTGCCTAGGCGACGGGGGACACCAGGCGCCCGCGGGGAGGAAGGGGTGCTCTATACGCCGCACGCAGCTGCAGGAGATCTGATGAGTGGCGCCTTATTTAAACTTCCTGGCCGGGTCATTCAGACGCCGGCTATAGTTCCTGACCCAGCATCTTGAGTGTTCCCGGTTCCAGGCTCCTGTCTCATTTGGGATTCCTCTGACTGCAGTGTCCCTGTCTCAGCACCCCCAGCGTCCCAGTGTCCATCTCCTGGTTGCTTATTCTGGCTGACCTCCTCCCGGCTGTCTGCCTTCAGGGTTCAGATAAGTTGGGGGTTCCCCGCTCTCTTATCATAGTATTACATCTTGATTTACTGTGTATTGTTACACCAGCCAGTGCTATATATTGTGTCAACTTTTGTGTATTGTTACACCTGTCTGCATTTGATATTGAGTCAACTATTGTGTATTGTTACACCAGTCACGGTTATAGTCTGTGTCAACTTCTGTGTATTGTTACACCTGCTGGTAACAGCATTTCTCCAGGGGGGTCTTAGCTATGGTGTGGCCCTCACACACCTTCTCCGTAGGGCCGGGTTGTCCTCGCCGATAGGGTGTCAGTTAGTTCTCCCCTTGTTCACCTCTGGCCTTGGCGGCCGCGTTGTCACTAGTAGGAACAGGTGGCATCGTGGTCGGAGCCTGAATAACGGGCTCCTTCGAATGCGGCTATTAGTGGTGAAGGTTAGCACTGCAGGCGTCCGCCAACTCCACTAGGTGGCAACGGAGTTAGGGTCGGCGAGGTCACCCGTGTCCCTAACACCAAGTCCTTTAGTCTGGACCAGATGTCCAAACTCCCTCCTGCCTGCCCTGCATCCCTGCCAGCGGGTTGTGTGGGAAATCGCAGCTGTTTCCTCACAGACACAGGTGTGGGAGAAAATGAAGGAGGAGCACGGTGGCCAGAATGTATTCCTTTGACTTTACCAGATTGACCACCCTCGTATCCTGGCAAAGCGTATGGGGGGCTTCATCCACAAGAGTGACATGCTCTGCGGAATCGCAATGCTTTAGCTCCTCCTTTACTGCTGCTTCTGCAACAGCCTGATCAGGGGAATCACCTGACTAATGCTGGCAGTGTCGGAACTGACTTCACGTGTGGCTAGTTCAAATGGCTGGAGAATCTTGCACAACACGGAAATCAGCCTCCACTGTGCTGGAGTCAGGTGCAGCCCTGCTCCTCTGCCTATGTCGTAGGTGGCCGTGTAGGCTTGAATGGCCTTTTGCTGCTCCTCCATCCTCTGCAGCATATAGAGGGTGGAGTTCCAGAGCATCACCACCTCTTGTTTAAGCTGATGGCAGGGCAAGTTGAGGAGTTTTAGCTGCCGCTCTAGCCTTCGGTAGGCAGTGGCAGAATGCCGAAAGTGTCCGCAAATTTCTGCACGCTCCTGTCACTTCTGATGAAATGCTGCACCACGAAATTTATTGTGTGGCCAAAACATGGCACATGCTGGAAATTGCCCATGTGTAATGCCCGCACAATGTTACTGGTGTGTCCGACACCAAAAATCTCCAGGAGAGTCTAAGGGGGGTAAGCCACTGGGAGATGATTTCCCTCAGTTTCCCGTCGATACACAGCGTAGCCTGCCTAGGAAGGAGCTGGCGTGCAGGAGATGCTGCTGCGGAAGGCGATGCATCTACCCAGTGGGCTGTCACAATCATATAGTCCTTAGTTTGTCCTGATCCACTTGTCCACATCAGGGCCGTTTCTAGACAATTTAGCTCCCAGGGCAAAGGAATAAAAATGCGCCCCCCCCCCCCCCCCCCAAAAAAAAAGTTAACACGACATAGAAGAAATTGCGGGCGTGGTTTATTTTTCAAATGGGTGTGGCTTAATATAAGGGCGTGGTCTAGCAGGAAAACAATTACCTTACAACTCACCTTTGCAACCTGCATGTCCAGACATTGGTTACCGCAGGAATTGTCATTGTACTCCCGCACTTTCATTGGCGGGCTGAAGGCCACATAGTGACATAAAAATATAAAGGCCCACGCAGTGACCTAGTACGCCTCACAGATCAAGGCCAAACAATGGTTACTTGAATCATTATACACTATTTATCCATGACGCCGCACACCGTGATGACAATTACACATTGTCGCACACCGTGGTGACAATTACACATTATGTCGCACACCGTGATGACAATTACACATTACGCCGCACACCATGATGACAATTACACATTATGATGCCCGTTACACCCCACACTGTGATGGCAATTACACAATACTCCCCCACACCGTAATGCCTATTACACATTATGCCCCACACGCCGCTGCCGCACAACTCATGCCGTTTACTAATATGCCCCCACAGTGCCACACATATGCCCCCACAGTGCCACACATATGCCCCCAGTGCCACAGCTATGCCCCCACAGTGCCACAGCTATGCCCCCACAGTGCCACAGCTATGCCACCACAGTGCCACATATATATGCCCTCATAGTGCCAAATATGCCCCTAGTGCCAGATATGTCCCCAGTGCCAGATATGCCCCCACAGTGACACACATATGCCCCCAGTGACACACATATGCCCCCACAGTGACACACATATGCCCATACAGTGCCAGATATGCCCCCACAATGCCACATATATATCCCCCACAGTGCCAAATATGCCCCTAGTGCCACACATATGCCCCCACAGTGCCAGATATGCCCCTACAGTGCCGCAGATATGCCCCCAAAGTGCCACATATATGCCCCCACAGTGCCACACATTCCCCCAAAGTGCCAGCAGCACAACTTGAACTCACTCTCTTCTCTCACTCACTCTCCCCCTCCAGTCCCCCGCCGCTGCATGCTGCTGCTTTCGATGTGTCCCTGAGCCGGCAGCCATTCTCGCGGGCTGGCTCCTGATTGGCTGCCAGCCCGCGAGGTCCTCTGATTGGCTGCCAGCCCAATGACACAGTGAGCGAGGGGAAGGAGAGATGAGCGATGCGCTCCCCTCCCCTCCCCTGGGGCTCACCTGTGCGCCTGTTCGTTGCGGGGGGGACTTGGAGGAGGCGGCGGCGGCGGGGGAGACCTGGAGGCGGAGGCGGCGGGGGAGACTTGGAGGCGGCGGGGGAGACTTGGAGGCGGCGGCGTTGTGGGGAGCTCAGCTGCCGGCCGGGCGCCCCGTGTGTGTAACAGAGGTGGACAAGCCGTGCGGCGCCCCGGGCTGCTGCACGGCTTGTCCGCCTGTAGAAACGGCCCTGGTCCACATGTCCTTGTTGGACATGTGGACAAGTGGACAGTGGGTACAGCTGCATTTTTCAGGTCACTGAGGACACATTTTTTCTGATGTCCCTGTACATCCCGGGTATCGCCTGCCTAGTGAAGTGAAATCTATAGGGGATTTGGTACCTGGGACACAATACCTCCATCAACCATCTAAATCCCACTCAACTGATGGCGGACACCGGACGCTCGTCTAACACCAAAATAGCTGTCAAGGCCGCAGTTATCCGCTTTGCCATAGGATGACTGCTGTCGTATTTTGTCCTCGTGGCAAACGACTGTTGGACGGTCAATTGCTTAGTGAAAGACGTAGCGGTCTTTCGACTTCCCCTCTGGGATGATGATCGACTCCCAGCAGCAGCAACAGTAGCAGCGGCAGTAGTAAGCGTAGCGCTGCAGGATCCTCCGGAGGAATCTTGGATAGAAGAGGAGTCAGTCATGCTGGTGAAATGGCCTGCATGACTCCCCCGATCCGGATCGAGGAGGAAATTGACGAAGAGGAAGTTGGTGGTGTGCTTTTCAGGCGCATGGCTCAAACAGGAGGACCAAGGGATTTAGGTGTCCCTGGACTGCTAGCCACAGTTCCTGAACTAAACACTGATTTATGGAGGGTCTTCAGGTGATGTTTAAAGGAGGATGTCCCTAGGTGGGCAAGATCCTTACCCCTGCTTATTGGAGCTTTACATAAGCTACATATGGCAATACATTTGTTGTCCGGATGCGAATAAAAAAAATTCCAGACTGTAGAGGTGAATTTATTGGTCCTCTGCCCAGGCATGACGATGGGCTTTTTCATCCCATGGACAACAACTGTTTCACCCCCTGGTGCCTCATTTAAGCAAACCACCTCAGCATCCTCCTCATCAACTTCCTCCTCAGCACCAGCTACATCAATATCCTCCTCTCGTTCTACAACATTGACAAGTTCATTATCTAAATCAGGAACTGCACTGTGGGTGATCCTTTCAGCATATGCAGAGGGAGTGCTGAAAATGGTGGAAGGAGTCACCTCTTCCCGTACAGCGATGGGAACGTCAGGCATCGCAACCACCAACACCATTGGACTCTCCTTGAAGGGCTTGCATGGTCATGTTTAGTTGAACCACCAGTCATGAATACAGGCCAGGGCCTTAACCGTTCCTTGCCACTCTGTGTCGTAAATGGCACATTGCCAATTTTACGTTTCTCCTCCAATGATGTGAATTTTTTTTTTGGTCCTCCTTTTACCCAACTTTGGGTTTTGGGATTTTACATGCCCCGTACTTTGACACTGGACATCGGCCTTGGCAGACGATGTTGATGGCATATCATCATCTATGTCATCATTACTACTTGCATTTGCAGAAGATTCGGAAGTAAGAGGAAGCGGCCCTTCATCTTTCCCTAATTGATTCTCCATATTTTGGATCTCCATTATTTTTGTGGAGTTAAGCAATATATTACACCACAGGACAGCACCACTGGAGTGCAAGTATGTATGGCAGTAGATGCACCAATAGAGAGGTATTATATATACGGCAGTAAATTAATTATGCCCCACCAGAAAGATATTATATATATGGTAGAAAATTAATTAGGCACAACCAGATAGTTATTATATATATATACAGTAGTAAATTAATTATGCACCACCAGAAAGATATTATATATATATATATATATATGGTAGTAAATTAATTAGGCACCAACAGAAAGATGTACGGTAGTAAATTAATTATGCACCACCAGAAAGATATACGGTAGTAAATTAATTAGGCACCACCAGAAAGATGTACGGTAGTAAATTAATTATGCACCACCAGAAAGATATAAGGTAGTAAATTAATTAGGCACCACCAGAAAGATATACGGTAGTAAATTAATTATGCACCACCAGAAAGATATACGGTAGTAAATTAATTAGGCACCACCAGAAAGATGTACGGTAGTAAATTAATTATGCACCACCAGAAAGCTATACGTAGTAAATTAATTAGGCACCACCAGAAAGATATACGGTAGAAAATTAATTATGCACCACCAGTAAGATATTATATATACGGTAGTAAATTAATTATGCACCACCAGAAAGATGAACGGTAGTAAATTAATTAGGCACCACCAGAAAGATACACGGTAGTGAATTAATTAGGCACCACCAGAAAGATATACGGTAGTAAATTAATTATGCACCACCAGAAAGATATACGGTAGTAAATTATTTAGGCACCACCAGAAAGATATAGGGTAGTAAATTAATTAGGCACCGCAAGAAAGATATACGGTAGTAAATGAATTAGGCACCACCAGAAAGATATAAGGTAGTAAATTAATTATGCACCACCAGAAAGATATACGGAGTAAATTAATTAGGCACCACCAGAAAGATATATGGTAGAAAATGAATTAGGCACCACCAGAAAGATATGTGGTAGTAAATTAATTATGCACCACTAGAAAGATATTATATATACAGTATATGGTAGTAAATAATTGTGCACCACCAGAAAGATATTATATATACGGCAGTAAATTAATTAGGCACTACCAGAAAGATATTATATATACTGCAGTAAATTAATTATGCCCCACCAGATAGATATTATAAATACGGCAGTAAATTAATTAGGCACCACCAAAGAGATATTATATATACGGCAGTATAATTAATATGCACCAGCTGAGATATTATTTTATTTAGAAGATGCACCAGTACACTGTTAATTTATTAATATTTATTTATGTCAGACTCAGTAGTACAGTAGATGCACCAGCAGAGAATATATTTACTAGTTATGTAAGGCTGTAAAAAATACACCAGTGTTATATAATTATACAGCAGATGCACAAGCAGACTGGTATACAAGTGGTTAATAAGTTTAACAACAGTGCACACTGCAGTCATATACACATGTATGATTGAAGTGGCCAGGTAGAGGTACTACTGCTGACTGGGCTGGCAGCCACTGGCAGTGGAGAGCACACACCAACAGAGAGCAGAGCAGATAGTGACACTAGTAGGCACTGGCAGTCACCCCAGCAGCAAAAAAAACAAAAGTCTCAAGGGCAAGTGATATACTCCTCCTGGATGTTCGTGTGTTTTCTCAAACTTAACATGGCCAAAATGAAACTCTCTTCCCTCCCTCAAGAGTCTTCACCCCTCCAGAACTCTCTATTGTGAGCACCATTCAGGGGCGTAACTATAGCACCGCAGCCCCCGCCACCGCGGGGGGGCGCTGTGCATGTGGGGGCGCCGGGGGCTGCGGTGCTATAGATACCCCCCCCCCAATCCCCCGCAGACTTACGTATCTCGCTGGTCCCGGCGGCTCCGTTCTTCTGATGAGGACCACCACAAAATGGCCGCCCCCATATAGCACACTGTTCTCTGAAACTGTCTGCTGTATGGGGGCGGCCATTTTGTGGTGGTCCTCAGCAGAAGAACGGAGCCGCCGGGATCAGCGCAGCGCGATAGGTAAGACTGCGAGGGAGGGGGTAAGCATAGGCGGCGGGGCGACGGGGCGGCCGGGGGGGTGCTTGACGGGGCGGCGGCGGCGGCGAGGGGGTGGGTATGGCCCCCCCCCCAACGGCGGGGGGGGCGCCCAAAACGTAGCTACGCCACTGGCACCATTATTTTGTCTGATCACCTAATACGCTGCCTGGGTATCATTTCTGACCCCTCCTTCTCCCCCACCCCACACATTTAAACTTTTGCCCAATTCTGATGTTTCCAGGATTGTGCAACATTGCTTGCATCGGACCCTACCTCTCCCAAGATGCCACCCAAACTGTTGTTCACTTAAAATCACTTCTTGTTTCAACTACTACAACCTTCTCTATACTGTCCTACCCTGCTCCAATGTCAAATGAGGAGTCTCTATGGGGGTGCAGAGCACACCCAATTGTCACCCTCAGAGGGGTTGACACCAAAATGCCAGCTGCTCCACAGTACCTGGGCACTGTCACTGAAAATGAACTGGCAGTGCATGTGGAGTCTCCAGGGGGCAGCCTTGCATCTTATAGTGGTGCAAATGGGTGTAATCGGTGTATGTTGCAATGTCACATCCTTTTTCCTTTAGGCCACACCCATTTAAGTTGTGCAAAATGAGCTCTGTTTAGTGCACCATGTCACCCAGTGGCATCTCTGCATCTTGCTTCTGTACAATGTGTATTTAACACTGCAGATAGACTTACAGTATCTTCCTCTCATCACATCTGCCTCCCCTCTCTGTCAAGTCCTATACCGGCTCTCCCTCCCCTACATAACCTTCTTCAAACTCTTCACCAAAACATACAAAGCACACTCCACCTCCACTGCAGCCTACATCTCCAACCTCGTTTCCACACATACTCCCAGCCCCCTGGAACAAATTCCCCTATTCAACAAGACTATTTAAAGCCTGTGCAGCTTTAAGCGGCACTGAACCCCCCCCCCTCCCCCCCTTACACACACACCTGTTCATAAAAGTATACCATGTCACCATGTAGTTCACCTAACCCTAGTAAATGGAGTGCAGTCACAGGAGGGAAATGTTACCAGTGAAGTACACCAGGGATCTGTACTTAGGCCAGTGCTTTCTTATATCTTTATTGGTGACTTTACAAATTATATTGATGGGAAAATATGCCTTTTTGCAGATGACATAAAAGTATGCACTGAGGTCATGGGTTTGATTCCCACCATGGCCCTTATCTGTGCGGAGATTGTATATTCTCCCCGTACTTGCGTGGGTTTCCTCTGGGTACTCCAGTTTCCTCCCACAATCCAAAAATATACTGGTAGGTTAATTGGCTCCTAACAAAAGTAGCCCTAGAATGTCTGTGTGTGCATGTACATGTGGTAGGGAATATAGATTGTAAAATCCACTGGGGCAGGGACCAATGTTCCCTCTAATTTTACGAAGTCTGTGTGCGGCATAAGATTTTGGCTGTGCAACTTTTGAAGGAAATTAAAAATTTTGTGTGTCACTTATATATAACTGGAAAATGACGTTCAGCATTTGTGTTAACTTTGCTTCAAAATGATTTTAAACATTCAAAACACAGCACACAATGTAGTTAATGGGTGAAACACACATTAATTGAGTCCACAACTGCATAAAGGGACCACTGCTGCTTAGTGCGCTCTGTTCTAATGTCTGTGCGCATGCTCGTCGAGTTGTGTGCGCGCGCACGTGCGCACAGCTTAGAGGGAACACTGGCAGGGACTGATGTGAATGTTCAAATATTCTCTGTAAAGCGCTGCAGAATATGTGTGCGCTATATAAGAAACTGCTAATAAATAAAATAAAATAAGGTGACAAAGGCTGGGAAGCAATGTAACAAAACAAATGAGGAATGTTAGTCAGATGCTTGGGAGAGGAATCAGCAGCAGAAATAAAGAAGTAATAATGACACTGTATAGGTCAGTGATGACTAACCTTGACACTCCAGCTGTTGTTGAACTACACATCCCAGCATGCTCTGCAACAGTTTTCCTATTTGGCCATGCTGAAACTGATGCAGAGAATGTTGGGATGTATAGTTCAACAACAGCTGGATTGTCAAGGTTAGCCATCACTGGTATAGGTCATTGGTACAAGCTCATCTAGAATACTGCATCCAGTTCTGGAGGCCATATCTCCAGAAGAATATACATTAGAGATGAAAATGGTGCATGGCCGACATCACAAAACTTGTCCTATGCAGCTCAACTTCAGTTAGAGACACTTCTGTAATAAATCTTCTGAAACAGATTTTCACCACAGTTCCATCAGGTGCAGGAATTGAAAGGATTTTTTCATCATACAGTTTTGTACATTCCAAAACACGCAACAGATTGGGAAATTAAAAAGCAGCTAAGCTACAGAGCCTTTTCTGTTGAGGGCAAGCATGAGGACGTGGACAAAGACATGTACATGTTTGACTCAGACTCAAACAACTGAGTGAAATTCAGAGTCCAAGTGATTCCTGTTGGAGAAAGCACGCTATATAAATAAAATGTACTTACTTGCTTACTAATTGTATTTCTTGATGCAACTGTTTAGTGTGTTTTCTATTACTTTGTTCATTTTGTTACTGTTCTCACTAAATTGTTCATGGATTACTAAAACATAATCAAATAAATTAAAAAAAAAATTTTTTATTATTAAAAAAAAAATCCGATTGCAACCCTAGTTCAGCTGGACTTTCTGATCAGCAGTGATTACCTGAATGGCAGACACAGAGGAAAGAGGACCAAAAAGTACAGGGACTGTAATGTCCATCTGATAGTACCAGCTATGTGAAGATTCTCTTTTAGTAACCGCAAAGTGGGCCTTCTGACTGGTCACATCAGATGCTACCGTGTCAGGGAAAGCCCAGCCTGGTGTGATTGCATCTGATGTGACATGCCAGATGGCACAGAGACAATATTCATTTTCTCTATGCGTCGATGGCGATGTGCATCCCCACAGCGTCGATATCAGCCGGCCAAATAGACACTGCAGGCAACAATATTTTGACTAGACGCTGTAGTGTCTATTCGGATGTACGCACGGGCTGCTCCTGGGGATGGCCGCCAGCTTATCTCCGTCAGTCAAAATCACCCAGCATCCAGCCCGTGTGTACACCCCTGAAGAGCTGAATTTACAATATTGTTGCTTAACAAACATTATAGATAAGGTTAATTGAATAAAGCAAGTTGAACTGAAGGAAGCTGAGATTATACATAAATGTTCAGAAGATCAGATGGGAACCTGGATAGATATGGAGGCTAAAGGAAATATGCTGCTTCCATTTCCATATAGGGAATGCCAGGGCCTGATTAAAGGATCCGGGTGCCCTAGACTTCCACACATGTATTGGCAGAGTGTATATAAGTACGTGCAGTGTGGTTGTTAGACCTCACACTTAGAAGATATAACCAGTTTGAAGGGTTTATTCAAGTGGCAGGCTTGTAGGTTACAACAGTACTTTAGTAGTTAACTTCAAGCAGTAATACAACTTGTACATTTGGTAACGACAGTCTCTGGTTGTTACTTAGCTGTAGCGTTTTGGCGCGTGCAGGGTAAATGACAGTCTGCTGGTTTACGCTGCGGTATCTCTCCCAGTCTCGCTGCTGCCAATGATGACTGATCTCCCTGTGCAAAAGGTCACGCTGGTAACGGGTTTACAGCGGGGACTTGCTCCTATGCGCTCCGGTGCACGTGGAGCTACAAACAGCATGGACGGAGTCACACACGATCTGAGGCACACTCTAACGCGGGGACTTCCTCACAGGAAAGAGTAACGCTGCCAGCAGGGTCAGGGGTCTCTGCCCTGCTATTCGCTTAAGCGACCTGTCACTCAGGGTGACGCTTAACTACGTTGGCTGCAAGGGGGAAAAGGAAGACTGTAAGTCTTACACTAAGCAGTGTATGCGGAGACAGGCGCTGAGCGCTGCAATCTAACACTCCCCCTCGCTTAAGGCTGTCTTCGGCTACATAAAAGAACTCAATACAATGCTTTGTCCTTTTGTAATACCTGTAACCGAAAAATATGGTTAGAGAGAAAAGACATTCAGAACATCAAAAACTTCAAATCAACATTTTTGAACTTAGACAAGTCCACAGTCCTTCACGAACTTAGTAAGCAAGTTTCCCGACAGTCCTTTAGTAAGCATGTCAGCGACATTCTGTTCACTTGCAATGTATTCAACATCAATGGACTTGTTCTCCACTAGTTCTCTGATGAAGTGATGTCTTATCGCGATGTGCTTTGACCTTCCATGGTGCTTGGTAGTACAGGAAAGATCTATTGCTCCCCTGTTATCACATGCGATACTGATAGTCTCTTCTTCATAAAGTAGACCTAACTCACACAAAGTCTCTTTGATCCAGAGTGCTTCTTTTGATGTCTCTGTAAGAGCCATGTATTCGGCCTCGGTTGTTGAGAGAGCAACGGTCGGTTGTTTTCTACTCGCCCAACTAACTGCTGCTCCGGCCAGTGTGAACAGGTAACCGGTGTGGGAACGACGATCATCTTCATCTGCTCCCCAGTCGGCATCGCAGAAGACTTTCAAATTTGAATTGCTTGTCTTGGCGAATTTTAATTTCAAGGAACTTGTACCTTTTAGGTATCTCAGGATCCTCTTCACTGCGATCCAATGTTGTCTTCCAGGATTTATTGCAAATTGGCTCACCCGACTGACTGCATGAGTGATGTCTGGACGAGTTCCAATACTTGCATACATAAGACTTCCAACCACGTTCTTGTAAGGAACATCTTGCATTTCCTCTATTTCTTCTTGTGTGGTTGGTGACATACCTTTTGTAATCTTGATGCTTTTGTCAATTGGTGTATTCACTGACTTGGAGTCTGCCATCCCATAC
Source organism: Crinia signifera (assembly GCF_055691185.1). Classification (NCBI taxonomy): domain Eukaryota; kingdom Metazoa; phylum Chordata; class Amphibia; order Anura; family Myobatrachidae; genus Crinia; species Crinia signifera. The sequence goes on from NC_139221.1 coordinate 270,166,737, forward strand.
TTCAAGATTGTTGCCTCGATGTACGTTTGTTGGTCAACTGTGACTGTTCCCTTTTGCAAGTCTTGAACAATTCTCATGCCCAACAGATGATTGGCTGGACCTAAGTCTTTCAACTTGAATCTCTGTTTCAGTTGATCTCTTACACTTGTGATGTGATCTTCGTGACCTGCTATAAGTATATCATCCACATAGACTGCTATGATGAACAACTTTTCTCCCAGAGTTTTGTGATAAAGGCAGTGGTCAGTCTCTGATCTAATAAAATTCATTTCAAGTAGTACTGTGTCCAATTTTATGTACCAGCAACGACCACTCTGCTTCAGGCCATATATGGATTTCTTCAGAAGACACACTTTCTCTGTCTGAAGTTCATTCTCATCATAATGATCTGGTGATTCCATATATATCTCTTCAAGTAGTTCTCCATTTAGAAACGCTGAATCGAAGTCTAATTGGTATAGCAGTAAGTCTTGTAAAGTGGCGACTGCAATTACTAATCTGAGAGTGTTATACCTCGCAACAGGTGAGTATATCTCCCCATAGTCGATTCCGGATCTCTGTGTGTATCCCTTAGCAACAAGACGGGCTTTGTAACGGGCAACTTCTCCGTCTGAATTTAACTTCTTGCAGAAGACCCACTTGTTCTTGACTGTCTTGCGGTTGCTTGGCCTATTTACTATGGTCCAAGTATCGTTCTCTCTCAGTGCTGATAACTCTGTGTCTATTGCAGATTTCCATTTCGCCCAATCACTGCACGCTTTCGCTTCTTGAATACTCTGAGGTTCACTGAAAGCAATATTCGCATATTCTTCCTCATATCTTCTGGCTGGTATGCCCTTGTTTCTTCTTACAGAAGCTCTTTTAGTTGGTTCGCTTCCTTCTTCAGTATTTTCTGTTGCAGGTATGCTTTCTATTTCACATACCTCTACTAGTGCTTGCTTTTCTTGCTCTTTTGCTTTTGTGGGTGATGCTGTTTCTTGAAATATCACATCTCTTGATTTCAGGAGACGTCTGTTCTCTGCATCCCAGAGCCTGTACCCTTTGCTCTCCTCACAATAGCCTAGCAATATGCACTGTCTTGATTTTGGGTCAAGTTTCTTCCTTCTCTCTTTTGGTATATGTGCATAAGCTCTGCTCCCAAAGACACGGAGGTGACTGATGTCTGGCTTCTTCCCAGACCAGGCCTCTAAGGGGTTTTTTCCCTTCACGGCCACTGTAGGTGTTCTGTTTTTCAGGTATACTGCAGTAGATACAGCTTCTGCCCAAAAACTCTTCTCCAGGCCAGCATCGTTCACCATCGCTCGTGCTCTTTCAACGATTGTTCTGTTCGCCCTTTCACTTACGCCATTCTGTTCAGGCGTGTAGGCCATCGTCAGCTGATGCTTTATGCCATGCCTTTTTAGGAAGTCGGTTAGTACTTCATTTTCGTACTCTCCCCCATTGTCGGATCTCAGGACCTTTAGTTTTAGGCCCGTCTGAGTTTCCACTAGGTTCTTGTACTCCACAATTTTCTTGACCACCTCACTTTTCTTCTTTATGAAGTATACGTGTGTCATTCTTGTGGCGTCATCGATGAGAGTCATGAAGTATTTGTAACCACTGGTTGACTCCTCTTCCATTGGTCCGCACACATCTGTGTGTACCAGAGCTAATTGCGTTTCTGCTCTGCCTGCTGACTTGGGAAATGGGTTGCGGGTCTGCTTGCCTTTTATGCAACTCTCGCACACAGGTCTTCCGGTGTCTTTCACTGTGATTCCTGTTGCCATCCCATCAGCTAATTTCTGGACATTATCATATCCTAAGTGTCCCAAACGTCTGTGCCAGAGCTCCATGGACTCATTTTCAGCAGAGGCTGCCAAAGCTACACATTCATCTGTGTCTAGGACGTATAGTTGGTTGCATCGGGTTGCTGAAGCAATTACAGTCCCTCTTTCATTATGCACCATACACTTGCCCTTTGCAAACTGGACTCTGTAGCCTTTTGCCTCGAGTACGCTGATAGCGATGAGGTTACTTCCCAATTCTGGTACATACAGGACGTCTTGGATATCTGTGACTACTGTCTGTCCCTCAATTCTTAGTCTCACTGTGATTGTCCCAACACTTGAAGCAGTAAGGATCTTTTCACCAATCCCGGTAACTGTTGTGGGGTTACACTGTGTTAAAGAATTGAACCACTCCTTGTTGCAGCTGAAGTGTCTAGAGGCTCCCGAGTCCATGTACCAGAGATCCCTCCTTGGCTTGTCTGTTACATTCAGTGCTGACTCGTTCTTTTTATCATGCCGCTTGTGCATGCCACTAGTGTTCTTCAGCCTGCATTCTGAAGCCTTGTGCCCTACTTTGTGGCACACATAACATTTGAATGTGCATTTCTTGGGTTTCGCACCCTTTGCTACTAAGGCAGAACCTTCAGCTATGGCATCCTTGTGGATTCTCTCTTGGAACTGTAGTAGCTTGGCTCTCACAACTTCAGTTGTAAGCTTGGTCTCATTTGACTCTAGTGCGACAACCAGAAAGTCAAATTCCTCTGTCAAATTCTGCAGCATTACCATTGCTACTTCTTCCTCATCCACTTTTGCTCCTACACACGCCAATTGCTGAGCTATCGATAGTATTTTATCAATATAATCGTTCATGTCCTTGCATGCATTCAATTTTGTTCCATACAGTGTGCGTCTCAGACTTATCCTTCTCATTAAGCCTTTATTTTCATAAGCACCTTGCAGAGTTGTCCACATGTCCTTAGCGGACTCCTTCCCACAGATAGTAGAATAAACATGCTGCTCCACAGCCAGGCCTATTGTGCCAATGGCCTTGTCTACCTCTTCTGGGTTTGGACTATCTCCTGGGGCTATTGTGACTTTCCATAGCTTCTCCCTCTTAAGCTGCATTTCCATAGCGAACTTCCATGTAGTGTAATTCTCTGAGCCTTTGAGCTTTGGAAAGTTCATGCTATGCCCTGTACTGTGCATTCTCGTTAACTCTTCCACAAATGGCAATTTAGAAATAATTCCTTTGTGTTCTTTTATGTACTGCGCTAGCACTTTGTCTTCAGGGGGTTAATCTTCGCGCACGTGACGTGCTGGGCCCATAACCTATTGGCAGAGTGTATATAAGTACGTGCAGTGTGGTTGTTAGACCTCACACTTAGAAGATATAACCAGTTTGAAGGGTTTATTCAAGTGGCAGGCTTGTAGGTTACAACAGTACTTTAGTAGTTAACTTCAAGCAGTAATACAACTTGTACATTTGGTAACGACAGTCTCTGGTTGTTACTTAGCTGTAGCGTTTTGGCGCGTGCAGGGTAAATGACAGTCTGCTGGTTTACGCTGCGGTATCTCTCCCAGTCTCGCTGCTGCCAATGATGACTGATCTCCCTGTGCAAAAGGTCACGCTGGTAACGGGTTTACAGCGGGGACTTGCTCCTATGCGCTCCGGTGCACGTGGAGCTACAAACAGCATGGACGGAGTCACACACGATCTGAGGCACACTCTAACGCGGGGACTTCCTCACAGGAAAGAGTAACGCTGCCAGCAGGGTCAGGGGTCTCTGCCCTGCTATTCGCTTAAGCGACCTGTCACTCAGGGTGACGCTTAACTACGTTGGCTGCAAGGGGGAAAAGGAAGACTGTAAGTCTTACACTAAGCAGTGTATGCGGAGACAGGCGCTGAGCGCTGCAATCTAACAACATGTACTTCCCCTTGTAATGCTGTTAAACCCAGGTGTATGAGCATGTAATAAAGGTTATACAACTGGTATGTAGGAACTAATTATTGTGGTGTGTGGAGGAGTCTTTGGCTTTAGGCTGCCTAGCACAATGGCCTTTATTTAGATCTGATCGCAGTACAAATTTGTTTGGTAAATGGACAAAACCATGTGCACTGCAGGTGGGGCAGATGTAACATGTGCAGAGAGAGTTAGATATGTGGGAGTTATTTTGTTTCTGTGCAGGGTAAATACTGGCTGCTTTATTTTTACACTGCAATATAGATTTCAGTTTCAACTTTCAAGGTTTTGTGCATGGGAATGGGGTAGTGCTGCAGCTTCGTCTATCTGCCAATGTGTCAATGATTAATGGTGCTGAGCATCGGGAGCCAAGGCACACTGACTGCACAAGTGTGCAGTGCATTACTGGGAGTTGACTAATGCTGGGTACACACCAGGACGACTAGGGCCCGATCCCCACAATCTAGATCCAATTCCGATCAATTGGATGTAGATTGTGTGCTGATTGGGCCCTTTTCTGACCTGGTGTGGACCGATACCGATCCGATGCGCGGTCCCGCGGGTCAGTCGGTCGTTATTGAGATCCTACCTGCTGCAGGTAGGATCTCAATGACGACCATACAGCCGGGTGCGGGTCGCCATCGGATCGGACCCGCTCACAGTGCACATCGTGAGCGGGTCGTGCCCCCCCGCGTCACCGTGAGCGGGTCGGACGAGACACTGACGACCCGCTCACGATGTGCATCATGAGCGGGTCGTCCTGGTGTGTACCCTACATAAGTCCCATGAGTCTTTGCACAAGAGGTTAGATGTGGAGAGGCTTGTGCTGAGCTCTGCTTGGTGGAGCTATTCATATGCTTCTCAGGCCCATGGAGGACAGCAGCAGCAGCGGCCTCGTCATGGGAGGATTTTTAATTAGAGGCAATGCTGAGACTGTCATGGCTGTTTATATTAGTCTCCCCTGCAGCTATCCATTGACCAAGTTTATACAGCCTTTACAATGTCTTATTATTATTCTCCCGTGCAGTTTGCGGCCAGTAATGACAAGTGGGAGGGGTCTCCCTGTCTAAAGTGACCCCGGGCCCCCCTAAGGCTTAATCCGTCCCTGCCCCCCACAGTACAATGGGATGGGTGATAGCTAACTAGCATGGAATAAATTTGGCCTTCATTTTATTCCTTGGCTGTCACCTGCAAGATGCCCTCCCCCCAGTCCTGGCGCCCTAGGCTGCAGCCTAATCAGCCTATTGGTTAATCAGGTAATAGAGAATACTCTGAAATCCTCAACAAGCCCCAGCCTGAGCTGCTGTCCTCTGTGACAGGGTCATCCTGCTATAGTGTTATTGCTAGTACCAGCACCAGGATGCAAAGCATTGCTGCTCCTAACACCCCCCTAGGCAGTTGGCACGGAGGTATTGAACAATATTGGAAAAGCTTTAGCTTGATTATTCCACCTGAGTGGTCTAAGAAATAAGAGTCCTGCCAGTCCTCATACATTGTACCATTAAACTACAAATAAAGTTTTAATAACTTCCAAAACCCTCGATTAATTTGAAAGTAAATTCTAAAGAGACATGTTCTGTTCCTCATTTTTAGTCCACATGTAATACAAACACCTAACCTCCAGCTACATGGTAAACGTAAACCCAGAGGAATCATCTACACATGGAGCTGGCCTCTCCCAGCCCGCTGGTGCACCAGCGGTGCACTCCTGGCTGCTGGCGCAAGGGCGAACGCGGATATGCGAGCATCTCACATGCTCCCGTGGTAATTGCTGTGACTTGGGTGCGGGAATGTTGCAGACACATGCACTCCACAACCGCCGGCGTGCCCTGGCAAATGGCGCATGGAGAACCGTCTGGATGACAGCAGCTCCATCTGCACATGATGCTAGTGTATGGGAGTATAGGTTTTATGTTGTTTTTTCCCCTCATACATTGGATGAACAAGAGAGTAAAAAGAAAGTCATTTATTAGTGGTGAATGGGGGGTTATGGAGTGAACACGTCTGCGTTCACATGGGGACGCCCAGCGTTATTCTGGGTGCACACCCAGGAAACTCTGGGCATCCCCATGCACCAGCGCCTTGTCCGCCCACTGCCTCCTCCCCTCTGTGAGAATGCCTCAGCGAATGTGAAAGTCGCTGAAGGCATTCGTACAGCAGCCCTGCACATGCGTATATTCCCCTATACGCATGCACAGAGCCTCACCATTGTTCCGCAAATATGCTGGGGACTGAGCCATGCCGAATCAGGCCCATGATGTATTACATATGTTCTAGCCACCGCAGAGGTGTCGGGTCAGTTGCCATGGTACCACATGAGATACCTCCTACTAGTGTATGGGATTCTTTACAGTTGAATACAATAGAGGACAAGTACAGGGTACATATACATAGCCGCGTGTTAGAGTACGGCTTCCTTTTCGTAGGTAACCGGCAACGTGTGCCGTAGACGGGGAGGATTGCTCTTAAGTGTTCCAGCTGCCTGTGCCTTGCCGAGCTGCATTACAATGACGTGACTGTGTCACCTGATGATTTTGGAACGGATATCATATTCATACCTTCTGTGATACGCCTGATTCTCACGACATTATTGTGAGTAACCTGTAGGGGGGGATCCCCGAACTCATATACCGGTCCTATACCGGTCCTATATCTGATGGTTCTCTTGTAGTCCATCAAATCAATACCATATAAACAGTATTACACGAGGTTTGCCGCACCTCTGTTGTTTTTCTTCCCCATGCACTAGTCTCCCAAAGAGAAGAGACTACGGAGGAAAACCAACCAAAAATAGGAGAGTAACATCCACTGATACTGCTTTCACATTGCAAAAACCTGCTTTCAACCCGATTTTCTAAACGTGTCTTAAAACTGGTCAAAAGCCAGTTAAACCCCTTTCATATTGCATGATGTAAAGGTATATTGCAGTTTAAATACCGTTTTGTACCTTTCAGATTCAACCCGTTTCACCCATAGAAAGCCATACAATGTAATTTTAAATGTTTTTTTCCTGCTTGTGGGCGGGGATCAAGTGTGGTTATCATTTGTAGCAAATACCGTTTCTGAGCTGTTCAGACTGCAGGGAAAACGGCTCAGAAACGTGTAGGATCCTGCTTTTAACACGTGTCAAAATACCGGTTTTCTGTAACCGGTAAATTGACAATGTAGCTTTCACATTGCAGCTGGAACCGTTTTAAAAAACGGCAATATACCGTGTTACAGCTGCAATGTGAAAGGGGTATTATAGCGCTTTTATTATTGGTGTGGGAATCCCTTTTTTTCTGTACCTATTTTCGGGGGGCTGGTGTAACTCTCCCTTTCCCATCACCTAAAATTCAAGCTGCTCCTAAGCGCAAATGTTTGCTCACCCATTTCTATACCTGTTTGTTGTCCAAGATGTCCGGAACAACCTCCCTGCGAAGATCCTTAGTGTGCCTCCGAAACACCGCCATCTATTGGCAGCGAGTGAAACTATATCTCTTTCTCTTATCACACATGCACACACACAGAGGCAATCACAAGGTAGCAGGCTAGCTTTCAAAGCATTCGCTTCAAGTGGGGTTACTATTTATTTATTAATTAACAGTTTCTTATCAAGCGCACACATATTCCACAGCACTTTACAGTGAATATTTCAACATGCGCAGTCCCTGTTCCAGTGGAGCTTACAATTTATATTCCCTACCACATGTACAGACACACACACAAAGACATTCTAGGGTTAATTTGTTATGAGCCAATTAGCCTACAAGTATGTTTTTGGAGTGTGGGAGGAAATCGGAGTACCCAGAGGAAACCCACGCAAGTACGGGGAAAATATACAAATTCCACACAGTTAGGGCAAGGGTGGGAATCGATGACCTCAGTGCTGTGAGGCAGTAATGCTAACCATTACACCATCCATACTGATGTGTATATAATATATATAAACTCCTAGGGTGAGATTTAATAGGATGAGAGTTTCAGAAAGTGAGAGATTTGGTGAGAATCTCCAGTTTTTTTAAAGCTACAATCATTTACACTTCAAAATCAAACTGGTTTTGCAGTGTAAATGATTGCCGCTTTAAAAAAAAATGGAGATTTCTCACCAAATCTCTCACTTTCTGAATCTCTCATCCTATTAAATCTCACCCCTAATTTTTTTCTATAGTGCTGACGGTGAATGCTGCGTATGCTGACTACAGTAAAATTAATTGTATGTGAGCCTACACTTTTTTCAATAAATGCTGTTATTACCTTGCTCATTCGTGCGCTCCTCCTTTTTCTTGTTACATGTTCTACCATTGAGGCCGTGACAAAGCCTCCTGGGAGTGAGCAGCACTACATCAGAAGAGACGGATTCACTTTCAATAGTGTAACGTAAGATTCCTATCTTGTATGTATGTATATATATATATATATATATATATATATATATATATATATATATATATATATAGGAGTAGGCAAAGAAGCAGACAGCGGCACTCTGGGAATTTTCAAAAACGTATATTAGTGCAAAAATAGCATACCAACGTTTCGGGGCATAAGGTACCCCTTTGTCAAGGTGAACAGTGCAGTAACTGCACTGTTCACCTTGACAAAGGGGTACCTTATGCCCCGAAACGTTGGTATGCTATTTTTGCACTAATATACGTTTTTGAAAATTCCCAGAGTGCCGCTGTCTGCTTCTTTGCCTACTCCTGCACAACTGTTCCAGAAGGCACCTGGGTCCCTGACCAGCTGGGGGAGTGCCAGGTCAACACACACCTTGCTATATATATATATATATATATATATATATATATATATATATATATATATATATATATATATATATTTATATATATATATATATATATATTTTTTTTATATATATATATATATATACACATACATACTTACTTACTTACATACATACACACATATACACACAAACACACAGTACATTTCTACTGAGATATGTATGGGGAACATGCTGTAACATAAAACACTGAAAGGGCAGCAGATGCTGTGAGGGGCAGAAGTGGGGCACAGATCTGCTGGGGCTCGCAGAGAAATAATAGTTTTCTTTTTCATGCAGATGAAAAAAGGCCAGAGAGGGGCTGACAGGATGCTCAGAACAGAAGCAAAACCTTTCAGGACAATTTCCCTAAAGAGCTCGGAGCTGTGCAGGGTTACACGGGCACCTTTAACGAGTTCATTAGTCAGATTAACCCAGCCAGTAATAAACAGCCAGCAGTGTCATGCAGAGTACACACAATTCATCTGCAAACAAATCACCAGCATATGCTACGGCTACAAGTGATTAGAATACAGAGGTACCTGACAATCACTTAACTGGATTGGCTGGGGACACAGGGCACAGTCTCTATGCATGATTACTGTGTATGTGTAGGCAATGGGTGATCAATGGTAGCAAGGGCTTCAAGTTTATAAGTAATGTGTTTGTCCCCAGACTATTGGCAGTGCAATAAGACTACCCTCCACAGCCCACCATTCCTCAATACTCTCTCTCACCCAGGGGGTAATGCAATATATATTCCAATTTGCAATGCAGTGCATTGAGTGCTTCTGAGAAGATGAAGCGAGTATTACATCACTAGGGTGTATTTACTATAGGGAGAACGTGTCACAATAAAATACATAACTGATATTACATCGATGGCTTATTTCTGGACAGGTAAGTCTATTGTGTCAGTAACATTAGCAGAGGGATGGTTCATGTAATATATATATATATATATATATATATATATATATATATATATATTTATGCTAACCTTAGATGGGGCTAGTTTCACCAAAGACTGTGTATCTAGTCATGCTTACACTGTGCACACACTAATTAAGTATAAATCTATCAGATAAGTGGTGCTGACATTGGATTACAGGATGATTAATAGTAATTCATTGGTGTAGTCACTGAGAGAGGAAAGATTATGTGTAACCACAACACTGTATTAGGAAAGGGGTGGTTTGGAAATAAAATATAACCTTATTTGGACCAGGAGTGGAACAGGTTAATTAAACAGCTACGGCTTGATCATTTCCATTGGCGCATGCAAGGGTTAATCTGGCAGAAACGAGTTGGCTGGCGCTAGACAGCACTGCGAGGGGTTAATCAGCAGTGGTTCAGTAATAGGTGACACTAGTCCTCTCTAATACAGCTCTCATCTGGCCCTTTTAGCTGTATCAGCACCACTAAATATACCAATTAAATGTGTCTTCCTGTCATTAACCACTGCTGATTTTAACATTATGGCTGCTCACTGAAATCTCTCAGCTCTTCCTGTGCTCAGACATCCCAGGTTAAAAAGTAACTTTTAATAAATTAACCTGTTCCGAAAAAAAAAAAATCACTTGTGTCGCATAGAATTACTGCATATAAATCATCGTGATCCAACATATTCCTTCAGTAAATAAGCATTAGATGTAGGTGCTAGTCTTGGTTCATGTCATTGTAATTCTTCCTGGATAATGTAAACACTACGCTATTTACTAATGTATACTATGAAGACAAAGTATATTATTATAATAAATATTATTTGCAAGTCTCTCATCTATATAGTACAGTGGACGTTTGATACATGTCCATTCCATATTGCTCCGATCTGATTCTAAACCAAATATAATCCAGTTACACTGCGATCTTGGTTTGGGGCAGCAGAGCTGTTTGATTATAACACAGGTTCTCAAAGTCGGTCCTCAGGACCCCACACAGTGCATGTTTTGCAGGTCTCCTCGCAGAATCACAAGTGAAGTAATTAGCTCCACCTGGGGATTTTTAAAAATGTGTCAGTGAGTAATGAATGCACCTGTGCACCTGCCGGGTGACCTGCAAAACATGACCTGTGAGGGGTCCTGAGGACCGACTTTGAGAACTATTGGATTATAAGAACAGAACAAGTAGAAATCAATTCCATAGAAAACAATCTCATTGAATACGTCTGCAATATTATATTAAAAGGACTTTAAATGATATATTTGTTGAGTGATTTATAGCTTATTCCAATCTAATAATTGAGTCCTTATATTACAAATGCTGCATAATATCCATCTGCCCTGGACCCCACATACCGCAAGCACTTCATCCCAAGAGGACCACTCCGGGTCATTGCCTTGGCCATTTATGGCTTTGAGGGGACGAGGGGGTTAATCCTGATTCTGATTATTGAATGTTAATTGGTATTCATTGCAGTTTTACGTGTAATGTGCTAATTGTGAGGACAATAGGTTGGAGGACAATAGTGGATTGTATTCATTCATGTATTTGCATTCAGGCGGTGGAGAAAAGACCTTAAATTTCCTACAAGATTAGGAAGTGAGAGGAGATTTGTGCAGCAAGTGGTCAGATATCAGGGGCTGGAGGACACGGGGACTGGATGCTTGACTTGAATCCCTGATCACAGGCAGCCAAATATCCTTGTTTGTAGGGACAGTACCAGTAAATAGGATCCAATGATAGATAGATAGATAGATAGATAGATAGATAGATAGATAGATAGATAGATAGATAGATATGAGAGAAAGAGATTAGATAGATAGATAGATAGATAGATAGATAGATAGATAGATAGATAGATAGATATGAGAGAAAGAGATTAGATAGAGAGAGAGAGATAGATAGATAGATAGATAGATAGATATGAGAGAAAGAGATTAGATAGATAGATAGATAGATAGATAGATAGATAGATATGAGAGAAAGAGATTAGATAGATAGAGATAGTTAGATAGATAGATAGATAGATAGATACGACAGTAGATAGATAGATAGATAGATACGAGAGAGGATAGATAGATAGATAGATAGATAGATGGATGATAGATAGATAGATAGATAGATAGATAGATAGATAGATAGATAGATACGAGAGTAGATAGATAGATAGATAGATAGATAGATAGATAGATAGATACGACAGTATATAGATAGATAGATATAGATACAAGAGAGGATAGATAGACAGACAGACAGATAGATAGATAGATAAATAGATAGATAGGAGAGAGGATAGATAGATAGACAGACAGACAGACAGATAGATAGATAGATAGATAGATAGATAGATAGATAGATAGATAGATAGATAGATAGATAGATAGATATGAGAGAAAAAGATAAGATAAACTGATAGATGATAGATAGATAGATAGATAGATAGATAGATAGATAGATATGAGAGAAAGAGATAAGATAGACTGATAGATAGATAGATAGATAGATAGATAGATGTGGTTAAATATTATATGACAATACATAATTTCCGCATTTGAATACTAAAACACAACAACTAAGGGGCTTTGCTTGTTTTTTGTTGTTGTTGTTTTTTTGTGTGTGTGGGGGGGGGGGGGGGGGGGACCATAAACTCTTATTTTTTTTCATGATCGCCCAATCAGCTGTTGGTCATTTATTTGATCTGTGAACAGGAGTTGATCAAAGAATGCGAGGAGATTGCAAGCTCCAAAACACGTTCTATGGCTATATACAGTATTATCTGGCTGCGGTATGGAACTAGTGATGAGTTAAAAGGTCAAAAAGTGACAGTATTTTAACATTATGACACTCAATTTCTTAACATTGATCCAGCACATAAAACTATATATTTTGTTATTACAAATATTAATTAGACTATTTTGCTGGTCATTAAACCTGAAATTTAAGCAGTATAGCATCTAAGCATCTGGTGCCTCTCCCATTGTATAAGAATCATAAACCACAGATGCTGTTTGGATGTAAGGGTATTCTTGGACTTGTAGTACCTCAACTGAATGTATAGACTGCACAGATACAAATATCGAATTGCCTGGAGCAGATGTGTACAGTTGTAATTTGCATTATGTTACACTGTGCCATAAATCGTGTTCTTTACATGATATATTTTATGTGCAGAGAGGTGATAGAACATGTACAGTGTTATCTCAGTCTGTGTAATGTACTTCTCTGCTTGTGAGGGTGCTGTGATGTCTTCCACACACCTGTTATTGCTGCGCTCTACTGTATGAGCAAATATATATATATATA